>NW_024510766.1:1032013-1364158 GCF_017590135.1 Pyrgilauda ruficollis
TTTTTTGTTTTTTTTTTTTTAAAAAAATTTTTTTTTTTTCCCTCTTTTTTTTTTTTTTTTTTTTTTGATGGAGGCAGAGACTGCCCTAAGTAATATATTTTTAAGAACTACCAGTATTAATAACATAAATACAGAAGTGACAGATACATTTGTAATTGCACAGGGAGTCTATGATATTGGCATAGCAGAAAATGTTTCAAACCTACAATCCTGTCAGTTAGAATGACTATTGATAACCTGGGATTAGTTACTTCCTGTAAAAGTGGAAATTGCTGAAATTACTCAAATTACCAGAGTTGTCTGGGAACACTATATACACATACCACTTGTCCTATGTGCTGTTTGGGAATATATTAACTAATGTCAAATTAGTTATATATTAGTTATAAATTAGTTATATATTAACTAATGGCAAATTATTTGGTCAGTTAGGTGATAGATAGTTATGGACTATCCCTAACTGTCATTTATTATATCAGAGACAGTTTTTCATCTAAATCTGATTAAAACCATTTTTGTTTCCCAAGTTTACAGAATACAGCAGACGTGGATCTGAACGAAGTTATCTTTTCTAATAGATACAGGACACATGGTACTGTGGTATTAATAAAGGTTTGGGCCAAGATTTTCAAAAATGGGAGAGTAATTTTGAGATTCCACCATCCATATTTAGTGTTGGAACTCAACAACCTTTTTTCACAGAGCTCCAGCAGACCCTGTTGAAATCAGTGGGTGTCAGAGCTTTTGGAAGTTGAACCACAATTCAAGAATCCCAAGGGAGAGTTAAGTGCCAAATTTTCATCTCCTAATATTTGAAAATCTGGGGATAAGATTCTATGTTTACCAAAATTCCCATCTACTTCAGTGAAGTCAGGATTTTTCTCTAATCTGGAGCTGATTTAGGAGAAAACCAGGTTACCCTGAGAGGCACAACCAAAAGCAGGTGATACAGGCCCTGCCAGAACACAAAGCATAAGGTCATCCAGACATGCCAGGAATTTTATAGAATAACTATTCTGCTATTTTAGATTATTTTTTCTGACATTTTTGACAGGCTGGTTAGAATATTTATTGGTTTTAATTTTGCTATATTCTGAGCATTCTTACGCACATGAAAGTAAAAGACAACTTTTGCCTGTGGGAGGACAGGCTCCAAATCAATACTGCACATATGTGATGCAATGGGAAAATGCAGAGACTTCACAGCTTATCAACTTCCAAGCCAGTTATATTGCAGGCATGTTCAGGGACTGGAAACACAGTTTAAGTGGTCTTGGCGTGTAATTGGTTTTTCTCTAATTACTATTATTGAATGTCCCTCCAAATAGCTTTCTAGAAAGCATTTCTGCAGCTACCACGGGCAGGAAGAGGGGCTTGTGGAGAGCAGGAGAGTGAGGCAGGGAGTGACCTGCCAGACCAGAGCTGGTCTCTGCCCTTTGCTCATGCCCTGCTCCTTGTGCCCATGGGCACCTCGAAGATTCAGGGCTGCTGCTGCCAGCTGAGCCTGCACTGAGACCAGGACATATTTACACACGTTACATCCTCATGGATGTGAAACTCCGGAGGACAGGCAGATTCACTCCCTACCCATCATCAGCACCAGAGCCACGCCTAGCAGCAAGCCCTTGGCTCCATCGGTGGTGAATCATGCCAGCGTGGAACCTGATTCTCCAGAAGAGATAACATTGTAGCTCGGATATTTAATAAACAAGGCTGGGCTTGAGCTTCCTCTGGGTAAAACCACACAGGGTCCCTTTCAGTTTCAGGAGGTGAGAACCAAAACGATACTCTGCCTCCAAACAAAAGCTGGCTTTTATCCGTGTCCAGGATTTTCCTAACACCAATGTTGTGGTTCTCGTTTTTCCACAAAAACAGTGCTAGTAACGGAGCCATCTCTTGAAAACTTCCAGGATTTATAGCAACTGGCAGCGTGTTCAATACGTAATTGTTTTTGGAACAATCATAATCTTATTAGTTGCCAGTCTCTCCTACCAAGATAAATTTAAAGGAAATCAATCTGCTGACACTTCCCTGATATTTCTGGCAATTCTAACCTTTAAATTTAGCAGTTGCACTGAGTATATACCTTGAGGTTGTGAAACCCAAAGAATTAAACAGTTACCTACTAGCAGTGAACAAAGACCATACGCTGGCAAAAGCCCTGACTTTGTCCAGTCAGGAAGATATTGAAGCGACTTTGTCAACAAGTTCAAGCAAAGATTTAATGTAATTATCTGGATGGGTAACAAACATCAGAACATCATTAGCAGAGGGAATTATTTTATACTGTTTCAAACAAAAAATATGTTTTATCCCCTGACCTTCTTCCCTGGGTCCTGTGGTGACAGAAGGAGATGTCAAATCATAAATTATCTGCACTTCGGGACTGGTAAAGGTTTTTAGTTATCTGACTATGTTCACAAAGTACCCCTACTTAGTGTTAGCTGGATTTATTTCTGTAGTGGAAATTCAACTGGTCTGGCTGAATATCAAATGCTGAAAAACTATTTCTGTTCTTGAAATTCTAGTCTTTGGGAGAATGAAAATCTTGCAATCAAAAATCCGGTTTACCCAATAACATTGGATTAGTAATGATACTGCCAGCAGTGTCACCATTACTGCTGATGGTGGCAAAATATTATTTTGGCTGCACAGTCACACGCATCCAAATGAAGATCTGATACAAGCTCTGCAACCATTTGTTTGCAAAATTCAACCCACTGAACACACACATGAATGGATGAATTGCATATATAAATACAGAGGTTAGATGTGACCTAGAATTATTTGTGTGGCACGTCCATGTGCCCCACAGTGTGTGCTCAGTGCAGCAGGGCTGCTCGTGTGCCCTCACACCTCAGAGCTGAGCAGGCGTGGGGCTCTGCAGCCAGCCTGCACACACAGCTCACGGCTCAGAGGGGAATACCCTACAGATCACTCAAGAGACTTGTAGGTGAGGCAAAATTCACAGAATCACCAGGTTGGAAGAGACCTTCAAGATCATCGAGTCCAACCCAGCCCCAACACCCCAATTAAACCCTGGCACCCAGTGCCACATCCAGGCTTTGTTAAACACACCCAGGGATGGGGACTGCACCACCTCCCTGGGCAGCCATTCCAGAACTTTATCATTCTTTCCATTAAAAACTTTTTCCTAATATCCAACCTATATTCCCCTTGGTGCAGCTTGAGGCTGTGTCCTCTGGTTCTGTCAGTGCTGCCTGGAGAAAGAGCCCAACCCCACCTGACTACAACTATCATTTCAGGGAGTTGTAGAGAGTGAAAACTGAAGGTTAACCTCTCCCAGGGGTCTAAATCCATGGCACTGAGTGGCTGCATCCAATCTGATCTGCAGAGACAGGACAGAATACTTTCCCGTGGTTACTGCTTGTTGCTCTCTGGACACTTCATAACCTCTTTTCATCTGTGCAATTATACAATGAATACACAGCATCTGGATTCTGTTATGTTTGAAGCAGCCTCATCAGAGCTCGGATGAGAGGAGCTGCTGCTGAAGAGGCCGATGCAGCAGTGGACAGCACTGCCTCTCCACTGATAGCTCTGGCATTCTCGCAGCAGCCCGTGTGGTCACAGTGGTATGCAGATGGCATTTGCTGATGGGAATTTATTGATACAACTCATTAAAGAGGAGCCTATTTGAGAGTGCCCCGTCCTTACACTGGAATGTTTCACAAGCAGGAAATGTCACATCCTCAGCCAGCCTGGATCCCACAGCTGCTGGGCATGGTGCAGCTGGCAGAGCTGATGGCACTTTGCAAAATGGCTGAAGCTCGGTGGTGAGGAGGAGAAAACTGCCTGGTTTTGTATTATACTCTCTTTCCCCAGCATAGTTTGGGTCTTTTTTTTTTCCTTCCCTAGCTAAATCAAAGGTAGGTACTCCCTGTAGGTACTCTGAGGGGGAAACACTACAAGAGCTGTTAAAACTAAAAGAGAGCTAAAGAAAAATAGGTATAAAATATCCATTAATGTATTTGGGTTAGAAATAAAAGGAAAGTTCTGGTCATGAGAGGATGAGGGACAGAATTAGACTCTAATTAGAAAAGAGGACAGAAAAAAAATAATCTCATTTATGTTTAGGATTAGAAGACACAGCTGACTGCAGAAGCTGGAAACTAGACTTGAAAACTTTTCCCACTAACATTTTTTTGTCTCCTCCAGGAGATGGAAAACAGAGGCATTTTCCAGATGTGGCTCAAAAGGATGGCTCTAGTTCTCTGGCTGCCTGATTACAACTGCAGCTCTGAATCATAGATCTGTGCCTTTAGGGTGACAATCTGGAGCCTGAACTGGGCATTTATACACATTCTTCATAGCCTAGGTATAAGAAGCTCTTATTAAGGCATCAGAAATATGGGAAATATGTGGAAATATGGGCCCCTGCATTGCTATGATACAACTTCGTGTATCCTCTATTGCTCATGGTGGTACTCCTAAATATGCCCTTCCCAGAGCTGCTCAGTCCAACTCATAATCCAGCTCATAAAGGCACATCCTTTAGCCCAAGTTCATATTATGAATAGTAATACTGAAAATTACTTTCATCATCCTTCAGAACAAAATCATTACTTTCCATTTATAGATTTTGTCTTCCTCTCTTCACCCCAATAAAAAATACATTTTCTACAAAGACAGAAATTATCTCCCAATGTTTTAACTGAAAGCAGATTTCTACTAAAAAACCATAGGCAGGCAATTTTTGTAGGACTGTTCTGCACTGACAGAAGAAATCCAGTGTGGTTTTCTTACCTTGCTAAAGCACATGAACTGATATTTTCTTTTATGATCCTTTCTTTACACAATTCAGCATTAGAACCTGGGTTTTGAACACTTGAAATTTTAAATTAATTTCCTCAGCAGAGATGAAATCACTGAAACACTGTTCATTGTATAAATAATACTGGAGAAAATCAATCCTGAGCTAAGCACCAGTAACTATCATCAAGATTTAGGCAGATCTTTTACAAAGTGTCACACTTCAGGATTTAGTAGTTAAAAATACTGTTTATGTCTCAAGACAAATTACAGAGCAGGAATTAATCTGTATCCATATTCTTCTTATCCATTTAAGTGAGTGATGACAGGTACTATATAAACATCAACATGTGTGATAAACCCAGTTGATTTTATTTCACTGATCTGACTGAAGAAGTTATTGTGCTGAAAGGTATTTTTACAATCAGGCAAATACAACTGCCTGGCTGGAATGAGTTTTGCTCACCCTTTGTGACCAGAATCTGCTCCTGACTGACCACAAGTGCTGCTGGGCCACTCCACTCAGCCAAGGCCCAGGTGTCTGCTGCTCTACGAGACTGGAAACTGGGGCTCCTTGCTCAAAGGAGTTTTTGTTTCAGGAGGTTGCTCTGCCATGGCAGCTAAATCCCACTTATGAATGAAAACATTCACCAAGTTCCTCTCGTGTCAGGTATTTTTTCCCTCCGTTACATGTCCCATGCTAATTATAGAATTATCTGAAGGGCTTTCTAAGTGAAAATGACTGTAAAACACAGTTCAGTTTTGCAATTACATTTCCTCTTTCTATCCTGTGAGGCTAAAGATTAACTGATTTCCTTCTAACATGCTAGTTTTTTGATAACTTCACAATGTTTCCTAATCTCTGACTAACTTCCAACTGATGAGTAAGCTGCTGTAAAATAGGTAACAAAATATCATGATGAACAATTTTCAACAAAAACAGGAGGGAAAAAGACAGAGAAACAGAGTATATAGAAACACCTCAGTTTTACTGTGACTCATAGGAATACCAGGCCAAGTTATGGACCAATTTTAACTACCAGAATACTTTTCATAATTTTTGATTACTTCTAACGTATTTCAAAGTCTTAATGTTTCAAAACTTCCAGACTAACATTTTGGGAATTAAATGTTCTTGCTTTCATTTGAAAAACATTCTACCAAGGGGAGAAAAGAATGTTTAAAAATATAGAGTCAATGTCTAAATACCACTCAAATGCTTTTTTCTTTGATAATTTGCAAGCAAAATTGCAAAATTGCAACCAAAACACAACCACTTTTAGGTTGTCTCAGATTTGGAATGCCTGCTTTTGGCATTTTGATGTTTTCAGAAAGAGAATATTCATTTCTAGGCAGGAAGTTGGCACCTGAATTTTGGGAACTAATGATGCACACAAGCCAACTATGGGGCAGTCTGCGTGCTCATTTCATTACTAAATTCTGTCTTTCAGAGTCTCCCCAGTGCCAGTATCCAATAAAGATCATTTTATCCTATTTTTTCTTGGAATTGTTGAGTAACCAAGGACAAAAAATGCTGCAGGCCTGTTGATGGAGGAGCTCTGAGGCAGCTCCCTGTGCTGGGCTGCTCTGCATGGCTGCTGCTCTCTGAGGGGATCAGATGAACAGCGTGTAATAGAAACTCTTCCAGGCAAATCAGAGAGCCCCACAGTGCCCACACTGATGATCCCATTGTTCCTCGCAGTGGCAGCCAGTCTGATGCCCCAGGAAATGGTAGAGATGTGATCCAAGTCCTATAAGCTCTTCAGAGCATGAAAGGTAAATCTGACCTGTCCCAAAAGAGTTTGAACTAGTGCAAAGAGGCTGGTGCATATATTTCTGTCCTATTATTTGGGTCCAGCCTCTGCTGTGTGAGATGTGGAGCAGGGATACAGACGCAGTGTAGGAACTGCTGAACCCTGAAGGATGCAGCTGAAATGGTATGTGAGTTCAATAGATAATTTCTGGCAATTATGAGTAGCAAAGGCCAATTAAGTGAAAGGGAGGGCAAAAAAACCATTATCATAAGCCTTGCACTGAGAAGGAACAAATTTTCTCAGTAGACTAATAAGAGCATTGCCTTGCACTGCAGCATCCTCGTTGATTCTGTCAGCCTGTTCCTGGTAAAACGGGACCCAGCACCCAATGGCTGCTGGTGCCTGTTTTGCAGCATTGACTAAACCAGATTTGACAAACACTCGTTAATCCCACAAATGCCTTCCGTGACAGATCAGGGCATGCCCTGATTTGACTTGCATTTGCTGTAGGAGATCTCACACTGAGTCAGACACAAGTGGAATCCAGGAATCCTGCTCCTATCTCCTGCATTACCCACCCAGAACTCCAGCTGACAATGATTTCATCAATCATTTCAGTGTTCAGGGGTGCCAGGCACCAGGCTGAGCTTCCAGGAGGAATAGTTACCTCAGTGCTTATGAAAACGGGAAGAACTGCATTCCCTGAGCATGGCTGTGGGTGCATGCACAGACTTTTTCAAGAAACTTCTCATCAGATGACAGCCTCAGTCCCAAACAAAGGAGAAAGGCAGCTCTCTGCTGCGCTGAGCATGGCTTGTTTCCTTAGAAAACTCTGTAGAGATACTTCAGTAAATCCATTTAGATGTTTTCAATATATCTGCATTTTTCCAGACTTGCCAAATACTGCCCAGGTATTTGCCATCACAAAAACTGCACAGGGTGCAATTAAAGACTGTAATTCTATTCAGATACACTGGGGACTTAAAGCTGTGCAGATAATCATAATTATGGCATTTTCTATCTGCTTTGTGTTTGACCTTGTAACCTAAATAATGACCTCCTGCAAGCACAGATTTTATCTGTAGCTGCCTACCTTCTGTGTTTCCAAAGTGTTGGGGATAAATCCCGTCTTTCAAAATACATAAACTGCTTTCTATCACCTTAAAATAGACTGTGATTCTGCCAGAGAGATGTGAAAAACAGATTATCAGTTGGACCCTGTGGGGCTACTACCAATGCATCACTTTTTTAGAATTGATTAATCAGGAAAGGAGGGTTGGGGTAGTTTTATAACAAATGGTAGTTTTCTTCCTTTCTCATAAGGGCATGCTATAGGAAGCAATAGACCACAGAAAATGGCTACCCCCTTTGATTTTACTGCAGATCTGGCCACAGGAAATGTTGCACATTTGGATCAAGCAGGATAAACAGCAAGGACTTCCTCTTTTGTGAAATCATCTCTAAGCAGCACCTCTCCCCAGGAAAATAGGTTTTCCACTTTACATAATGTTGCAGCAGCAGTGGTTTGTTCCTAAGTTTTTTCTGGGTAGGTTATGAACTTTACAGCTCTGACCACAGATCAGTTATTTATCATAACAGGAAAGATGAGACCAAAGATATTTCCTAACCTTCTCTTTGCAGATCAGAGAGAAGTAAGGCAACAAACATTAATGCTTCACAATCAACTGACAAAGATTATACAGAAATATGAATTCTTCTAATCATATTTGGTTGAATTAATCTCTAACTTTAAACAGCAAGGATCAAACGAACACACAGTTTCACTTAAATCTCTTCTCCAATGCAATATGATCAATCTTTCAAAAGTAGATATGCTGGTACAAAAAGAATGCTTTTTTTTTAGAGACAAACTAAGGAAGGCAGTAGAGAAATACCCCATTTTGGGAGAATACTCCTCTGTTTGATATCTGTAACTGGTGTTCCCATGTATCCTGGCAGTATATAAAATATGAAAAATGTCTTTGAATTACTGTTGGAGACAAAAAGCTTTTCCTCATCTAATACATTTGCCCCTCAATAATTGTCCCTCAGCATCAATGAGTCTGCAAACACTGAAATGGCAGATCTAGCATATTTTGTGTGCTGCAGCAGAAAATTAATAACTGTAGGAAAGTGTGTTCCTACTTTATAGTGCCATATGACAAGTTGCACATAGCTGGGATTGCTCAAGTTACTGCACCACAAACCTGAAGTGCAGAGTATTTCATACAGGACCAGATTGCAGAACTTAACCACAGGCCTGCAATGTGCCGTGCAGGGCTGTGCTCCTGCAGGGAGGTGGGACAGACACCAGCCTCTCCAGAGCCAGTTCAGAGCAGTCACCAGCATGCTTGCAAGTAAAAGATTTCAGAAACGAGGGATTAGTCACAAGTACCTAAACTTTTACACCAGCTATCTTGGAGGAGTAGCGTTGAGTCCCTCTTCAAACACCCCACTGTCACACACATCACTGGAGCACACATTGCTCCAGGTCATGATGAAAACCTGGGGCAAGCACTTTCCCTCCACACTTGTCACTGAAAGTGTCTGTTCCTGTTATGTTTGTCCTATGTCTAGGTAGCATTTTGCTACCAGTCCTAGAGACTTCAGAGTCATGCTGTCAACTTGCTTTTCCAGCTAGCACTGCGTTCAGGTGTCCTCAGCCTGTTTTAACAGGTTGCTTCTGGCATGTTCCTCGAGTATGCTGGTCTCCACAAGATTAATAAAAAAAGGAAAATCAACTGTAGTTCTTTGCAGCTCAGGAGACTACCTTGGAAAGATTTTTCCTACTCATCTTAGGTGACAGAGATGCATTCAGACACGGACATAATGGAGGTGAACATCATTGGCCACTCTACAGAAGACATGTGTGACCAAAAGGCTGAAGTCATGAGCATACTCTCATTTCTCTAGCTTTGGCCTCAGTAAACTTTGGATCAGATTCCATATGAATTGGTTTTGTCTTGTTTTGACATCAGTTGGACACTTCCTAGTTCACATGAGCCTGAGCACACAAACAGGACTCAGCATGTTGGAACTGCAAACCGTACAAAGAAATCCTGCAAGCCTGAATTTGCTGAGGCTTGCCTCAGAAAGAAATGTGGGTGATCTACAGTTTATGGGGCGTAAACCACAGGCTGCTGGCTGTAAAGAACACACTGCTACTTCTCCATGCCTTTGCATCAGACAACACAGAGATATTGAAACACTATCTTGACTTCAATTCAAAACAGTGCCCAACTCAACAAAAGGTTTCCAACTGTTTCCTTGCTGGAAACAACATCAAGAGAATATATGCAATTAACACTTAAAAAAACATTGAGTAGCTCCCAACCACGCCACCAGTGTATCTCAAGTAAGATTAACATTTCCAGATTGAGAAGTATGGTCTTTATGAGCCTGCTACTGAACTTGGTGCTTTTTTCCTGCAGCCAAAGGAAAATAGCCTTAAAGGCTATGCTTAGAAAATCCTTTGTAAGATAAATAGATAGATAGATAGATAGATAGATAGATAGATAGATAGATGAACGAACAGCAAATAAATTTAAACACCTTTGTTACTGAAATTACTGAATTTTCTCTGAATGCAAGCAATGCAAGTCTGGCTGTCATGCAGATCTACAAAATTTAGTCAGTTTGATTCTTTAACAGAAATTCTACTTTGTCTGGTCTCCTGGACAGAATTAATTTTTGTGTTAACTTTTGCAGTAGCTGGGAGGGGGCATGTCCAGGACTCAGAGGTTATTCCACACACACCTCACATCATTTCCAGATATGGAAGAGGGAGTCTCTTCCGGGAAGAAGACTGGAAGCTTCTGCAGCTTACTCCTTGCATGGCAGACAGAGCAGGAGGGCGACACTGATCCCAAGGCACAGAGAGGGTGGGATAACTCTGGTCCCAAGGCACAGAGAGGGTGGGATAACTCTGGTCCCAAGGCACAGAGAGGGTGGGATAACTCTGGTCCCAAGGTGGAGGGAGGGTGGAATAACTGGTCCCAAGGCAGAGGGAGGGTGGGATAACTCTGGTCCCAGGGTGGAGGGAGGGTGGGGTAACTCTGGTCCCAAGGCACAGAGAGGGTGGGATAACTCTGGTCCCAAGGCACAGAGAGGGTGGGATAACTCTGGTCCCAAGGCACAGAGAGGGTGGGATAACTCTGGTCCCAAGGCAGAGGGAGGGTGGGATAACTCTGGTCCCAAGGCACAGAGAGGGTGGGATAACTCTGGTCCCAAGGCAGAGGGGGCAGTCGGGGGGAGGTGGCTGCACTCAGTTAAGGTGTTGTTGGGGATTTCTGTAGTGAGCAATATTGTTTCTTTTCTTGTACCCTCTGTCAATAATATTGTTTCTGTTCCTGTTTGTTATCTTATCTCATTGCTGTTTCCAGTAAATTGTTCTTATCCCAACCTGTCATCTTTACTTTTTGTGCCTCCGATTCTCTTCTCTATCCCACCACAAGGGAGAGAGGGAAAGGGGAGGAGCAAGCAAGCAGCAGTGTGGTTTGGAGTCTCAGTGGGAGCAGTAAATTGGGGAGTGCCATTCCTAAACAATGACATCTGCTATAGAAAATTTGATGGATACCCTTTTTGAAACAAGACCCTTCTGTTTAAGCAGAAATGGCATTTATAATAAATACAGTACTGGTGGAAGAAAGACAAATCTATTGTCTGAGAAGAACAAGCTATTTAAATTCCACAGTGATGGAAAAATTGAAGGGAAAGAGATGGCTGAGGGGCTTTGTGAGTCTCACAATGCTTCGAGTGCTGCAATGAGACCAGAAAATAATAGTGATCAGCTTTAGAGATTGTGTCTGTTTCCAACATGCACCATTTCAAACAATGATGACAACTCTTCCAATCTCATTTTAGTACTGTTGCTGTTATGGAAACTTTCTCTGTCCTCATCAGCTCGATTATGTGTCTTCACACCAGTAATGAATCACAGATGACACTTCCGGGACTCAGCCTCTTTTGAAGGCATTTGCTTCCTTCATAAGCTCTTTGGCCAAGTTTAAAATCTCATTTTCAGAGGCTGAGTGAACAGTATGGAGAGATTTTGAGGATTCATTGAGAAACACGTGAAAACAGCAATGACTATTTATGTACTGGTACTTCTACAGCTGACATCTTTCTAAATGATGCCTTTAAATTTTTGAGACGCTGTCAGACAAAATGTATATGATAATAAATATCATATACAAAATAAATACGAATAAATAAAAGAAATTCAGATTCCTTTATCTGATATCTTGAGTGCCTGTTATCTCCTTTGCTGGGACTAAGCTTTTACACCTCCTGATGAAAAATTTAGTATAGGTACTCTTAAGGGCTCAGGAGAAGAAGTATTTCTTCTGGTGGTTTGAGATACTCTTAGGCACTTGATCATTTAATCAACTTTGGAAACAAGACTTATGCTTCCATGGATTAGATCCACCAAAGACCATTATAATGCTGACTTTCAAGAGCTCAGCCATCCCAGAGAACTTGTTACCCTGAATACAGCTTGCTGTAAAAGACTCCAAGAAAGGACAAGTGTAGAAAAATCAACAATGTAAAATAGTCTTTAGTAAACGACAAGAAGAGAGATATACCTTTGTCCCTAATTATGTGCATGTTTTCCTCTGGACTGCAAAGGTGCAGTGCCCACCACCCACATCCTTGCCTGCAGGATTCTCTAGCAGCACCAGCCCTTTCTCCCCAGCCTGGCAGGGGCAGCATCTGTTCTGCTCTTGAGGAGCTCCGTGGTTGCAGAACCTGTCTGAGATGTGGGAGGCTGGAGTCTTTCCCTTCCTCTGCCTGAAGGGAGTTGTCCCTGTGGGAGCAGTCTCCCCTTCTCAGGCAGCTGAGGGAGCCTGGGAGGTGCAAAGCTGGCTGTCCTGAGCACGGGAGCTGCTCAGCTCCAGAGGAGATGCTGCCAGAGCCAGCACGGCTCTCCTGCCCTCTCCTCCAGGGCGCCCTTTCAGCTGCAGGCTCCAGCAGGAGCAGCAGCCTGCCTGTGCCAGGTCACACAGAAACGCTGGCCACTCACTACAGCTCTCACCTCTGCTGGCTAAAATAAGGATACTTAAAACTCCCAACACACCCTCCTGGCCAAAACTACGGTGGGATGGGATGGGATGGCAAAGAAAGCAGTGTGCACAGCAAAGGGACAGCTCTGAGCAGTTCAAGCACATGTAGTTTGACTCCAGTCCACTAATATACAACCCATTTCTGACTGCTAATGAGGGTGAAAATTCTCTTTCACTATTCCTATAATTATTATCCCTACAGGAATTTCTGTTGGAAATCACTGACAAGCTCCTGTCATAAGCAGATACAACTTGGTGTTCAATGGCAGAGTCTGGCTGACAGTTTTATTACACTCCTGAGCCAAACAATGAACTGCATTTAAAGCCAGATGACTCTCTTGTTGTACATCCATATATGTTTTACAGTACAGCTGTAAACAATAGTGAGAACTTCAACAGGAAATTAGATTTGCAGGTTTCAGCTTTTAGAGGTTGGGCAAATTAATCTGAGTATTTAGTGCTCATCAGTCAGTGATGCATTTTGCATTTAAACATTCCCAGGGACCTATCCAAAGTGAGACACACAATGTGAGATTCACACTGTCACCCTAATTTTCATTTTATTCAGTTTGAAACCTATTTCTAGCAAATCACCAAACACTGACTTGTGGTTTTCATGTGCTCTTATTCATTAGCCTAAACATACAGTGCAATGACAGAAAAGGCACAAACAGCAACATGAATTTCATCCCAGTAGAACTATATGCTGGGAGCATTTTTCTTGGTGGCATTCATCCACCAGATGAAGTTGTCCCCATAATTCAGTCTAAAGTACTACTTCAATCTCAGCATTTTGGAGTGTATTTCCCATTTCAATTCATTCCTTGTTATTTGAACAGCTCTAATGAGCTGTAGGGTGCAACCCAATGGCATCTTCAAGGCACACTGACTGTCCAGATTTGTTACTTCACACAAGGGCCTAATTTTCTCTTAAGGTTGTTAGCTTGGATGGGCATGTAAAGGGAAAAAGTAATACACAAGTGGATTGAAAGTAAAAACCAGACATCCTTTTAAAAATCTGTCCTCATGCAATCCAAAGTATCAATATGCACATGTATCAATCAAATCATATCAAATCAATCAAATCAAATCAAAGTATCAATATGCACATAGCAGTGTAGACATCTTGTCCTGCACTTTTACTTTGTAGTAATCAACACACAGACCTGCACCAGGTCAATTAAAGCAGTGGAAAAAATCAACTTAAAAGTGGAATTTGTGCTTTAGCTGAGGTGCCATTTGACTAAGCTCTTTAGAAGCTGGCTAATCCCAGAAGACTGCTCCAAAAAAATCCTGCAGGCAGCATTTACACAAAATCCACAATAAAATTACATTTCATTTCCAAATAATTTTCAACTCCAACTTCTTTTCCTAAAGTTAGAGCCAGTGTACAGATCAGATTAAGAAATAGTAAAGAGAACAGTCATTCAACAAAGGCACTAATAACAACCCAGAGCACACAGGAAGAAATGTCACAGAGTTTATGCACTCAGAAAATGGTTTTCTAGCTTTAATAGTGAATGACATCAGTTTACCAAGCATGTTGAAACAACAAGGAAACCCCACAGATAGTGTAAAACACTACTGGTGAACTGCTTCCCTAATCAAAGGGACTACAAGTTACCTACTTTCTCATGTAACCACTGCCATAAGTCTTGAAGAAGCAGCTCCAGAATTAAATATTTACATTTTAAATACCTAACTTTGCCTGAAAATGGATTGTCCATGTACCCTGAAAGATTGTGACCTTTTGAATGCAACCTTAGGAGACCATTGTAGAAAAGTTCCCTTTCCAAGGAAAAAAGAAAACAAGGGAAAAAAGAAAACAAGGGCACTGGGAAGATCATGGCAAATATAGGGAATAAAACCTTGGTAAACTTTGGTACTCCCTAAAAGTGTAACTACTCCTTGCTAGAAAAGCCATACAGCAGGACAGATGTTGACTGCACACTTGTTTGGACAAAACAAAGTTATTAAAAATCAAAGAGCTAGATGCTTGTCTCACTTCTCAGGTAGCAATGTAAAAATGCTGATTTAGTGCTGGTTTACTGCTAATTCAGCCAGTCCAGCAAGCTGGTCCTCTATCAACTGTTGCTTCCATTTTTTAGCATTATTTTTAGTACAGCAGGCAGAAAGAAGACAGGTAGCCAGAAGAAGAGATCTGATGGAAGGGTCTAAGTTTTAAAATTAAGCTGTTTTTAAAGGTGAAAGGGAGAACAGGGAAATTTAAGAATGGCGGGGAAAAGGAGAGAAAAGAAAATTACTGCCCTTCTGTTGGTGTTCTTGGAAATATTCCACTAGTTCTATATGACTAATGTGTAATCTGAGGCACGGACTAAAGGAAAAGTTATTCTCACTCCATCAGTGAGATTGCATCACTGCCTTGAAAAAAGACCAGAATTCCTTCCCAGGAAACCTGCACTGGGATTAATTAATTCCTTCCCAAACTCAGATTATTATGAAGTTTTTACATGGGTTAAACTAGCCAGACCATAATTTCTCATTTTTGAGAGCAAGGAAGAGCTGTAAAGTGGGGATTTGTATGGAAAACTCAACTGTGGTGGAACATGAGAAGTTGTTCATATCCACTATCCCTGCAGAGACTGAAAACAAATGAAGACTGGCATGCAGTGAAAACAATCAGAGCAAATTCACACCCGAAAACTTCAGCATCACACAGAGCTGCCTATGGGAACAGCAGGATGGGAAGTTTGGCTCCAACAGAGTAATGCCTGTATGAGAGGAGTGCCAGCCACATCCTTGGAGCAGTGGCACTCCAGGCTCGCCCCTTCCCCTCCTGGGGCAGAGGCAGCCCCAATGCCCGTCCCCTGGCCTTGGGCCAGCTGCCCTCTGCCCTCCACGGCCATGGAGCCACAGGGACCTGCAGAGCGAGGTGCAATCCCTGTTACTGACGGGCTGAGACAGCCCCCGTGGTTTTGTAGTGCTGCGGTGTTGGTGGTTGTTTGCGAGGGTCCCAGGATGAGGGAAGAGATGACACTGACTCCGTATTCTTAGAAGGCTGATTTATTATGATATTATATTAAAAGAAATGGTATACTAAAACTATACTAAACTATAGAGAAAGGATACAGACAGAAAGCTAGAAAATAATGAATAATAAAAACCCATGACTGACCAGAGAGTCCAACACAGCTGGACTGGGATTGGTTATTAAGTAAAAACAATTCACATGGAACCAAAGATGCACCTGCCACATTCCAAAGCAGTAAAACACAGGGAGAAGCCATCAGATACTATTGTTTTTCTTTTCCTCTGAGGCTTCTCATTTTCCCAGGAAAAGAAATCCTGGTGAAGGGATTTTTCACAAAATATCATGGAGACACTGTGGGCACCCAGAGCATTTAAGACAGGAGCTGAGACACTTTGCTGCTCCACAGAGGTTTAACTCTTCCTCTTCAGCTGGCTTTGGCCAGGATCAGCCAAAGTGCAGCCTGCAGCAGCTTCTTTCTTTGATTATTGGTAAGGATTAGAATTTATATTTTATGTGCAACATCATAGGTGTGCAAGACATTTAACACAAATATACGAGGACAAGAGTTTATACAGCCCAAACAAGCTGCAGCACAGCTGGTGACATCACACATGATTAAAGGCTCATTGATGTAAGCTCCATGTGTATCTCAGCAGGAGGACAAAATGTAGGGTGCTTTCTGGGGCCTTTTTCTCAAGGCAAAGAGTCATTTTTATGAGTAACACTTCAGGCATTTGTTACAGCAACCTGCTGTTTCAGAGCCTAGCTCATAGGAGTATCCAAGTTTGGTGGGGTGATTGGCTTCAAAAACAGCTTGTGAAAGGTTTACACCTGATCACCTCAGGAAAAGAACATGGTTGGGTTGAGGGCAGAAGATGGCCCTTTGCTCTTGCTTCAGAGCAAAGATCACTTATCCAGCTTTGCCTACAGGACTTAGTAACTATCTGCAAGCACATGGGACTACTTTCCCAAGCTTTCTCATCCTTTTATTCTCCCAGGAGTAGTCCCAAAGGTTGGCAAAGGAAACAACAGGATTTGCCCCAAAGCACAGAGAAATAGTGTCCTTGTACTTATATACAGAAAAATAAAAACAAAAACCCCAACAAACAAACAAAAAAAGGAAACAAAGAGTTGTAGCATGCTTTCTTCTGTTGTTCCTCTCTGCTGCTGGCCCCTCATTTAGGGTCACAGCTACATCCCAGTGCCTTCCTGTGGCTCACAGCAGGCATCCACAGTCTCTGCACTTCTTACTGTTTTTCCTTCCTTTCACTCTCAGTGATTAAAGGCTACAACCAGAGGCAGCCTCACACTGTTCATCCTCACACCATTCTCCATGCACCTTAACATGGAAAACCCTCCTGTGAACTTTAAAATGTGCTTTTGCTGAGCTGGTTTTCTAACATTTGCTTGCCAATCTTCTAGCCTGTGTCTTACCATGACACAGCATCTGAACCAAAGCCTGCACAAAGGAATCATTCTCTTCACGTTTAATAACAGGAATGAATTTTAAATGGCAATGTTTTGTCTACTTCTTAAGTAAGCCAAGTACAATATTCTCTGAATAGGTGTGTATTGAAATGGATAAGATCAGCACGTCACACAGACATTCAAACACATACTCTGACAGACTTCCTGAGGAGGGACATCTGAAGGACCACAGGTCTGGTTTTGGCTGCATAGCAGATAACTGAGGCTCAGATTTATGATTCTCCTGCAGCTTTGGGGTTTGGGCTAAAAGATAGAGAGCTCTGTTTTAGAGTTGGAAGGCAATGACATCAGGGAGCAAAGCTCTGGAAAACAAGCTTAACACATCCTATCTATCCTCACAGACAGGAGGAAGAAATTGTCACTTTATAAAGCTCTACCCTGAGCTGGCCCCAGTATGCATCAGCACATATTCCAATATGTTAAAGGAGGATAATAAATTTAAGGCTCTAACATGTGTTTCAAAGGGTACCTTATGAGATTTGGAGATGATGGTGGTTGTTAGGATTTTTTAATTTTTTTTTCTTTCTTTCTCTCATGGAATTGTGTCCCATCTGTTCCTACTGAGACAATAACAACCAGAACATGAGAGAGACAAAAGATGTAGCCAAGGAGGAGGAGGAGTGCAGCTGGCTGCATTCTCATAGCTGAGGGATCTTCTCTTGGAAGGGCAGAGATACCTGGAGGTTTTGGCTGGTGGTGAGGAATTGGGCTGGGCTCCTTTCCCTCTCTCTCAGGACTGGAGGAGGAAGGTTGAGCTGCTGCTGCTGCAGGAGGGTTTGCTGCCATGGGGGGTCCAGCCCATTGCTGCTTCCCTGCCATGGGTGAGCCTTTGCTCCTGAGAGCAGCCACTGGACTGGGCCTTACCAACACCCAGCCTCCCTGGAAAGGGACCCTCAGCATCTGCTCAGGTGCCTCAGGGAACACCCAGGACACCCAGCCCCTCCAAGGGAGCCTCTCCCAGCTGGGCTCAGGAGCCAGGCTGCCTCTCCCATCCCAACTGGTTTTTTTCTTCTGCCACTGCTCTGAGTTTTTTCTCTACCCTTTAACCCAGCAGCCCCTTCCCACAGGGTCACCCTGCGGCTCCTGCTACAGAGCTCTCTTTTACATTTTGTTTACTGCTCTGGTGTCTGCCTGCCTCTGCCCTTTCAGCCTGCAGCTCCCAGGTTCCTGCTCCAGCCCATTTCCCCATCCAGAGAGGCACCAGGAAGTTCCTTCCCTCCTTGGCAGACACCTGTCTTTCAAACCAGGACAGACGGGTACATTGTCAAAGCAAGATTCATGCTGAAGCTGAAAAACTCTTGTAAGGATCAATAATGAGCACTTGTGCTGATCAGTGGAGCACAACTCCAGCTGACTGCAAGGCTTGAATGATGGGCACTAACACAAGCGCTCATCGAGGTAATCCTCAGGTCCCTGGGTGTCTCAGCACACATCACAGCTGAGGCAGCCACGATACACAAAGCATCCCCACACAATCCCAGAAGGCTGTAAGCATTCCCACACAGAGGAACACCTCACCTCACCAGGAGGCTGCAAGCACCTGCCCATACAGGTAACACCAACACTTGAGAAGGCTGCAAGCAGCTCCCTCCTGGTTCTTCAGCCCAGCCTTTTATCCCCTCCTGCTGATGCACTGCCCCTGTGTCCCTCTGCTCCCTTTGTGGTTGGTCAGTGCCCCTGGGCACTCCATGGCTCGTTGTGTGAGTGCTGCTCACCTGCTGCTCACAGCTGGCCCACCCCTGTGACCCAAACTGTGTGTGCCTGCAGCACAGCCCATCCCAGTGACCCCAAACTGTGTGCCACACACAGCCCCTTCCCAATCCTCACAAAATGTGTATCTACACAGGAGAGATGTGCAGAAGCCAGCAGTTAACAGTAAGCACAAAAATCAACACAGGAATATGGAGAACTAACTTAGCACACCTGAAACCCCTAAACAAGCAGAGCTTACCATCAAAGGCCTCTAACATTACTGAAGAAAATTCCTATGAACCAGTTAGCCAAGGGATCCCAGATTAGACAATATAGCACAGCACTATTTTAAGCCAACATGAAGCAATAGCTAACCAAGAGGATAGTTATATCTAAAGAGCACATCTGGCAGGATGGGACTTATGGACTCACTGCAAAGTACCCAGTGCTGTCCGTGATGCTTCAGCAAAACACTTCCTGACTCCTGCAGCCTTTAAGTCAGCAATATCTATTGTAAAGGAAGCAAAAGCAGATACCTTGAGTAGAAATTTAAGCCTTTCAGATAGGGAAAAAGGGCACTGATTAATAAGCTGGCATAAACAAGTGAATTTTTTATTTCATTAACTTTACAGATTGGCTTAAAGCCCCCAAAATTTTGCAAATAATGATTGCTCCTAGGGGACTATCTCTGTCTGGTTAGTTTATTTGTTTGCATGTACATTTGGTAACTAAGGTCAAAAGTTTTATAGCAGCAACTGTCTCTGAACTATTACTTGGCTTTGATTTTTTAGCTGTGGCACTGAGACTTTTATGCAATATTGTTAATAATAGAAATGCACTTTGTTTTAGTTTTGACTAATTATAGATTTGCTGGATGCAGTATTTCATGTGCATGGGTAAAAGGTAATTGTTACAGCCTTATAAAATTTCAAGATTGAATTCTGCTTTTAATTACAAAGGTATCACTGATGATGCAGAGGATTCAGTGATGTCAGAATTCATTACAATTATGGTTTAGCCATGAGATTAGGCAAAACAGTGTCACATCACACTAACTCAAATAGTGACTCTACAACTTTAGAAATGCCTACTTGGGCCTAAGTTGAATAAGTACTACAGTAGCACAGTGCAAGTCACAAAAATACAGCTATTTCCAAGCTGCAGAATTCAAATCACTGGATTTGATCAGTGCGAGCACTGGGCAACCCAGCATCCACCCCACAAATTCAACATCACTCTTATTCCACCCAGTCTCAAGACCCTGATAAGGTATTTGACACAACTTGCACAAAGGAATTCCCTTAATGTAAATTTTAAGGAAGCATCCAATAATGAAATTTCAGCCTTCTTTGATTTTCTGAAGCAAGTGTTCTTAAGTTGGTACAATTACTTGGTGTTATCATTTGCTTTAGTTATAGCATGCACACCCCGGGCAAACACTGTCTGTGAAGCCTGGATCAGAGCTGATGCCATTTATGTCAGTGACCCATCCATTACAAATACTGAATGAAGCAGCAGAAGTGACAATTTGATCTTTTGTAGTAAATGTTCACCAATAATGAAGAAATAACCTCTGCAGAAAGTGAAAGTATCATTAACAGAAACATACAGAAACAAACTCACTGTGCAAGGGATTTGCAGCTAGTATTGCAGACTTACTGATGTGCAGCTTTATTTAAAATATCCACTGGTAAGCTGAAAGCAAAATACTCTAACACTGAAGAAAATTGACATTTTCACCTTTAATATAAACTGTAAAAAGAGGCAACACCACAAGCATCTACAGCAAAGGACCTCTCTGAACATGATCAACATCATCACCATGGCTTTCCATTATCCCTGAACGTTTGCAAAAAATTATGATGTTCAGGTTCCATCTTGAACTCCCATTCATCAGACTGTATAAATTTGTCCTTTTTCATTTTTTTCAAACTGCATTTTGGCAGAGGAGTACTGGTGGGTGGGGAGCATTTGGAAAGATTAATTTTTTTAAAATTTGGTCTTTTCAAACTGTTCTAAATACAGCAGTGGGGAATATGCCCTGAGGAGCAATGCTATTGCATGTCTCTCAGGGGAGGGGTATTGACAATTAGATATTGTCAGTTTCTTATTGACATAAATGACAAATACTGAATGAAGCAGCAGAAGTGACAATTTGATCTTTTGTAGTAAATGTTCACCAATAATGAAGAAATAACCTCTGCAGAAAGTGAAAGTATCATTAACAGAAACATACAGAAACAAACTCACTGTGCAAGGGATTTGCAGCTAGTATTGCAGACTTACTGATGTGCAGCTTTATTTAAAATATCCACTGGTAAGCTGAAAGCAAAATACTCTAACACTGAAGAAAATTGACATTTTCACCTTTAATATAAACTGTAAAAAGAGGCAACACCACAAGCATCTACAGCAAAGGACCTCTCTGAACATGATCAACATCATCACCATGGCTTTCCATTATCCCTGAACGTTTGCAAAAAATTATGATGTTCAGGTTCCATCTTGAACTCCCATTCATCAGACTGTATAAATTTGTCCTTTTTCATTTTTTTCAAACTGCATTTTGGCAGAGGAGTACTGGTGGGTGGGGAGCATTTGGAAAGATTAATTTTTTTAAAATTTGGTCTTTTCAAACTGTTCTAAATACAGCAGTGGGGAATATGCCCTGAGGAGCAATGCTATTGCATGTCTCTCAGGGGAGGGGTATTGACAATTAGATATTGTCAGTTTCTTATTCAGTGCAAGAGGAAAACAAGCATTCGTGTTTCAGGCTAATTCATGGAAGGCCTCTGGCCCAGCAATGCTGAGTTCAGGGTGCTGCTGTGGGGCCAGGAGGCTGGGAAGTTGTCCATCAGGGCTTCCCAAGGGTGGTCTGCAGCTCTCTTGCAACACACAGGGCTTTTGTATGTGGCCTGAGCAGGACCTGGGGCTGGTGGCTGTCCTCCTCAGAACCAGCTGATTTTGAAGCTGCAGGAACTGTGGGGTCTCCTCCAGCAGCTCTGGGATGGGGTGAATGTCTGGACATTGGGACCTGCCAGCCCTTGGAAGCCTGAACCAGCCTGCCCCTCCCCAGCAGCCAGGCATTTTGGCAGGTCTAGGAGCTGTGAATTTCAGGCCCCTGGCTACTTCTCCAAGCCTTCCTATGACTCCACATGACAGCAAGAACCCTGTGCAGGAGCTGGCCCAAGAATGCAATGTTTCCAGACTCAAGATGGACTTCAAGCAGCAGCAGCACACAGCCCAACTCAAGGTGTTAGAGGGGGATAACAAACTCCCACTCCAACCAGGGGCCAAAGTGATGGACAGACTGAGTCGAGGAGATGTGCTCCAGCAGGAATGCCCGCAGTTAAATCTGGAAGAGGAAAAGAGTGATAGGGAATGAGAATGAAGAATAGGGTTGAGGCAGCCTAAAGAGCAATTTACAATGCTAATCCCCTGTTAGAATTTTTCTGAAAGTCTACCTGTCCTCACATACCAGCACAAAACCTGCCTTCTTCACCACAGAATCCCAGAAACCCCAAACACAGAAGGAGAGTGCTCTGGAAACAATGACCTGGCCTTCACTTTTGGATGTCAACTGACTTACAAATCATGTTTCTTCTTTTTTTCTCCTTTTATTGCTGCCTGCACCAAAAGTTCCCAGAAGAAGTCTACAGATAATGACAAAAGGAGTGAAGGTGTTTGCCAGGGCACTGACCCAGGACAGGAGCTGCTGTCGTGAAAAGCTCAGTGCACACTTGTGTGCTGTGAGAGCTCAGTGCTGCCTGGACATTGCAGGGGGGCACAATGGCCTTAATTACTTTCACCTATGGAAATGTTCAAGGCCAGCTGGAAAGAATGGCCTTTGGATCAGGCATTTATCCCTCGGTTTCCACACCTGATTGCTTGCAAAACCCCAATGCTCATTCAGCCCAAGCCTAGGAAGATGTCAGAGATCAAGACTTAATAACAAAAGAGGGGCTTGAAATTCAGGACAGAAACTTTGAAAAACTTTATTTCCAATTATTTTAAAGAATAATGCATAAAGGGATATTTCTGTAGATTTGTGCTGGACTGGGTTACGGGGGACTTGTAATGCACGCTATATTCTATAAGCTACCTTCACCCATCCATCTAAAAAATATTCAAAAGATGCACAAATTGAAATGTTGGAAGATCCTTTCAGCCCTGAGAAAAAGTAATCATCTTCACACCTGCTGGTGTGTACTGGATTCAGCAGACTTGCTCATATGCATTTGTAAGTCTGATTTATTTGAGTACCCTTTCACAGCACATTAAATTTATCATCTATGCAGCAAATATGATAGAATTGATGCAGGCACCTAACAAGAATATGTAAAAGACATGAAGCTGTATCTGGATTTCCTTCTGTACTTCCTAGAAACAAATGCAATTACAAAGCTATTTTGGTGAGACACTGTTGATAACTCCTTTATATAAAGAGAAGTTACTGGCAGGATCTTATCACCTCCATCAGAAGAGTTCCTGGAAACAGGACAGTCCATAGCAAGATAACATATCCTGAAATCTTCTGCACCTGCTGGGCTGCACCATCTGCCTCTTGCTCTTGTGTAAGTTATGGTGATAGGAAATAGTGATTTCTGTCCCTGTACAGATCAACACACTCATTTCACAGAGCAGCAGAGGTAGCTGTGGTGGTTTCCATCTGCTCAAACAGCATGAAACCCTTCAAGAACTTGCTTTGGAGCCACATGCTTTTCAGTCAAATCACATAAACCCTGCAAGGAGAAGGTAACCTGTCTGTCTCTGGAAGTGAATTTCTAACGTGCAGAACAAACAGTACCTACAGCTTATAGCTGTTGTTCTGAGGACAAAGGTTTTAAGTTGGGACCAGGACCTAATTAGTCAATTAGACAATCACTACTAATTCAAATTACAGACAGCCTTTTACTGTTTTATGTTCTTATTGGGAACCAACACTGGGCATGTTTTATTTACCACACCCAAAGAGGAGCTGTTTTAGTCCTGAGAGAAATGTGTCTTTTATGCTCATCTCTCCTTCCCTATTTCCAGCACACAAATGTCATAAGTCTTTCTTGGCAGCTGCTTCATCACCAAATTTTAGCTGAAGAAATCAGTTCTTTTAGTATATCACTGTCCAGGATGGCAACTGCCACATATAAAATGCCATAACAGAGATGAAGACCTGGCTCACACTCAGATGCCTTTGACCACCCTACTTTACTTGAACAACAATCAAGTCAGTACCCCCTGCCTTGAGGAACTTGCAGATCAAGCCAAGGCCTACTGTAAGATCAGCTTTCAACCAAAAGTTAGATGGCAAAGAGGAGACATGAACCAAGAAGAGACAGTTTTGTATTTTAGTATTTTATTTGTATTGCTGCTTCCTAGTCACTGTCAGCACCCAACATGGTGCTCAGAACAGGGCTGACTTTAAAATGAATTTTAGGAATGTAGGGAAATTGTGCTGTGATTTCTTTAAATCTGGGCAAAAATAAATCAATCCCTGAGTTATACATCTGTTCAGCTCCAATGGCTGCCACTCTGCCGTTTTAATTGCGTGGGAAGTTAGGGCACTCCTTCTGTTCTAACATTTATTTTCTGCATCCTTGCTTTATTTTTAACAGCTTACAACAGAAAAAACATGTTATCTCATGACTGTCTAAAGCAAATAGTACATTGTGGTTTTGGGTTTGGACACTTGAACATGAAACTTCCCAGCAACAAGTACTGTTCTCTCTGTAGGGCACTTCTGGTAAATCATCTCCTAGTGAGAAGTAAGGAAAGCTGTCACCTAGTGAGCAAAGAGCTAGTTCTTAGAGCCCTCCCAGCTGAGAAAACACAGAAAAATTACTTCAGATTGCAATTATTGTACAAGATAGAATGCTGAACTGAAAGCAGCAGGCCTTATTGATTAACACCAACACTGGGCCCTGGAGAACTGGGATACAGTCTGACCTGCCAGGGCCACTCTGCCTCCCCAGCCAAGTCACCTCACTTTCCTGCACTTTGATTTCCCAGCCTGTGAAAATGAGGGTGCTGTGGTTTATTTTTAAGCATTTCAGCAACTGACATACTGTACCTCGAATTCTTTAAATGGTAACATCGCTTCCACTACTATGAAAAGCTGACTAAAACAACATTTCAAAATCCCTCTCTATGTATTGTACTTACTGTTCACAAGTCTGACTGTGGTTTGACTTTTGGCATCTAAAATTTGGTCTACTGTGGTTGTTTGACTTCAGTCAGAAGTTGCTAATGAACACAGATCTTCTGTAGATTTGAATTGGTTGCATAACCAATGCAAACCATCAGGGTAGCTTTAAACACTGGTCTATAATTTGTGCAGGTCCTGTTTATAGTGGCTACTCCTTTGAGAATATTATTAAGAGCCTGTAAAAGTTAACAACTGCCTTTTTCAGGTGCAGCATTTACTCAGACCTCTTAAGAGAAAATTCTGTATCTGGATTGATGAAGAGTATGCATGTAAGATGTCAAAAACAAAATAAAACACTTTTAAGAAAAACTGTACTTTACATCCTTGTGGAAGACAACTTACAGCCGCCCTCAGGCCTTGGGTTATTTGTTCATTATTGCCAGTTTAGTCAGAAGCTGGCAGGTCCAGTTTTGTTACCAAAAATGACCGGAACCTGACAAATTATTTTGGTGACAAAGCTATCTTCTGCAAGATTTGTCCTGCCAACAGCTTGGGTTCTCTTAAGAGTATTTGATCTAAATTACACTAGCATTAGAAACTCACCAAATAAAGCTGGCATCTCTCTTCTCAGCTTTGCTGTTTCCTCAGTCTGCACCCAGGCAGTCAGGGAGCTGCAGAACAGAGGCAGATGGGCTCCAGAGCAGCTGAGGCCACCAGCCACACACTGCAAGGACAGAGGACACGTCGGGGAGGAACGGATCATTACAAGACATACAGAGAGGAAAACGGCCAGGACTCAGTTTAGCTCACTCCAGTGAGGTCAGCCCAGAAACACCAGGCACTGAGAACCATCACAGCACTGCCATGCCCACACTTCAACAAGAAAATGGCAATGGGGTGCTCAGTAGCCACAACACTGAGACAGCATGTACCCTCACTGTGCATGGGAAGAGCGATTAATATAATTCTGAGAGCTGATAAAGATATTATAAAACCACTTTGCCGTGATAATAAGAAATATTTTTACTGCTGATGTAAGTAATTGATTATTCATGAGGTCTCCTAAAGAGAGGCCAAAGAGTTTGTTCACATGGTTTTGATCCCCAATTTTTGGCTTTAAAAATTAAAAATTTTAAAAATTTAAAATTTAAAAATTTTGGCTTTAAAAACCAGAGGATCCATGCTATTAGCAATACAGTAATGCTGTGAGGAGGTAAGCAGGAGAACAGCCTCATCTTGTGCAACTGAATGTTGCTGGGAAATTGAATGTACTGCAAAGATGTTATGTACTTTCCCTCCAAGAACCATTGTGCTAATTCAGCTGAATTCACTGGAACTCAAGTCCAACATCAGTCATGTTTCATCACCACCTATCCTCTTCTCCCACCTGGACCTTTGACCTGTGTCCTAAAGGCAGGTTGCTCTTCAATATCAGAAGTCTAGGATAAACACCTGCTACCTGGATCTCACTAGAACAGGACACAACCTGTCCTGTGGAAAAACATTCCACATATGGGGGGCTATTACTTTAGCTCTAAAATCACATGAGTGAGGAGGCTTCAATCACTGAAAACATCTCTCCTAACCATTATTTCCAACTACTCTGTAATTGAGCAGCTTTCTTGCAGCACAAGCTGTGGTGCCAGCTTATCTTTCAGCACTATTTCCTACTCTACCCTTCATCACTGCATCTAGAGTCATGATTTTTCCCTTCCATAATTGATGTAATCCTACCAATGTCTAAGATGCTGATTTCAAATGTAATATCAGAGCTGTAGCAACAAATTTGCAGTAAAATGTGAAAATTAAGGAACTGCAGAAAGTTCCTTGAAAGTGTTATGTGAAAAAGTGGATCCTGCCCTTAATTATTTCCATTATTTGCTTACTTCTGTTACTGAAATCAGAACGAAGTGTTCCAGTAGAATCAGGTCAACTAAAGGACTCCTATGATTTTTGGAGTGATCGTGGATTGCCCCTGAGCTACATATACTCACAGGAGTTCTCATGTCCAAGAGAGGGCAGGAAAAAAGGAGAACTGAAAATGGCTGACTGTAAAGATGGCTGTGCACTGCACTTCCTTATTCATGCCAAAATAAAATAGAAAAACATCACTAGCCATTTTAAAATGTAAACGGGACTGAGAGCAGCAGCAGACAAGCGCGTGCACTTCGTTCCTGCCCCGCTGTGCCCCAGCAGACATCACACACGTGCCAAAGGGCTGCCCAGCCTCGCTCAGCAGGCTCAGCACCTGGGTGCTCTGCGCTGCCATCGCCCTGGCTGTGTGCCATTACTGCCTCTGCCACATCTCCACTTCCAGCCTAGTTAAAATGAAAGCTAATAGCAAAACGTACCTAGACAGTGACAAATCCAGGGCAGCATTTGGTGATTTGGCACGGCTCCAGTGCTGGTGCTCAGCCTTTAAAACCTGACCTAAGCCTGCTTTTGGGCACAGGTGAGGTTGCTCCTTGCAAGGTCTGGCAGGGAGAGCCAACAGAAGAGGAGTCATCCCGGTTTTTCTCCACTTCCAAGGACCCAGAAGCTCACTGGATCTTAGCAATGGCTTACTCAGAGCCACCTTACAGGTCTAAAATTCTGAATCCAAAAATAAAAGAACATAAGAACAGCGCTGATTGAGCAATACATAAATGAAACTGGCTTTAAAGACAGATGAGTGACTGAGGCAAACAGTGAACTCAGAAATGATGAAGTTTTCACAGAGGAAGTCCTACAGAAACTGCAGTGGAGGGGGAATGCACTGGTACCCCCTGCCTTCAAGAGGTAGAACAACATTTGTTTTAGGGGAGTAGGAATTAGAGGGATGATGTGCACTGCTCCCAGCTTTGACAAGGAGATCACTGTGTCCCTAAAGCAAAAACTACAGAGGACTAAATCCTGTGCAAACCCTGAGTCTTTGTGCATTTTTTCCTGTAGGGTAAAATCTACTGACTTCATTGGAGCTGCTACACAATGAATGAGGGTAGATCTAAACACAGAGAAGAAAAATATTGTGTTCAGAATTTTAGTACCTGCATTTTCAATACAGATTTATGTTCTCACTCTTTTGAGTGCCAATGAATATAGTAAGGAGGAGCTTGAAAGAGCCTGAGTTTGCTTTTTCCTTCCACATAGCTGAAGTTTCCTTCTTGCAGAATTTGAGCAATTAATATCACCAGCCAAAGCCTCCGTGGGAGGGAAGGGTCAGCATGAAATATCTAATTTCCTGAAAAACAATGTTTTTCCTTGGTAAAATTCTGGAAGAAAAGTCCTGGGGAAAAAAATCTGGGCCGGTCATGTCACAAATCCAGCAGAGGAAGAATGGCCCAAAGGTAAGCTTGCCTTCTTCCCAAGACATACCCCTGAGTAGGAGTTCTTACATGTGGACCCCAGAGAACTGAGCTGTCAGACAGTACCACCATGAACACAGCCAGCAACACAGGGGGAACTTTTACTGCATCTCTCAGCCCTGCTCTGCAGCTGAAGGCTCTTTCATGACATTTTGCATTTATAGGAGAGAGCAACAGGCAGCTAAAAATAACACATGCACTGAGGCACAGACTAGAAGAAAATATAAACCAGTAATAATAGAGGTTTCAAGCCATGGGAAAATCTGAATTGAATTATTTGTGTCTTCCTGAGAAGGAAAAAGGTACTTAAAATCCACCTGTTAAGGACACTTAAGGCCACATGGGCTTTCTCTTCCTGACCTTACTTAACCTCAACTTTTTCATTATCTTGCTCAACTCTGAAATAGTCTATTGTAGTAAGGGGCAAAACAAACTCCTCTTCAGAGCTAAAGTCATGCACAGGAAAATTATGGCTTCATTCCTTTGGAAAACCACTAGCAGATTGTTATCTTGACACTGATTATGAGCAGCACCATGGACACTAAGGACAGGACTGAACAGTTTCCTCTACAACCCTACTGTAAGCCACAGAGTCACCATCTACACAGTCCCACATCTAAAGGAGTCTTTAAAAAGGGGAAAACAAACATGGCCAGAGCAAGGGCTGAAGCACAGGACATGTTATAGCTGGAAACAAAAACCACTCACAAAGACACACTGGTCTTATTGAAATGAGTTCAAAGCTGATTCAGTGAGTGCATTTGAAGCTACCTAAAATTCACCCAACACAATTTACTGTGGCAACCAAGCAGATCCAGGTTCACTGATATGGGCTGTTTTGAGTGAAGGGTATCCAGGCTGGGAAAGAGAAAAGAGAAGGGTGTTATATCCACGCAGCAAATAGGACTTTTGAGTTTGACTTGAATGAGGGTGTCGTGCACTCAAAGGGGTTTGTTTCCCTTCTCAGCCGGCTTCCTCTGACTCCCCCACTACAACAGCTCTGTGCACAGCTCAGGGTGGGCAAAGGGGGACTCTGATTTGGGAGCACAAGATCTTATCCCTTACAGCCAGGTGCAGATACATCTCCTTTGGAGCAGGTGGGGAAAGGGAACTTACACAGTACTCTGCAGTAGCCTCAGATTATAACAGGGACTCTGATTTGGGAGCACAAGAACTTGTCCCTTACAGCCAGGTGCAGATACAACATCTCCTTTGGAGCAGGTGGGGAAAGGGAACTTACACAGTACCCTGCAGTATCCTCAGATTATAACCCTTCATTCAACTTTCTTAAGCTGTCTGGAAAGAGACTCAAGGGCTCCACTGCACTTGGAGAGTGCCAAAAGTGGGAGATGGGGTCTGGCAGAGGATGTGGGGATGATGGGGGCTGCTGGCAGGGGATCTGGAGATGCTGACACAAATTGCAGGACATGGAGAGGGGTGTCCTACCTGTGCTTGCCTACGTCCTGGATGTGCAGGATGAGGGAGATGGGCTCTGCATGGTGTGCACTGTGTGCCCTGAGCCCTCAGTGGAGGGTGTAAGGGCATGAACTCCTCAGCTGCCGAGTGGTCTGAGCAGCGTCAGACCAGAGGGCAAGCAGACATCACAACTGAGAGATGTGAAATCTTGGGCCTGTATCCAAGAGGGTGGTGCACTCTTGGGCTTTGGAAGGAAAGCAGACCAGATTTATTTTGCCACCAGCCTCCGGCTCTGTGGCTTAATCTGGTGCCTACAGACAGATCGGTGTCTCTCCCTGACACAGCTGGATAACCTGGGCTCAGGCTGAACGGGCTGCCCAACGCACAGCAGCAATGTGCTTGAGGCAGCTGGGTGTGTGAGGAAATAGTGAGATCCAACGTTTTCTCTGTTTCTCCTCCTTTTCCCCTTTGCCCCCACAAACTGAGCCATTTTTGGCACATTAGATGTGTCAAGACAGCAGCCAGCAGTGCTGTCCCCAGTCTTGCCTACTACCACAGGGAATTTGCTCCTGAAAGCAGTCCAAAGCCCTCTGGGGGTTGCTCAGACCATACAGAGCCTCTGCAGCATCACCAAACCATGTGCTACAGAGCAGGTGGGTCAAGCTCCTGCTCTGCTGCCCTCACACCACTGTCAGACCCATGTACCCCCATCAGCAAAGCAGCAATGCTGTGCAGAACTAAACCTGCTTGTCAAAAGAGATTAAATTTATCCCTCCCCACAGTAAAGAAAGCAAGCAGTAGTAAGCTCTGCTTTGTCAAGAAGTGAGCTGAAGTCAATGTAAACATCATAAAGAGCAGCCAAAGCTGGCTCGTAGCACACTTCCCTAGGAGCTCTGGCCTCCTCTAAAGGGCATCTGTAAAAGGCTGTGGCAGAGCTGAGTGAATCACCTCTCTCTGGCTCCCATTGTAAGGGCTTTGGGAACCTATCCCTTTTATTCCACACCTCCTTGCAAATCTCCTCTTAAGGATTAAGCTCTTTCCCAACCATTGGAAAATCCAGTTCCAGATGCCTGACCTACATGCACAGGCCCAGTCAATAGGGAGTGGAGGGGGACATCACATTTATTTCTCAATTGATTGAAAGACCAAATGAAACTTTGAATCAGACAAATCCCTTTGTTTCCTCACACTCCACTCCCTTTGCTTTGGGGAGATCCAACGTGTTGGGAAGGGAGATGACATTTGGCAACAGCAAAGAGGAGTGTGCAGGAGAAGAAATAGGGAAGTCCACCCCCCAAAAATTGCTGTAAAATCTGACACTCAAAGATAGGCTGGTGAAACTGGGAGGAAGTGGAAAATCCTCATGCCAGGAAGGCTCTATTTGCTAGTGAAGGAGCAGAAAAGGGGTTACTGCTGGCAGATGTCTCCTGCTGTGTTATCTCTTCCTGTTGAGCTGCCCAATGGGAGGATGATTTAGTCAGCCCATGGCCTCTCCACTTTCATGGAGATTTTTGGGGACTTTCATTGTTTTCACTTTCACTGCCCCCTTGGAAGAGCTCATTTTCAGCCTGGCTATTTTACCCTGCCACAGAGCTGGTGCAAGGTTCCTGCAGCCCCGCAAGGGCACACAGGGCACGGAGGGGTGGCCACGTTTTGACAGGCCACAGTGGCCACTGGCACCTGCTCAAGGCAGGGTGATCCCTTCTCTAATATTGCTCTAATCAGGGCTGGGGCCAGCTTGTAACCTGCCTCAGATCAGGGAGCTATAATTAATTGGCTGCAGCTCCCTGTAGGATCCAGGCGCAGCTCAGATCCTTTACAGTTTGACTTGAGGCTAACTTTGACTTATCTGAGTCTAAAGTTGCTGTAATTAGTTTTTTGCCAGTGCAAATCAGGAACATCAGAGGTGCATGTTAAATAGAAAAGATATGAGGATGAAAGTATGTGAATTTCTCTCTTCTGACTACTGTTCAGGCAAATTTTGGTTGCCTCTTTACTTTTCTATGGTTGAAGGCCATAGGTTCAGTGAGGAACCTATAGAACTGGGGCCATACATAGATCAGAAAAAGTACAGTGTGCATTTCTTCCATAAAGGTAACAGTAAATAATCTGCTAAGTTAATGGTTCACTGATGCAACTCAGCTTAAGAGGTGGAAAAAACCAGGGAGGTTTTATCTATGACCCTTGGCTTAGGCCTGAGATAACAGCTTTAACTGAAGAGCAAAGGTTAACTGTAAAATGTTAGCTGCATTACTAAAGCTTACAAGCCACATTCTGGTGGGGTTTTCTGTCAAAATGAAGAAAATTTCTTTAGTTATGGCAACACAGCCTTAAAAAGTTGATTGCAGAGAACTATTTGTCAGCATTTCTCCAGAGTGTCATGGAAGAAGAAGGCAGGAGTAGGTAGAAAGAGAAGCTTTGGGAAAGGGGAGAAGCTTCACATTTGCCTGAAAACTATGAAGAGAAGCAATAGTCAGGAGAGCTCTCATTGATGGAAGTGGCATCCCTTTAGACAGAGCTAAACCTGGTAAAATTCATGTTTTAAAAGGTATGCCAAGGCACAGCTTCCACTATGGGCTTGGTATCATCCTACCAGGCAGAGCATAAGCAAAGAAGCAAGATGCAAAAAAATTAGACAAATACTAGGAATTCTTCAAACAAATGTTGCTCTAGGGTAGCACAAAAATGTACATTGGCCTCAGCCCAGTGGCCAGCCATCCAAAATGCAGCCAGGGGAAAATACATACATTTCCCAGTTGGAAGTCTAACAAAACATAAGTCTGGAGGGAGCTGCCATGGCTGTGTTTGACTGACAGCTGCTGATACCTTGGTGCATGCTGAGGGGATGGAAACTGCCTCCTGGCAGCTACACACAGCAAGTCCCTGCTCTTGACTGCTATTAGAATTACCAGTGATGAACCAGTCAGCTTGCACAGAAATAGTGTGAAAAGAAATGGGCAGTGAGGGCAGCATGAGAGACCAACAAGCACCAAAAAAAAACCCCAAAAAACCCAAAAAACTAAGGCAGTCAGTCTCCACTGAGAGGAATTTTCATGTGGTTTTTCTGGCATTGTCTTTTGGAAAACACTGGGGGTTTACTACCCTTTCAGCTTCTGGAGTTCTCACAAAACCTCTAAACCAGGTCTTTATTTATAATAGGAATTTTGAAACTATTTTTTGCATTCTTTTCGACTCATTCAATTCTTGACCCCAATTATATTGAATAATGTGGTTACGACTAACATAAATATAGTTCTCTTATAAATCAGGACATGATTGCCCAGAGACAGCCCTTTTTCTTCCCCTTCTTCGTGTTCTGCAGCTGTCCAAATACATCCCCGTGCTCCCTGGAACCTGCAGCACGGCGTCTCTGCCCAGCTGGTGAGGGCAGAGGTGATGGGCTGCAGGCACCTCTCCCTCTGTGCCAGCCAGCAAGTCAATGTGTGCTCCCGTTCACATCGTGGTGCTTGAGAGGCTGAATGAAGATCATGCTCCTGTGAGGGGTGTTCAATCTCCCTGTCAGGGATGAGGGCTGTGTGTGTCAGTTTGATAAAGATTCAGCAGCTGGCTGCCTGAGTCCTTGAGGCACAATTCAGTCTTGGCTTAAGTGGAGCCAACATCTTATTGCATCTCTGTGCAGTGAATAAATGATTCCAGGAATGCAATTATAGCTGAGTGTTCAAGGATTTCCACAGAGGGAAAATTGTTAAAAAGACAGAAATTGTCATCAGATATCAGTGATACCACATTTGATTAGCATAGGAAATAAAATCTTTACTGATATTATCTGCTGGTGAATGCTGATCTGAACTGTCATGCTGCTCTGGTACATTAGGTGTCAACACCAGGACAGCTAGGGGAATTAGGAGCTCAACAAAGCACTTTCATAATTCTGTCCTCCCCACCAAACAAAAGACTTGTCAGAAAGATTTTGCAATGAATTACACAAATAGCAAGGGCAGCAAACTGATGGAGAAAATTGGAGACTCAGCCACCTTTACAGAACTGATTTCTCACCATGTTCCTTGTAATTATTTTTTCATCTTTACCTCCTACTACCAGTTTATCAAAAAAACCCCAAACCCTTGAGCTGTCCCAGAGCAAGAGGATCAGCTCAGCTTCTAACATTTTCAGACTACACTGGAATCCAAAAGAACCAAACTGCTCCCAAGAAAACCCTTTCTTAGGGGTTCCCACTCCAGCCCCCAGTTTACTGGATGTCACCAAAGGCAAACATTGGTAATGTAAAGGAACACCAGGATCCAACATCCACCTGCACTCAACATGCCAGTTCAGGAGCTGCTCCTTCAAATCTGCTCAATCTGCTCCTGCTCAAGTCAGCAACACAGCACAATGTCCTGAGAAGAGAATCTTTGACATCTTATGTAGGAGCTTTAAAAATACAAATGAATTTTCAAATGATACTGAAACACCACCAAGTGTTTAAACCACCATTAGCAAATATCAATCAGGTCAGAAAGGAGAGAGCTTAGCCTTCTGCCTACCATGAGATCTAGAACTCGAATTTCACTATTTGCACCAGTTTCTCAGATGTCCACACAGTTTTTGCCACTAGCTGAGATATATAATAGCACAGTAATTTCCTGGTGAATCTTTCCAATTAGGAGTCAATCAGGACTGAATTTAATGTTTTTATTGTGTTAATTTTAATACAATCAGGAAATTCTCTGTTTGATTCAACAAAACTTACTCTAACAATATGTTTGACAGAACTCGCTGCCTGAGGACAAAAAGTCCCAGCTGCTTTTGGTCTGAATTCCCCACACTAGTGTGCCTGATCCGGGCACAGGTAAGCCCTAGATCTGTGCAGCAGACTTGTAGGAGCTGCCTCCATCTTCCTTACACTGTTCAAGCAAATAAGGACCCTCAGTGCTTCCTGCAGAGGGGTCTCCTCACAGAACATGGTCATCTTCTTATGAGACCATTGGCTTCAGCCCCCCTTCAATAACAGCTCAGAGGCAAAAATTCAGAAGGACAGTGTGGAAGGGAAATAAGTTGAATTCCCTTCTGTAATTGAGAGACATACCTACTACCCCACTGATACTGGAGGAAAGGCTTTCTCAGCTTTTTTGGGAGACACTGTTCAAATTTGCACTGAATCACTACAGAGTGACTGAGCCAGAAAGAGGGGAAGGTACAGGGAAAGAGACTATTTCTCTGACTAAAGCTAAAAATGCTAAAAAAGGTGAGGTGACCTATAGAATATATCAACTCCTGTCTCAGCTGCATCCACAACTTTAGGACTTTAGGACTTTAGCTAAGGTTAGTGAATTATGAAGTGCACTACCAAAAAATGTCCACTTACCCTGGTCTGTGACTGTGTGGTAATTATGGCTGCTCTCTGCATATTCCCTGCTCATTGATGTTGAATTTAGAAATTATTTAATCAGCTGCAGATTCTGATTCATTGACAGAAGAGGGGCTATTCCATGAATAGCACCACTGAGACCACCTGGACTTTCAGTTATACTGCCAGACTCTATACTTTTTCTCATCAAAAGGTTAACTGGGAGTAAAACACTAGATGATTATTTTTATCCACTTCGGGTTTATTTCAAAATACCTCCATGCTTCCAGAACATTGAGTTTAGAAAGCTCACCCATTAGTGTGCAGTGCATTGGCATGAAGTGAAAGTTTGCAGCTAGACATGATCCCGGAAACTCTGCAATGCATGCTTAGTGCTGTATCATAGTTTTGCAATATGATTCACATTCTAAAAAAGAACTGACAGAAACCAAGAAGAAGTTCTCCTACAATATGCCAAAGAATTAGGAGAATTTCTATGAAGTTTGCAGACAGCTGCTTCCCAGCCTTTGGTAATTATCCTGGGCTGCAGCAGCAGGGGAAAGAGGGTGGAGTGAGAAAGGCATCTTTGGACACTTTGTAGTAAATCACGCTGGTGAAGATCTTATCATTAGTGTGAAATCCACCTCATGGTGCCTTGGGAAGCCTGCACACATTCACAGTGCAAGGATCCAGTTTCACACTTTGTACTGAAGGGTTACCTGCACTAACATTGAGCCAACATTGACCCTGAGATTAGTTCTGTTGGTTAGAGCACAGTGTTAATAATGCCAAGGTTTGTGGGTTGCATCCCTGTGTGGTTCGTTCCCTCAAGAGCTGGACTCGATGATCCTTGTGGGGAAAGTTCTGTGATTCAGTGAAAAAAAACCAAAACAGCACCATGGAGCTTCAAGGTGCACTAAGTGAGGGGTGCTGCTGCAAGGAGTAGGTCTGATCGTGTTACCTTGTGCAAGTCCTAATCCCTGTGTGACTGCACGGGGAGCTGGATCTGGAACCCACTCCCGTAACAATCAACCCAAGGCATCGGCTGCCCTGAGCTCTCCACACGCTCCACCAGCAGAGCTGGGGCCGCAGAGCCAGCTGGACACCTCTGTCAGGAGGAGCACACCTGGGTTAGCGCGGGGCAGTCGTGGTGCTGCAGGCTCAGAAACTCTGCTGCCACGCTCACCTCACGGAACCGCAGGCAGTGGGAATGAGGACAGGTGCTGAGTGGATATCCACGGGGCTCATATCTGATGTACAAGGGTTCAAATGGAAAATTAGGTTGCTCCTATATGCCATTGTGAAATTCTCTACGATGTTTCATAAACAAACATTTGCATCTTGGACACCTTTTAACATTTCTTCAGACACCCATGTTGAGCAAAGTGGATACATATGTTTTCTTTGTAAAGTTTCCAAACACAGTTGCCTCAACTCTTATTTCAGTGTCACTGGGAATCTAAGCTAGGTAAAAGACCTCAAGACAGGGCCCTTTGGGCAAAAGAATATTGCAAATTATTAATCCAAGAGACCTAGTATAATGCAATTTAATGCAATTTAATGTTTTGCAACAGCAGGCATTTCACGTGTATCAATACTCCTGTACTGATGGTACAAGCCCATCACTCGTGCACAAACTCATCCAAACAGGAGCCTGCAAAGGGCCTCAGTTCCCCCAGTGCCTGTCATGTCAGCATCACTGGAACCACCAGACTTTTTGGCTGGCAGGGGTGACTCCAGCTCTCTGCAGGACTGTGTTTCAGACAGGGTTTCTGTGGTGCCCTTTGCTAGAAATGCATGGGACCCTGTACAGTTCATCTGTCAAGGGCCACAGAATTGTCTCATTCCCAACTCTTATATTAAGTTCCTCATTTTTTTACCCACAGATTCTGTGAGGAGGGACCAGAGAAACAGTTGTGTGATTCTAGGTCATTGCTCTCCATATATTTATTGTGATTTAGGTTAACAAAGGAATATGCATCTGGTACTTAGCTCAAGTAATGGCAAACTGGTGCAGAAATCCATGGTGGAAAATAATGAAGAGGTTTCTCAGGGCTTGGCAGTTGGAACACAAACCTTGGATCAACTACAGAGGTGTAAATCTTACTGCAGAGGGCTTAAAGAGACTTGCTTGGGAAAATTTACCCCCAAGATTGTCTCTTACAAGAGCAAATTAAACATGCAACCAGAAACAGTACGTTGGATTTTTTCCTACTTCCCTGGAATAATTCTGTTGATGCAGCAGCAGATCCTCTTCTCTGGGTGCAGCAGAGTGATTCTGCATCCACTCATTTGAAGCTGGCAGTTGGCTCTGGCCTTACACCCACCGAACAGCAGGATTTGCTCAGCTGTCTTTGTTGAAATGTGACTGCCCTTCCTCCATACCCTTCCTTCTCCTGTGCTGATGCTGACCACAAGGAAAACCACGATGATAAAGCTATTTTCTCTTATTAGCCCATTTTTGTAAACAGTCCTGAATGCATGAGCACAGCTCCTTGGTGTGTGTTAAGGAATGGAAATCTCCACTTTGAGTTGAAGGCATATTGAATAAATTTATGTTGCTTTAACTTGAAAGGGGAATGTTACCTAGGTAAAGCTTTGTCTAGAAAAATCTTTTCAAAATAAAAAAGAATTTAGGGAAAAAAATAATGCAGAATCAGCTCCTATTCGTTCCTATACTTATTCTTTCCTTACTTATTTATTCCTGTTCTTATTTTTTCCTACTTCACCAGAGCATTTTTTTTTGTTTTCATTCTCATTTTATTTACTTCATTGAGTTATTAACACCCAGATAAAATATTAAAATGTATCAAATGCATCTAGAAAGTAGGCCTGACTCATTAGACTAAGTCTAACATATTTTCCAAACTATACTCATATAGTCTAATTTTAAACTATTTAAATGTAATTTTAAAATGTTTCATATTTGGACAGAAACAAAGGCAGCTAGCAATGACAGAAAGCAGAAAATTATTTTGAGAAATACACTGTTAATGGCAAGCAACTAAATATCTATTATAATGAAACCAAATGGATTTTAAATAACTCAGCTAAACTGTTTATGTATTTTTAAATAAAAATAATTAACCATCTTGCAAAACCAACACCTTAAATTCAATGTACTTACAGAGGCTCTTGAGTAAAAAAGCCATCTACTGCTCTAGCTTGTGGAAGCTGCATACACAAAAGAAATTTTTCCCTCTAAAACCACATACTAACAAATGTGTTTTCTTCACATATTGCTCTGCAAAAATTATTGGCTGTCCTAAATAGAGATTTTAAAAAATACAAATAAAAAAAAATAAAATCAAGAATACAGCAATCCTTTACCTCTCACTCTCAGAGGCAATATTTTGGACTGATTATCAGATGAGCTGCTCTTACTAAATGGAAAAATGCAGATGTTTTCAGAAATGCCTCTAATGGAAGCAATAAGAAGCAATCCTCATAAAATGGCTGGATTTTTTGTCCTGAAAAAGGTACATTAGGAACAAGTATGATTTCTCTATTTGGTGTTTCCCCAGAAAAGTTCAATAACTGGGACAAAACCAAAAAGGTTGAAAAGCAAGGTATGTTCAACTGAAAATAAGAAAGTTAATCTGGAAATCTGGAAACTGCTTAAACATGTCTCAAATGTCCTGGCTAGGCTACATCTCCCATCAAGTACCTGTGCCTCTCCTCTGTGCAGGGATGGAGATTTGGTCACGGGAAACCCTCACTGCAGGGTATCAGATGTGAAATAGTCCAGCTGGGGACATTCTCCTCTTGCCACAGATGTGCTCACAAGAGCCTCCTCCTCAATTCCTGCTGCTAAAACACCCAGTCTTGATCAGGCATTTTAGAAGCCTTTTGTGTTTAGGAGGCACAAAAACCACTTGCTTTTCAGGTAGCTGTAGAAGATAGCTGTGAAAAAAGAAAAAGCTTTTGTGAAAGAAGAGAAGGCTTTTGCAGATGTTAGTGCATCAATGTAGTTACAGCCAGAGGAAATCTCCATGACAGACAACTGGCACACACAAGGCAAACAAACCCTAAGCACCTAAACACCTTCTGGCCCACAGCAGCAGGACTTGTGTGGCATGTGATGTGACTGTGGAGACTGAAGTGGGACAGGACAGAATCTCACAAGTGCCCTCCCTCTGGGGTGCCACCAGCAGCCCAGCACAGTGCCATGGCCATGCTGCCACCTCGGAGGTCAGGGGCAGCAGTCACTGATGTGCAGAGCCACATGCTGTGTCCATGCTGTGTCCTGCAGTGACCCAGTAGCCACCCCTGACGTGGGTCACTGGGTCACTGCAGGGAGTGAGACAGGTCTGCTGCAGGAGGGACACTCACAGCGCCTTGTGCACCACAGGAGAGGCCTCTCTGCTCTGAATTGTGAATTAATCAGTAACAGATAGTCAACGTAGAAAAGCGAGATGAGACATATTTCAGTTAAAATCAGCAACAAAACTGTCAGCAACTGGGTGTGATCCCTAGTGATGCTATGCTGGAACACCATCTTGCTAAAAACCCAAATTCAGTAACAACAGTTATTTTGGGTAGCTGCTCACCAGGATCAATGAGGACCCCAGTCCTACAAGGAGATCTGCAATGACTTGGCTGCCATTGAAGCCAGTAAAGAATCAGAAACATTCTCTTTGCAAGATAAAGGCTATGGAGGTTACATGTACAGAGCAGTCAGCTCTCCCTGTCTCCTTTCCACAAAAAGCTGTGATGAAGAAAGTTACCTAGCTTTGTAAAACCTAGCTGGTAGAGGTTTCCACAATCAACCTGCAGGACATTTTGCAGGAAAGTTATAACCTCCTGCTCCCCATAAATCTTCTCTCTCTATTAATCTCTCAGCCTCTCATCAGGAAGGGGCACTCCTGTGCACTCTGCTGCTGATGGAGGGGCTGAGCAGCCTCACATGTGCCCAGAGCTGCAGTGATCTTACAGTGCTGAGGTGCTGCTGTGGAACTGATGCCTTGTGAAGGGCTGACCAAGAACAGAGACTAGACAGAGCTAAAGACTAAAGCAGGGATTTATTAAGAGGTCTCAATGGCATCTCATCTTGGGCAGCACAACCCAAAATGGTCCCAAAATGCACGACCACTCACGGGGTCTCACATTTTGATCAGTTCTGCTCCATTTGCACATTGGAGTTCATTGTCCAGTTCCAGCTTTAACCCATAAAGTTCCATCCTTCTTGTTTTTCTCTCTCCAGCCCACAGTGTTTATGCTCTTGGGCCTGAGATTTGAATCATTTCTCCTTGGTCCCCAGCTAGAGCAGGGATTTTTTGTCTCCCTGCTCTGTGCAGAGAGCTCACCATCACCTCATATAAAGCCCAGACCCATACACTAAAGCAGCTCAGAATCTGAACAATATAAAAGCTAAACCTGAGGTATCAGAGCCACAGTGTGAGGTGTTTCTCCCCAGGCTGGTTGCTGCTGACACATGTCTGTGTCTCCTTTTCTTTTCTCAGGGCTGTCACCTGCAGCCACCATGAGGCTCAGTGCCAGCTCTGTCAGCAAGAAGGACAGCAAAGCTCTCCAGCCACACTCACATCCTACACAAACGTTTTGCACAGCCTCTGCCCAGCCCCAGCACAGTGCACTTTCAGGTGCTACCTCCAATAGTGTAAATCATAAACAGTTTCTGGCACAAGCATAGTCTCAATTTTAGCAGCACAAAACCAAACTTGTACCAGGAGATGGTTTTAGTTGTTCAAATTTGTGGTAATTCCAGCATGTAACTCCGACAAAATTACTGTGGTGTGTGCAATAAAGATTTAGGAAAAAATAAATCAAAGGGTTAAAGAGTCACAGCATTACAACTGGCGAGATACTAGAGTTGTGTGGTGTGGGTTTTTTTCTTCTGGATTCTGCCAAAACCAACCTATAACCACAGCATTCAATTTTTCAAGTGTATGTGCCTGAGGCAAGGCAAATTTTTGCACCTACACACATGGCTTTTTCCAGGCATGTATGTGGCTGTTGTGAGTGCTATTATCCTTCATTAAAAGTGATAGATCTTCAAGATAAATAGGCACAAATTACCATTCCCCAGCTGAGTCTGATCTATTACGTAAGTAGTCACTCCATTTCTATAGCTCAGCTTTATAAACATAAATGTTCTTTCTCGGTGTCTCTCATCACATTATAATTTCCCTTTACCTGGAATCCCTTATAGTTTTTCAGAAACCAAAACAGTTTCTCTTACTAAATACTAGCCAAGTAGCAAAAATACGTGCATTAAACTGTGGAGTGTTAGTTCAACAAAATCCAGCTTAGTTCCAAACCAGAAACTTTTTCCTCGGAAAATACTCCAGGTGTAATTAACACTCATGCAAGTTTGTTTTTCAGTAAAGGCAAAGTAGAATTTTCCTTCATTGAGAAAAAAATCAGTAGTCACTTGTTGGGAGAAAGCTTGTCTGTCAGTGATGATAGGTCAGCTGAATATACCAAAATGTGGAGATACAACAGAATGAACCCCAATTATTGTTTTAAAGAGCAAACCATATTGTCAGACATTAAACACTTAATCAGATTTTCACAGAAGTGGCAGTATTTGTTCAATGAGCTCACTTTTACTTTCCATGTTCAGCTAAGCTCTCAATCAGCTCCTTCCTTGATTTGTTGGCTGGACTGAAAGCTTCAAGCAAAGCTACTTAAATGTGTAGCTTTTCTAAGTGTGTCCCAACATGCAGCAGATAGTCTAAATCCCTATGAATGGAACCAATGCAATGGTTGGAATGGCTGCCCGGGGAGGTGGTGCAGTCCCCATCCCTGGGTGTGTTTAACAAAGCCTGGATGTGGCACTGGGTGCCAGGGTTTAGTTGGGGTGTTGGGGCTGGGTTGGACTCGATGGTCTTGAAGGTCTCTTCCAACCCAGTGATTCTGTGAATTCTGTGAATTCTGTGAATGCAGTGAATGCAGTGAAAGATGACAAGCAGGAAGACACAAGAAATAGTATATTAAGATTATTTGTAGAAAAACTCCCCTAGTTCTTATGCATTTATGCACACGTGAAGTGCTCTGGTGGCAGCCTCTGGTCCTTGAATGTTTGGCATTAGGTGGATGCCCATGTGGAGCAGACTTGGACCAGCTGCTGCACACCCATCCACAGGGCCCAAAGGACACTCAGTTGTGGCTCTGCCTCCAAAAGGTCATGTCCAAAGCCATGGCAAAGTCTGCTTCTCAGAGCCCTGGTTGAGTTTGCCTGTAGGGAATTACGGCTGGCATGAAAAGAGATACTCCATTTCCAGCAAAATAATGTCAGTGTTTGATATTTGTCTTCAACACAACACAAAATAAAACTAAAAGCTCTCAAATATGCTGGAGACCAAGCCCTGAATCCTCAACTCCATAGTCAGCAGGTTCAAGTCCCTACTTTGAACCAGGAAAACACTGACTTGAATCTGGATCTCCCACATCTCAGATGAGTGTCCTAACCACTAAGCTTGGGTGGAGCTCTTCCTTTTGCTTTACCCCACCCTGGATCTGATGACACTTTTACAGGAACAGATATATTTGTATGAAGGGGGGAGGGGGAGGAAGACCAGAAGACCAAAAGAAGCCCAAAATTCAGGAACAATTATCATATGGAAAAATCACTTCTGGATATTTAGAATCTGCCAGAATTGGGTCTATTCACTCACTTTGAAAATGGATAAAAGCACGATGCTTACCCACTTTGGAGAACCCCATTGGCAAACACAAGACAGTCCTGTTTTGCAGTAGGGTAGAAATATTTGTCAAGTGAAAGAGGGGAAAATATCCATTACAAATTTAAAGTGCTCTGCAGGGCTTAATGAGTAGCAGCCAGTGCAGGAGGACAAAGAGATGATGCCAAAGGTTTCTACAGAACATAGATCCTCTCAGCACTGTTCCAGTCATGGAAAAGACACTGTGGGACCAAGAAGATGTGCATGGAGACTGCCTTGGCCATCCCTGGGTCACAGAGAGCAGGAGGAAGGGTAAACTGCACCTCAGCCAGCCCCCTGAGGGTACCAGCACCAACTGGGCACCACTGGAGGGTGAGCTGAGAGCTTTTCAGATGAGGATGCCAAGCATTCCAGCTGGTGAACTAACCTAAGCCCTCATGCCCCAGGCAACAGCTAAATCCTGTTATTTTCAGGGCAGTGGTTGAGCCTGCTGAGTACAGTCCCACTCTTATTTTTTGTACCATGAAAGATCAATGAGAATATTGTTGTGAAAACAGCATCAGCTAGCTCCAACCAAGCTGCTTGCTTTTCTCTCCAGCAAGTGTGAAACATGACTGAGGTGTACCAGTACTGGGGGGGGAAAGGAATTACTGAACTGTCCGAAAAACTGCCCCAGATTTCAGTAGGAGCTGTCCCAGCCTTCCCTCAGTGAAGTTCCCTCTGGACAGCCTTGCTCAGGGCTCAGTGACACAGCTACTCTGTGGCCCTGCTCTGCTCATTATTTCCTTTTCCTGGTGGGTCTCTTAGCTGTTCCACAGATTTTCTTTTTCTCTATTACTCTCCACTAAATTTGAATGTTACATTTAAATTTTTTAAGTGCTCCTGATCTCTGAAGGCAAAACTGTTAGAGAATTAGTGAATATCACCTCCAAGTCTCTACCTGGGTGCTGATAACTGGCTCAGAACCAGCCAAGCTGGTGTGGGTTTCCCATGTACATCATCACACACTCAGGTCCCAAAGGCTCTGCTGGTGTACTGGAGTACAGAATGTACCACATGAAGGTGTGGCATCAGATATTTTAAGTATTTCAAGGCCCCTGTGTGATCCAGTTGGGTTTGTTAATCTCAAACATCAATTCAAGGCCTTCTCTCAGCTTCTGGAGTTCCTCCCAGAGGGCTGTTCAATCCTTACATTAGATTGTCCTGTGTACTTTGTAAAAGTCTGGGGAGTCTAGATTAATACCCAAGCTGTGGGAACAAGCAACAAGTCACTTCTTAGGTCTTTCAGTGAAGCATCCATCCATTTCCCAAAAGATGTTTAAGTGCTAACACATCTGCATCTCACAGTAGTTTTGAGAGAACTCAGCACAATACATACTTGACACACATTTGCATATCTAATATTTAGGTAAGACCATTTCCAAATAGCTGCTTTTTCTTACTGTGGTACTAAACCTTTCCTGTTCAATGACTTCACAGAAGGCAAGTATGCTTAATTTTTTTTAAATTGCTGCAAATTATAGCACTGGGAATAAACATGACAGGGATTTCACAGTGTGTAACCTTCAATTTCACCTACCTCTACACAAAACATTTAAATGTGAGGGTATAATTAGATTTACTGTGCCCAAACTTCTCTCAGCTACATTCCCAATACAGAGCATTGTACTTTACCCTACATTTAAGACAGGTGATGGAAAAGGATTCTAGTCAGTTCTATTCCCTAACCCACAGAAGATGTCCTGCCACAATAATCTCTTTATCAATCCACCAGATTATTTTCTTGCTTCATATGACAGGCACAATAAAATGCTGGGGGCTTTGAGTTTCTTTCCAAGGTTCACAAGGGATGTTGACTTGTGCATACATGCTTTAATGAGAAGAGCTAAAACACTGAAAAAATATGCAGCAGCATTGAAAGTAATCCAAGATGAGCAAGATCATATTCAGTTTTACTAATTAGTGCAGAACATAGTTACTAGATTACCAATATCATCAACACATTGCATGCAACTTTGCATAATAGACTGTAAACTAACCACATTGTAATTCCTGAGAACAGATAAGCACAACTGGTAGACAAGGCTCCCAGAGAAAATTCCCTTACTCAGAACAGTATCCAGCTCTTCTGTTTTGCATCCATGTAATTTTTTTTTAAGCAGATCAACTACTGGACATAAATTTTTAATGGGTTGAGTTCTTTCTTTTTTCCCCCCAAAAAAATTAGAGAATCTCACATGAATCTGTGCAAAGCTGAGTGAATTTATTGCATAAGGCATTAAAATCCATGTCACTTGGTCACTAATCACCTTCGTATGTGCAAAACCCTACATCACACAGATAACAGAGGATAAAAGCCTGACAGACTCTCAGTTACCTTCCATATCACGTTATTTATTTCAACTGCATTTGACAAGAAAAGGTATATAACCAAAACAAAGAGAAGGCTATAAATAAGAGAAAGCATTATATATTTTAAAAATTCAGCAATATCAAGAACTCTTTGGCTAACACCAAAACCAAGCCTCCACCTGGGTTAGCCTCCTCTCTGGAGGCTGCATTGTCAAATTTCACAGAATCACAGAATGGTTACAGTTGGAAGGGACCTCTGGAGATTGTCTTATCCAACCCCCAAATTTGATCCAATAACTCTAAACCTGTAAGTGGCCAATGCCCTCCCATGAGCTTCCATGCTCCATCACACTCTCCAGCATGGATGTGAGCCCCTCCCCTCCAAATCCACACAAATACACTTTGGATGTCAGTCACCTGTGTCCTGTCTCACAGAATGTTGGGCTGGGAGGCTTTAGGAGTCCTTTCCAGGCAGCTGGTCCAGCTGCAGGAGAACTTGCCTGTGCCCCAAGGACACCATGGCAAAGGCACTGCAGGGCTCACGGCCTCGAGTGATTTGGCACACGAGTTCCAGGACACACTGCAGGCAAACCTGGGCTAGCACAGGCACACACTTCAGCAACACTTGGTCTAAACCACTCTGATACCTAAATCAAGAACCTCTCCCAGGGATACCAAAGTTAAGAATCCAGCTGAGATCCGTGCTGGCAATGCAGCTTTGATGCACGCCTTGTGGGAAGTGCCCCCTCCTCCCTGAGTTTGGCAAATGTGCTCTGGCTAGAAGACCTTTCAAACCAGAGTACACAACCTGAGGCAAAGCTGGGAGTCACACACTTTCCCAGTTATAATCAGATGCCAGAAAGCACTTGTCTGAAAACATTTTTGGTTTCTTTCTACCTTCTTTCTCTCTCTCTCATCCCACACCTTTTGCTTAGGACAGCACTTTGTGATTTGCCTGCAGCAAGGTTTATTCCTGACCTAAGACGTGGAGACTCTTTAGTATGGTTTCTTTTTTCCAAATTTCCCTTTTCCCTTGGTTTCCCTTTTCCAGATCCTCTGGCCCATAATTAGCTGATGTTTAAATGCAGTCAGTTGGAGCTGAGGATGTTGTCTGTAAACAATGTGAAGGCAGTGAGAGACAGTCAAGCCAAACAATTTGACACCCTGCCAGCCAAGCAGGCATCTGAAAGGAGTTTTCAATTTCACATCCATGTTTTTTTTTCCAAGAAAAAAGAGAACTTGCACTCTATTTAAAAGCTGTTACAATTCTCTGTGCTGCCTGAAAATGAGCATACTTCACCTAAACTCTTCACATTTTATAAAATGTGTACTGACATAAATTAGGAGTTTCCATTTCTACCCATCAGCTCTTTCTTTTGAAGGGCTTTATATATTTTAGCCTACAGAAAGAGACTCAAAGCTGCCCTTTAACCTACTGAAGCATGCTTCTAAGTCAGTGTGTAAGTTTCAGCATTTAATATCATGCCACTCTCTCCTTGCTTTTTATCCTGGACCACATGCTTTCATCTCTGTAAATGATGCATGTAAAGGTTTGATTCATTTGCCAAATTTAAGAACTACCCAAGGGTGTTTTTTATTTATACTAATAATTTGCAAATATACATGTTGTTAAAAAGCAATCATATCTCAATTTTATTTCCACCACTGCAAGTTTTCAAGCCTGTGCCAAGCTAAGTAAAACTACTGGGTTCCTGAAGGTATTTCTGTCAGGCAATCATGCATGGACTTTCAAAATTTAGAATTCAAAAACATCTGGCAAAACTTCTCTAATTACGTCTTCCCTTTTCATCAATTCTTGCAGTCAAGTTGATGAAATACCCTAAGACACATTCTCATATTTTAAAGAGATAATTATGTTTAAACAAAAAAACCTCCAAATATTGTCCCTGTAACACTACTCCAATCTCCTAATGTGTTGTACCCACAGAAGATGACTTTATAGCTCAACATGCATGAGAACTTTCTGCTGGTTGTCCTTGCTGGCCAGACATGACCCGAACTTCAGAGCCACTTCACCAGTCATGAATCTGAGATGCTAAATCTTACTAATGAGGCAGGAATATAAGCAAGGGCTTGGTCCTGTGCTGCTGTTTGTACTCACTTCCAGCCAGCTCAGTGCACAAGCAGAGAATTTTTTTCTCTTTCTTTTTTTGCTAAAAAGATAATAATGAAAGTCGTGACTCTTTCCAGAGTCCCAGCATAGCTTGGGACTGGTTGGCCAATGAGTGAAAACAACTCACAGCAAAACCAACGAAACAATCACCTGTGGGTGAACAATCTCCAAACACATTCCAGAGGAGCACAACACAGGAGAAGCAAATGAGATAAGAATTGTTTTTCTTTTTCTGAGGCTTCTCAGCTTCGCAGGAGAAAAATCCTGGGCAAAGGGATTGTTTCAGAGAATGTGAATGCCACACTTGCTTTAGAGAGCACGCTCACTTGAGGAGAGCTGAGTAGCAGTGCGCTGCTGCAGCAGGTAGTGATGCTGCCCTTGGTTCGTGCCCATGTGAAGAATGCCATCCTTCTGCCCAGCAGGGCACAGCAACCAGAGGCTGGTGGTGTAAAAACAATCTGTGCACTAAGCTGCTGTCAGAAGACAGGGATGTTCTCAGATATTCTCCATAAAATGTAACAGGCTGTCCAGTGATGTTGTGGAATCTCCATCCTTGGAGATATTTAAAAGATGTCTGGACATATACCTGGGAAAGCTCTTCCAGGTGACCCTGCTTGAGCAGAGTGCTGGTACAAGATGACCTTCTCAGCTCCCTTCCTGCTGCAACCATTCTGTGGCTCTGGAATGACACGGCTCCTTTCCATGACATGAAGAGAATATCCACTGCTGCACACTTCAAAGCAAAAACTAACCAATTAGAAGGACAGAGGGGGAATCTGCAGTGCAGATTTTTCTTTTTGCACATTTTAGAAGTGGCACTTAGGAAGTCACCATGCCACTCCCTCATCAGTTCTCTTTAGCCATCAGCCAGTGCTGATCCTTGCTGAGTCAAGTTGCCCATCTGGCATTTTCTTGAGATGCCACTAGCATAGGTGACCCTCTGCCAAACAAGACTCAGAGGAGAGGAGGGTCTCTTATGACACACTAACTCATCTTCCTTCTCCCCTGGCAGCACAGCATGAGCAGCAGAACAGACACACAGATTAATCTGTGCAACCAAAGACCTGCCTTGCACCTCCCCTTGTAGGGAACATGAGGCTGGTAGATCCCAGCTAGATTATTCTAAACTGCAATATTTGAATCTCACAAGGAAGCCAAAGGCAAAGTAAGACTAAGATCTGTTGGGGAGTTGTTTGTTTATTTCTGTTTTGGTTTGGTTTTTTTTGTTTTTTTTTTTTTTTAATACAGATAAAACAAACAGGTTTGAGGGAAGGTTTTGGGGAGAAGCAGAATGGAGAGCCTGACCTCCTTAGACATAGCCTCAGGTGTAACTCTCTGGGCAGGTGTTTTGTTCTGTTTTCCCCCTCTGTTCTGCTTGCCATAGAGCAAAAGACCTGAAGAACATCCTGTGCATCATTCCTCAAATCATGGATACAGCAGCACCAGTACAGCAACCCATGCTCAGCCCTGATTCATCCACCACAGAGGTTCCCTGTTTTGCAGGACATCAGTTGTGCTAATTCCAGAACACATTCATGCAAATATGAAACTTTGTCCTTTTGTCGACTCAAGTTGTTTACTAAAAGTAAAGAATCATTGGCCTGAGGCTACACAGAGTTATTTCTACAGATGAGGTCAACAATGTTTTAAGATTGTGTCTCTGTGACTGGTGCTTGTCCCCACAGAAATGCTCTCCTAGCTACAAGGTACAACTGCACTGCTGCAGTCAATCTCTGTAGTTATGTCAGAATTACTGCTTCCTCCCTGTAACCACTCTTATTCCAGAATAAGCATGGGCTTTTATGTTTTATTTTAACTACTTCCAACTACTGCATGAGATAAATAAACAACCAGACAGACAAACAAACAAAAAGTCATTTTTATATCAGAGTAACAGTGCCCTAATACAAGGCAAAATCCACAATGCTCCCTTAGTTTCTTTTCACAATTAATTCGACCTGAACATGGTTCACTTGCAGAGAAGCCCCTTGCTGCTCTTGCATTGCACAGCTTCTCCCCAGCTGCTGGAGAAAAACCCACGTGGGAGTCAAGGCCCTGCTGTGCACCTACCATGGGGTTGCTTTGAAGGTCCCCTGTGGAAACCCAGGGCACAGGGAATATTTCTCTGTCTGCTCTGGGGTGCCCTGACTTTGACCCTCATTCATGGAGAAAATTTCCTAGACTTCAAGATAGACCAGAATCCACAAAAGTGTGAAATAGATTATAGAGAGCAGTGTAGGTGTATCAGGTGAGAAATTTAGGTTTTGGGATTTTTAGTATGTTGTGGGTAGAAGCAAGATGGAGGGCACAGGGTGTTGTCCTGGGTTTCTTCTTCATGCTTCTTCTTCCTCCTTCTTCATGGGTTTGGGTAGCATTTCATAATTGGGCAGAAAAGCCCACATTGCAGGCTCCTTGGGATCAGTTACCGGATTAAAAGAGAAAATAATCCAGGTGTCAGTTCTTAATTGGATAGATTAGTCTTAAAAGACCTTGTAACATGAGATTGTTAGCCATTCTGTGCCTGCTAATGAAAAGCTGCTGAACTCACAGTAATGAGACTGTTTTACTGATAAGAAATAATAAACACCTGAGTCTGAACATGAACTACCATCTCAAGTGCCTTCAGTCCAAACCTAGAAAAACCAACAGCTGGCACTGCCACAGTCCCCTTGCCAGCCTTCCTCACATCAAAAACCTTTACTCCAGAAGCTGCCCTCTGAGAGAGGAAGCACTTTCTGTGAAGAGAACATCTGCCAGCTCTCAGCTAGAGCTGCTGGGGGCTCTCCAGCTGTGCAGACCCAGCCTGGAGCCGATGCCCACAGCCTGCTCCCTGACCATCCCAGCAGCCACGGAGAGGCAGGCGCAGCTTCCACGAGGTGCTCACTTCAGGCCACTGAACTGAGGTGCCTCTCATGGGGACAGGTTTGCCACACAGAGGAATTGCCTGGATACAGACTAAAAGCTTACAGACTAAATCTCCAAGTGGATTTCCACGTTCTTGTGACTGCCCACATCAAGGGGAGCTATGGCTCGCTCTCAGTCAAGAACTACATGGACAGCTCTGACTCAGCCTCACCAGCTGTCTCCAAAGTCATTTTATAAACCCTTCTCCAAAGGCATTCCTCCTGCCACCACTGTGGAAGGTGTTGGGGTCACAGCCACTATAAGGAAGCAGGAGCAGCTGCAATCAAACCTGAGATGGAATGGCTGAGCCACAACTTCCCCCAAACACCTCAGCAAAGATGGGATGTCCAAAAGGTGGCTCAGAATGCTCCCCATCAGCTGGGAGGGGTTGGGAAGTGCAGAAGTGGTGTGCTCAGCTCCCTGGAGGGAAGGTGAGCCTGGTGTCACTCATCAAGAGGTTCCAAACCAATTAAGAAGAGACGCTCACAGGCTACATTGCATTTTCCTTTTTTAAAATTTTTCTTAAAGGAAATTGCTGGGCCCCAGTATCGATGAACTCCTAACTCTTCTCTGGTATCCCAGGCAGAGGATTATACTGAAAACTAACTAACAAAATAAATTTTTTAATCCCCCCACAGATCTTCAGTGAACTTTTTCCACTGGCAAGAGCCCATTCCACAGTCCTCATTGACAAAAAACTCCAAAATTATCAGATCTGAGTAAAACTTCTCAAGCAAAAAATATTTTCCCAGCGCAAAAAACATTTTCCCTGCACAAAACATTGTTTTACTAAAACCATACCTTTTCTCTAGCAGTATACTTTATTTGTCAACATTTAGCTATCACAACTCTCACAGCAAATTTTTCCTTGCATTAATTTTAAAATTTCACTCCAAATATAATTTTCTTATACAGAAATTTTCTGACTTTTTTCCAATAGGAAGAACACCAAGGAACCCTCAACTTTCTAATCTTTGTTAAAAGTATCAGTTACTCGTTAGAACTTGTTATAGGAAAAACACAAGTAAAAAGACAACACTGTGACTGTTTTGGGTTTATATTACAGGTTTATATGCTATTAAAATGTTTAGGTCTTATTATGCACTTTAAAAATGCTAGTGCTTAATGTGCTCCGATTAGGGCTTAACAAGCCCTTTAAAAATGTTACAATGTTAAACCACCAAATCACATTGTCTCTAAGGAGTAAGAGGCTTAAAAAATCTTCTGTTCTTCACAACCTAGCCCTTACATTAATAAAAACAAAATCCAGTCATAATAAGTTTACATCATATATCAGAATGTTTTGACATCCTTAATGACTGGGAGTTAAGAAGTTGGCTTAACTCTGTGTGCTAGTGTGTGCTTGTTTGAGTGTAGGAGTGAAGGTTAGTGGTTTTCTGAAAGCCTTAAATAACAGAGATAATGGAGATGAACATTGTGCATTTTTGCCATAACTGGTGTCTGGAATCCTGTTGCCTAATTTAAAGGGCCAGTTATGTGACTGCGAGTAGTCGAGAAAATACCAATTTTCAATATCCATCAGCCTCAGAGCTGGGCTGTAGTGGGCAGAACACGAGGCAGTGACACCCACAAAGCTGGGCCAGGCTTTGCCACCTCGCTCAGAGCAGTCACTGGGACAGGCAGTGGCACTGGTGGTCATGCACTGCCAATATTCTACAGTTCTGACTGTTACGCTCCAAGCAGAAACAGTTTTTGTTCCTCAGAAGTTTGTTATTCATCACTTGGAGAAAAAGCTCCACAGCAAAGGATGTCCATCACAAACTCCAACATAACAGGACAAACAATTAACTGGGTAATGATGTCGGCTCCACGAAGCAGGTGTAAGTGATAAAATGTTTGCAAATTGTGACATTCTAGCCGGAGGAGGAATTGCTCTGGTTTGTACCGCAAAGGGCACCTGCGCTGGTGGTCAGCAAACATCCCCCACCTGCAGCTGAACGTGGAAAGTCACTGCAGTGAACACGAGAGGCTGGTTTCTTTATTCTGCTCTTCTAATTTAAATATGTGGCACTCTGAAATTTGCATGATCACTCAAAAGTCACTATATGTCCAGCTTTCTTGAAAACCATCAATATGGGAGACATCCAACTGCAGCTGAACAAACCCAATGAGTTATTTAGCTAATTACAGAGTGTGAACAGTGGATTCTAAAGTAATAACCACGGCAGATAGTTCTCGAGGTTGAAACACACTTGCACACCTTATTCATTAATTCCAAATAAATAATTCCAAAAACACTCAAGCTTTATGGATAATAGAAAAAGTTGTCTACTTAACTCAATAAACTGTTTGCTGCAATTACATCCACTAGGTTTTAAAGGGCCAATCTTCATGACTTTTCAAGAGGACTATTGCTGCTTTACTGAGTATTTTCCAGTGACATGGGATGTGTTTTCAAACTGACTACTGCCACAAGTTGGATCACTTCAAGATGTGGACAGCACTGATGGCTCTTTTTATTTTCCCATCATAGATAGCTCAAGTTTACATAAATAATGTAATTTATGCACACTGTGTCTGTGCCAATATACTACTACACTGCTGTATTCAAGTCCCCAGTTGAGAAACTTGCTTACTTTTACCTACTTACTGAAGTGTTTACTTATTCCTCATTAACTGGATCAAAATTTGTTGCTAGATAACATGACATGGAGAATTTATGGTCTTTGGTTTTACTTGTTTACTAACATCAGCCTATTGTGAAACAAACATGAAAAATGTTCAAAGGCTTAAAAAGTTCTTTCCCTTTCCCTGGAACTGTCATGTTCTGCTCAATTTAAATATGTGGTAAATTGATTTTTTTCCATATTAATTTCCTTTGTATTAAAATAACTAACACAGACAAATGATTCCATCTGCTCTGCACTCAGTGGCTTATGCCTTCAGAGATGCTGGGCTCTGTGCAGAGAGCAGTTTCAGGGCTGCTCTTCTCAGTCCAACTTTTCTCCAGCCTTAAGCACCCAAAATCACAAAGTTATAAAACTCATCAAGTAATCCAGACCCACACCAAAAAAACCTACCCCAGTGCTTTAGTTTTCTTTGCATTTTCTTTCTTGTGTCTGAATGTTTCTATTGAAGGAACAGTGGATTTTCAAAGTTGTCTGTTTAACAATTACAGCTTGTGTGTGAAAGACAGGAAACAGGGGAAGAAAAAGGAGAGCAGTAAGGGAAAAAGAGAAGAGAGAGCAAGACAGTCATGGGATTGCTGCCTCAGCAGGTATTCCAGCCCAGGAGGGAGCTGGGTACCAAGGCCAGAGATAAGAGCCTGGGCCAGCACCCAGCAGACAGCAAGGCCAGCCTCTGCCTGCCCATGTTTTGGGGACATGTGGCTGTGGGAGGTGCACACTGCCTGGGGCCAGTGATCCCCCAGGACAGCCCACAGGCAGATGTTCTGCACAATTGCCTGCACATTTCCCCTCTGTGGACCCATAAAACACCCAGGCCTGTCTCCCTTCTTTCTTTTGTGCTCCTCTCGAACTCATTAACTTGTTCCAACAAATGGGAGTTGTTTTGTCCTGTGTCAGCCCAGGCTGTGTGCTGCAGTGGGAGCTGAGCAGGAGGGCAGCTTTGCAGGCAGGAGCTGGTGAGAGGAGCAGGGAGGGGAGCCCAGTGCACAGACAATGCTCCTGGAGCTGGGCTCCATGAGCTGCTTCCCAGTTCCTCCTCTGGAAAGGATTGCTGTGATTGCTCCTTGCCCCTTGCACAGCTCACTCCGTGCCTGGGACACCAAGCAGGGCTGGCAGCGCTCCACAAGCACAGGAGCTCGCAAACACACCTGCCCGCTGTGCTGAGTGTGTGCTGCCCTGCTTTCCCACAGTGCCACAGGGAGCAGCATCTGCTGCTCTGGAGAAACTGAAATTCGACCCTCTTAATATTCCTTAATAGGCAAAAGGCAGAAGAGTGGGTGAAGAGAGCAAACAATGTGCAACAGCGTTTAAATTATAGTAAAATACATTAACAATAAATACTCCCCTGTCAAGAATATGTCATGCAATTATATTTACTGCACTGAACAGAGCTAACCAATGTTTTGAGAGGGTGGTTTTGCACTCCCAAGACGACTGTCCTTCAGGGACAGCATATGTGAATAATCATTTAGACATGGGATATCAGCTGTGAAAAAAGCTGCTCCAGCACAGGGCGCCAGATTTGATGGCTAGAAAGTTAGCTCCCTCTCCTGGATTAGACCAGAAAATTAAACTACATTGCACTGATCTAAACCTGTACTCAGGCATTTCTCAGCATTGTTGTTCTTTTTTTCCCTAGTCTAGAACCTCAGTCAAGGGCAATCTGTGCTTCCTGAAATTCTGGGGTTTGCTGAGAGGTAGAGCACATCACCTAAGCAACAATGACAACAACCTCACTGCCAAGCTTACTGCAACCCGGACAAATTGCCATACAAATATATGCAAGAATGCAGAACACACACCTGCACACATCTGGAGAGCCCAAGCAATGTGACTTACTGTCACAAAGTGCCACGGTCCACAAAATTGTCATTGCAAACCAGACCTCTCTTTGGCTTTGACGCTGTCCCTCAGCCCTGCTGCAAGCAGGACCATTGCTGTGAGGAGCAATTTGGCCAATTCTGACAGAGTGAACCAAGGACAGCAAGCCTTACTGCATGGGCTGAGAATTTGAGAACTAAGGCTGAGGTGAAGACAGAGAGCAGATCATAAAATGAAATTTTACTGAAGTTTTGAATATTTTTCTAAGTGTCTTGCAAATAGGCTGAAATGTTGCACAGTTTCCAGACCACACGGGAACTCAAAGTCCTTTTGCTTAGAGAACTATATCTTCAGTTTTCAGATCACTGAAGTTTGTAAAGCTAAGATGCAACCAGGAAAAGAGTGAAAACATAGGTGTTCATAGCTTGCTCACCACCTGGGTTTTGATCAAATTCAGATAAAATCAATGGCAAAGAAGCTCCCTTTAAAGGTAGGGTTTACAATGGCTATATGAAGCTGTACAAACAAAAGTTTAAATAAAGCTTTTCCTGCCTAACTGTAGACTTTAACTGCTAAATACAATCCTTTATGATTATATAGGATCTTTCATCCAAGAAACTGAAATTTCTTCACACATTGAACACTACCCTTCTGAGATCATCATGCACTACTCACAAGTAAGAAAAAAAGGCAGAAAACCAAAAAAGTGACATGAAATGCACACATGACAACTGATTTGTCCAAACAGAAAACCATTATGAATAAAGCCCAGACTGTTCAACCGCTCTATCTCTGCTTTCACTACAAAAAGAATAATTCTAAAAGGAAGACTTTTACAAAAACAGTGACAAGAGAGAGATATCCATGGGCAATTCAGCCTCCTGGAAGCTGGAATCACCTCCTGAAGGAGGTTTGCTCTTTCTACTGAGGAGTCAGCTGCCTTCCAGCCCAGATCCTCCAGCTGGGTGGTTGGAGGCTTTTAAGAGCAATTTTGTCAAGGAGTTTTACAGCAAGGATGGGAATCTGCCATAACAGGGGAGGTTATTCACTACTGCATCTCACTAGCTGGGTAAGAAAAACAAACTTGTTATCCAAAATCAAAAGGTTTGGACTTGATAGTGCTATTATAAGTGCCTGATCATAGATACACACAGAGCTGTCTGCAGGGGTGTTGGTCCTGTGTAAACACTGAGTGAGCTTAGGTTACTCTAGTTCTAGAGCTTGAATAGTTCAGGTCTTAAGTTAGAACTTAAGTTCTATTGCTTAAATAAGATGAACTCCCTAAAAAATTGCAAACTTCTCTGTTGCTGAGTTGGAGCCTCCTGAGCATCTCTCTCACAAAACTGCTATTCAGTCACAAATTTTGAATAAACTCCATTACTCTGAGGTTTCAGTGTTTGTGGGTCCCTTACTGACTGAGAGCCTTTCCCAGCATGGGTGAGGTACAAATAGGATGGGCAGTGCCATGGACAGTGCCTGCATTGCCCTGCTTTACAGACCTGTCTGCTTGGATGACCTTCATAAGAGTCAAAATGTATGCAAGCAGTTTTAATAATGGCAATTAAAAATCCTATTTTACACCAGGGCATCTACCCAAAGAATTTCACTGGCAAAATTAGATCTTCCTATTTAGTTAAAAAAAAAAAAAAAAACTTCTTCTACAATAAGCACACAACAAACAAACCCATAAAATTTTATTAATTATACATTTCAGCAATTTTTTCAAGCACATAAATTTTATTCTACAATAAGCGCACAACAAACAAACCCATAAAATTTTATTAATTATACATTTCAGCAATTTTTTCAAGCTAGCATACTGAAAGACCCTCATAAAACATTCTACCCAAATGCCACATAAATTAGCAGCTAGATTAGGGCTAGGTGGCCAATACTAGAATTTGATGGGATTATAAAAACCTACTCTCTTTGAAATAACACAACATCACATACAGAACAGCCATTTTACCCAGGAGAAGGTGCAACATTTTCTGACTCCTGAAAACATCAAAAACTGTTTGTTTTCACTCCTGGGATCTAGAGGAAGTTTGTCTGTGGCCAGAGACCAAGTGACTGACAAGAACACTTCCCAGCTTTCATCTCACATTGTACAGGACTTGTTAGCTTGGATAAACCCTGGGAGGAGAAGGGACAGCAAGGGCAGTGACAGCTCCATTCGTTTGGAAGGAATTCAGCCAAGAAAGAAAGAAGATTGCCCCCATGATGGAGCACAGAGATACAGAAAAGCACACATTGGAAACACTCCAAGGGTCCTGCAAATAACTTATTGCATTTAAAATTTTGATTAATATCTATGACATGTATGTATCTTCCCAAAGAGATATGAATTTCCAGGCAGAAAAGGACTCAAGTTGTCCTAGAGTGTTTTCCCAGCCCTCTGCACAGCTGGGATCTGTAAAGGAATCTCAGGGGTAGAGCTTGGAGTACTGAACCTCTCTGAGGGCTCCAGCCAATGACATCATTCCTATATCAGGATGAATCTGAGTTGCCAGAAGATATTCTGGATCCTGCAAATTCTACGCAAGTCCTGGAAAAATGAAATATTCCCAAACCTTCACTTTGCTAGAGCTGTATCTTAAATTTGGCCCTATTTATGCCACAAGATTGTACAAACTGGCAGCATTTAAACACAAATAGTGTGTGCTGTGTGAACAGTAGTAACTAACAATACAAGTGCTCTTTTATTCTGAGTATTTGGTATAATAATATACAAGCTTGTATAATATTGCAGGGTTATAATATTATACATCTTGTAGATTTTCTGTAATTCCTATTCATATGAACAACAAAAAAAATCTTTTCTGAATGAAATATTGCAAGTTACTCAAGACTTTTATTCTGTGCTGTATAATCTGATTCATGTTTATCCTCAAATGCCTACAAAAAAAGTAGCAGCTTTACAAACTCTCAGTTTCCTGCAGTGACTGTAAAACTCTTTTTAGGCAGCTTAAAATAAATGCAAAGTGTTTCTTTTATTTGTATTCCTTTTATTTTATACTCATGAAATGTGTATTTTTATGCTTGGCTTTTGAAATTACACTAAAATAAATTTTTTAAAAACTTTCAAAAAGATGTTTGCCATAAACTCCCCAGTAGGTTCACTGCCAGTATTTTTGTTGCTAGTCCCCATGGAAACCAATACAATGGCTTAGAAAGGACTATTTCAGTCCCATCTTCCAGTCTCTGTAGATTTTCATTAATTCCTGAGATGTTCTGATGCTCAGTGATACAATTAAATAACTGTCAAAACAATGTCATTTTAAAATAATCATTCAAATACTATATGCACATTATTAAGAACTTTGCAAAAGTGTAAAGAAATTATTATTTAATTTAAAATTTAAATTGAATATTTTACATAAAGTTACAATAGAATTATTTACAATTCAAATGTTTAAAGTCAATTAATCATTTTGGTATTATTGAATTTTATTACTTAATTTTTGAGCTTTGCTACTCCCTTTTGCTTCCACATCCCTGCACTCATGGTATAACAGGAAAAGAAAACAATAAGAGATGAGAAAGTTCATATTTTTAAAGCCTGATTTTCGCATGAGGAAATTTTAATTTTTAACCAGTTAAAAACAGTTAACATCTATCCTTAAAAAAAAAAAAAATTAGAGGCATATACACACATGCAAACAAAGATCTAAATTGATAGGTCACAGTCTGTATTTCTTTTAATCAGCATCCCTGCAGATTGCTAGCACATGCAACGAGGTGCAAGTCAAGCACACAGCATGTAAGTCTATTTAAAAACTCACAGCTGTAGAAATAAATAGTAGAGTAGTAAGCTACAAAACCTGATTTTTTTCAGAAAGAGATGTACAAATACTTCAGATTTTTTTTCTAATTTTCTTGATAATTTCAATAAAATCAGAACACATGCGTGCACACACACACACACCCCACCCCCCCAAATTATGTGTTCCAAGAATTTGAGTTCCCAGCGAGGAATGAGAAGTCTAAGAGCTGGGGTTTTTTACAAACGATTACTGCCACGATCCGTCTGCGAAAACAGTCCTGCAAGTTCAGTGAAAAATCAGGAACCACCAAGCCAAAGTTAGAATATTAAAGACAGGCAGTAATCACTTGGAAGCTTTACACATTGGGCCTGTCTGGGTGTGAACCTGTTTTTTCTGGACTTTTGGCCTGGGAGCAGGCTGCCTCAGTTTGTCCTGCGCCCTGCCGTGTGCTCTGTCACCCTTCTTCCCGCAGTGCCACAGCTCCGGGAGAGCCAAAGGCACCTGTCCCACTGGGACAGCACACAGCAGCCAGAGAGCACGCATTTCGGGGCAGGACTGGGGGCTGTGCCACCCTTACACCCCAAAATGGCTTTGAAAGGTCAAAGAACTACCCAGCAAACTGCACCATGGCATCAATCCTAGGCTCTGAGACCTCTGCAAAGTAACAGCCACTATTGGGAGTTTATGTTCTGTCCCCTAGGAAAGGGGGTGAGATGAGTGTGCAAGACGTGGGAGATGGCCAAGAGAATGTCTGTACAAAACAAGAGAGTGTCTGTACAAAACAAGAGAGTGTCTGGACAGAAATATCCTCACTCACCCAGAGGGTATTCAAGAGGTGCTTTGTCCTGCATGCAGACAAACACCATTGCTGAAGTAACTCAGCTCCTGCCAAACAGGACACACTTTTCATTCTTGTTCTTTATTGTTTCTCAGTACTGCACCAGTAATACCAGGAGCTGAGCAAGTGCTTCAGTCTAAACAGAAGTGCCCTGTAGAGTGAAACGGAGTTTCACTTTTTATTTCAACAAAAGCAGTCACAATGTAGGTGACTGTTTTCCTTCCAAACACATTGAATCCTAAGCAGCCAACTGATGTTTCTTAAAAGCTTATACATTGTCTCAGTTACTTTTTATAAGTCATGTATTTGAAATCTTTTCCCTCTTATTCAGTATTGTGAAATTGGATGGGAAAAATGTCTGAAGTTCCTCTTTTATGGAGAGTATATCTCATACAGAAAGTGCTACTTTTATTACATCTTGAACTCTCTTTTTGTGACATATCTTCTTAGGTTAAAAGGGCAAGGGTTGGCCAGCAGTTGCTTTCACAAAGGACTCAAGAGCTATCTTACAAAGGCCAAAACGTGCCCCTCTCTGTTCACAGCTGCAGTTTTCAATTTACCTAGCTAACAGGTGATTTCAGTAGAACATTCACATCCTGCACAAGGTGAATTTCTGAACTATGAATGGTACCTACACTATTGTTGATATACCCTTTAGAATTTGTGGTGTGCCAATAAATATGGAATTTCTGCCTGAGCATCATTGAATAACACCAGAGTATTTGTATAATGGCAGGAAGGGAAGCTAAAAACTGAAACCTAAGATGAAATTTGAAGAGATAATTGTACTTAAAGAATTTGTGTTTTATTACTGGGCTTACATCTGGGAGTGTCCTATTGCACTCTCATATTAGTACAATCTTGGCAATCTGAGAACAACTGGGGAAAAAAAAACCCTATCATTCTGTACAAATGTGAATCAGCACAATTGTGTTTTCTCAACTGGCAAGTGGTTTAAACTTCCTCTTTCATCTCCTATTGTTTTTAGAAAATTGTCTTGTGATTGTTCTTCAGCTACACAAAATAAGCCACTCCCTGGATAGGCCCAGCATATGCTTTGATTTCATTAGCAATTTGAAACAAAAACCAAGGGACCTAGCAGTAGAATTAGATATGTACCAGGAGATATGATACCATCTCCCTGGCACAAAGGGGCTTTTTCCATTTTAAGCAATGCTGAACTTGGATTAAATGCAGTTAGCCAGGACACAATCTCTTGGCTCAAAGAGCAAGGCTTGTCCTCCATTCCTCCCTTGGCAGCACATACTTAGTACAAGATGAGACTAAGCCACCCTTTGCTACTTGCCTTGCAAATTCCATTGCAGTGAACTGGAGATGGTATCTGTGAGTTACAAGTCTCTGAGCAGATTCTGGGCCTCAGGTGTGCCTCAGATCCATGTACACTGACATTCAGACCCAGAGCAGGAGCTCTAAGTCTGAATGTGACAAAGAGGGTCTTCCAAGGAGCTCTGCTCACCCTGGTGCAGCTCCCACTCTGAAGGATCACACATATTGGCTGGTGCACCTATTGATATGCCCACCACCACTCCCTCCATTCTCTTTGACTGATAAGTGGAACTAACATAGAGAAAGAGATAGAAGTTATAGAGGAAGAAGTCTCTCATGTGATCTGCTACCAGCACCAGCTTACAGTAACACCCTGCTGGAAGTTTTTTTGCCTTATGACAAGCAAATGTGTTCATCTTCATTTGATGACAGGGAACTGGTGCATTTTCTATTTTCTCCAGTAGTAGAAATGAGTTGGCTAAATACTTTAAGCAAAAGAGAGATGAGCATTCAGATCATCTAGCTAGGATTTGTATCTCTACCATGGCCTGGCAAGTCAGCCCAAGCAAGAAATGCCCCTCCTAATGGTCATCAGATTACACCAGGTTACTAGAAACATCCCAGGAGTAAATTCATGAGTGCTAACCAGACCAAGCTCATAAAATTACAGCTGTCTCATTTGGGGTCACTAAAATGGTCCAGATACAGAAGATAATTCACAGGAAGGAGAGGGATAGAGCAGCATTCATTCTGCAGGGGAGGTCCCAAAGGGGAGAATGGTGCAAGCAGCAAACAGTGGAGACAGGAGAGGATCTGTGGGGTAGCACCTGTGCTTGTCTGCATTTTCTCTCTTCCCCCAGCATCTGCTTCTGGCCTTTGACAGAGACAGGACACAGGGAAGAGGGAGATGGGGAAAGAAACTGAGGCAGAGTCTCCAGACACATCAGCAATCACTAACTATCATGCAAATTACTTCTGTTTCATTTGTTCCTGTTGAATTTTAAACTGTTAACTGGCAATAATGTATCAAATATATATATTACTTTTAAACTGGGGGGAAAAGGCTGAAATTTTAAAGCAGAGAAACTTTCCTTGAATAAACTAAGGGAGAAGTGATTTCATGGCTATTAACATCAGAGTAGTCAACTGCATAGAACTCACATTTCATTGTGGAAAAAAAACCAGATAAACAATCTCCTTCCATTGTTTGCAGTAATCACAGACTGCTAAATAATTTCATGTCATTATTTTAGTTGTGCAACAAATAAGGGAAATACCAATGAAGTCTAAAGCTCCTTCTGACAGTTTTGTTCTTGCATTTAAAAACCTATCCTTTTTAAAACCCATTTAAGTCAAATCCATAGTTTATACATGAGGTATGTGAAAAGTGGACAGGCATATTTTGCCAGAAAAAAAGTGTATCCCAAGTGCTTCCCATAGAAATGATGCTCATTTATGAATTTGTTTTAAGACTCAATGCCATATAGAAGTGAGGCTGTGTAAAACCTGTTAAATCAAATTGAATTCTGCTGGCCAGTAAAACTGAAACTTTCAAATATGTAAGACTGAGAAATCCTGGACATTTAAGAAGTCTGTATTATTTGGTAAAATCCTCACCTCAAGCTTGGTAATCTCATTTTAAATGGGTTGGTGGTTAGGGTGCCTAGAAAGCAAAGAAAATGAAACAAATTTTTAATTTGATTCATTCTTTCTTATAGCACATATTATAATATATATCCTAAAGTTCAGGTTCTGTTCAAATACAAAAGAAAAATAATCTCAGCCTACAGGAGCTAATTAATGAAATGAACAGAGAAAGTCTAGCAGACCTGAGCTCTCCTTTAACATCCTCAATATATGCTGTGGATGGGAGGGTATCACTGCAGTTTATACATCTACAGCAAGATAATGGTTCTTCTTGCTTTGTTCGACTTGGTATTCATCCCTTACTGCTGACACAGATTAAATGAGAGTATTTTCAAATAGATCCTTTGTTGGTTTGGGGTTTTTTTCCAAAGCCACATAGTAACAGTGAGGTCAAAATAGACATTTTACCCTTGATCTCCTAAGCCCAAATTTAGAACCAATTTTAAAGCAACACTTCAAAGATAATCCAGAAAATTATTGGAAAGTCTCATATCATTTTGATGCCAACTGGTGGTAAACATCTCATGGTTCATGAGTGCAGCACCTGAGCACACTGAAATGCAGAGTGGCTGCTGAGCTGGGTGTTTCTCGGTGTGTGTGCAGGGAATGAGCAGGCAGAAGAGAGAATGTATCTTTTAAAGCTACTTAGGTCCAATGTGTCCATCCTTCATCCACTGTAATGTCACAAGATGCCCTGCACACACTGTGGAAGTTCACAGAATTCCCAGAATCATTGGGCTGGAAGAGACCTTAAAGATCATCAAGTCCAACCCAGCCCCAGCCCCATCTAAACCCTGGCACCCAGTGCCACATCTTGTTTTAAACACACCCAGGGATGGTGACTGCAGCACCTCCCTGGGCAGCCATTCCAGAACTTTATCGCCCTTTCCATGAAAAACTTTTTCCTAATTTCCAACCTAAATTTCTCTTGATGCAGCTTGAGACAGCTTGAGTTCAGAGAATACTGTAAAACACCTGAAGCAGAGATAGGTCTGGGCAATCTGAACATTTGGAGTTTGATGGGATAACCCTGTGGTACCTTTGCCTTGTTCTTACTGAAATTGTGTGACTGCATTCCCCAAGAACCACTCTGAGAACACAAGGGATGGAATTACGTGTTAAGCTGTGTCTTCCCCACAGATTCCATGTCCAAGTAGAACACTGAAGAGCCACTGAGTGCACAATTACTACACTGCCATCACAGAGCCAGGCAGACACGATGCTAAATGCAGGACAGTGCAGCCTTGACAGGAAAATGCTCTTCCCAGCTGAATTTAACTAAGTGGCCTACAGAGCATGTTTCCCATCACTAAAGTCATTCATTTGGTGATCTCTCAGGTATAATGACACAACCACGAAGAGCTGTGTGTCTCAGTGACTTGAGCCATGGAAGTGGGAACTTCAAAGACAAGAGCAGAGTCACTTTGGAAAGAAGGGGTGTAAGGCAACTCAAAAGACACATAAATAGGGAAGAATGTAGCCAGGAAAAGGGAATATACAATGGAGGAAGAAAGAATTGAGAGACATGATAAAGAAACAAGATGCACCAAAGAGCGAGCTCAGCAGTAGAGGGGAGGAGGGTGACTGAGAAATGCTGCCTTAGTCATTCCGAAACTGTCGAGCGGTCATCTGGTTTCATCTTGAGACAATCAGCAGGGCCACAGGGGAGCAGATTCACAAAACTGCCTGAGGAAGTGGTAGTGTCAATCCCCTATCACCCAAAATTTGGCTGTCAGCATACTCGCTCTGGTTGTGTGGGATCTGTTGCCTTTTCTGGACGATGATATCTGAACCAACATTTCTGGAAGTGCCCTGCCCTGGAGCACTCGGGGGTGTACCGAGCGGGGAGGGAGCGAGGGAGGGAGGGAGGGATGGATGCAGCAGCCTCTCACAGAGTGCTATTTCACTCTGTAAGAAATACATTCATTCAGCATGTGTGACAGATGAGGGAGTAAGAAGAAAATTACTCCATTACCTGGTTGCTGACAAGATGGATGTTGAAGTTGCTGAATAGCAGGTATTCAAGAATTTCTGCAAAGTGACAGAGCAGCAAAAGGATAGAGTGAGGGCAATCAAAGGAGCCCAGACTCCATCCCAGTGAGACAGCTGCATGCTCTCTTAGAAGGTGCTGTTTCCCATTAGGCAGAATGGGAAAGAAACTTCTGTAATCCAGAGCAACTTACTTAACTACAGGGTCACTGAATAAAAAATGCTTACAGAAAAATTGTTTGAAATGCTTGGAACAAAATGAGAATATCACCTGACAAATGCTGGTAAAGATAAACTGTAATTTAATAATTTCCAGGATTTTTTGTTATTATTACCATCATTATAATTTTTATTGTCTAGCTTTGTGAACAAACCAAAAATTGATTTATTGTGCAGATCCAAAAAAGAGAAAGGAACAGAAACAGTGGTCTTCAGCTGTGAGATACTGGAAGATCCTGGAGAATTTGGTTATCAGCAAAGAGCAGCCAAAATCAAAGGCAAGAAAGCTGAAAAAAGGAAAAAAAATAGATACAAAGAGGAAGAGCTAACCCCACCCTCTTCTTTCTGGCACCAAGGGCATACAGAGTCCGTGACATGTGATTTCCTCTACTCTGTTTCGGGAGTAGGAGGATTCACTTGATTTCTACCACACCTGCTTCTTATCTACCATCTTCCACCTACATTTAAGACTCAGAAGTGCCAGAATTCAGATTTTCTCTTTTGGCATCATCCCCTTGTCCCTCCCTCATTTCACTCTGAATGTGCTGGGGTTACCAGGGTTTGCTTTGATCCCTAACCAGATCTGAAGATATCAGCACAAGGACTGTTCAAGCTGTGAGCATGCCCTTAGGTTAAGCAGGTTCTTCAGCACTGCTCAGTTATTCCCTCTATTTCTCTTACAAAATAAAACCAAACTCACTAGGCAGATGCAATCATGATGTCATTCATTCATCTCAGTCTTCATCCATACATAAGTTCAAAATCATTCAGTCTAAGAAACTGCAATAGTAAAACCATTCAGAGACTTTGCAGTGAAATATCACTCAGAAAACACCTCAGTTGTTAACTTTAGGATCTTCTTTACAGTTTTCAGTTTCTAATGTGGTTAAGACAACATCAATATTTCTAAACACAGTTCAGTCTTGAGCTGCACTGACTTACAGGAGTTCTGTTGAGTAACTTTTTATACACTTTAGTTTACCTGAAAGGTACTCAAATTCTGTTGAGCCAGTCATGACTCTTAGTGTTAAAGTAAGGGTCTCTGTCTAATAATCAAGAACACTTCAACTAAGGGACAGGTGAACATGCTGAGGAGCCAACCCCATTCAGCCTTACGCACATGAGCAGCCCAAGAGGGTCAGCTGTGTGAGAGTGTGGATCTTTACATCTTTAATACTGTGAAGCTTCTGTGTGCAACTTAAAAACAGCTCTATTTCTGAATATAGCAAATAGTGACTATATTAGCTATTGCTTTAAATAACTGCTTGGTTCTTTTACACCACCAGCAGAAAATGGGTATTTTTCTAGTTATTTATCCTTAATGTGTTTTAATGTCCTCTCTTGAAACATATCCCAGGGTGGTTTAACAGCACATTCTTGGTGTGATCAGTAACAACCACACAGCTGAGGATTGCTTTGAGCCCCTTGCAGTATCCTATATTCATGTTCCTTTCGTGGTGACCACTTAGGAAACATGACATTCATGCTGAGTTTTCAGCATAGCTCAAATAAGCCAAAAGCCTTTATGATTCCTTAAATTTAAATGAAAACAAAGTTCAGTTAATTATGCCTATGCAATCCTATGATATCTGCACAGTTTTGCTTATGAATTGCATAATTAATCTGTAGATAGATAGATAGATAGATAGATGGAGGAGTCAGCTGAAAAGAGGGAGCATTTATGCACACACTATCACAATCCTAATTATTAATCTTTTACATTTGCATGGTACTTTTCATCCATAAGCACCTTGAAAGCTGTATACAAAGAAATTCAGTGAAAGCTCTAGGATCCTGAGGCAAGAGCTCCCTGTCACAGGAATCATTCTGCAGATCAGGATAAAAGCCCTTGGTCCCTTGCACCAAGACAAGCCCTGCCACAGAGGGGGAGGACCACAGGCTGACTGGAATTCTTAGAGAAGCAGACAGGAACTCTTAACACTGAGAAAGCTGAGACTTCTGCATTTGTCTTACTTGGAAGAATGCAGTATTGACATATCCTACAAATAGTTTTCATACAGAATAACAGACATCTCATTTCATGCCTCAGTTTGGTTTAAGAACAAAGAAACCTTTAACTAAATTAGTTGCACACCTTTCCCAGTCTTTGCCATGTCACTTCTACACTGCACCTTTTATGCTAAGAATAGTTTGATTTTCCTGGTCTCTCTTATCTGTGCTGTTCTGCCATCTTTTGCTCATTCAAATCCTTCCTCACAAAGACTTAAGCAACACTAAAAACAATAGTAAAATATATGTGGCTCACTATTTACTTTTGAATAAGTTCTCTCCCACTTCCCCAGAAGACAAATTGTAAAACAAGTTTTGTTCCTTTTTTTTTTTTTTTTTTTTACTGCAATGGGCCAAGTAGTTTGTCATCTTCTAATAAATGTATTTTTAGGCTTATGTAACAGCTAAAATACATATCTATTTGGTATTCAGAAAACATCAGCTATTAGTCAATTAAATCAAAATAACTTTAAAGTGGTCAACTTGATAGGAACTCACCCAGTCATTTACAAAACATATTCTTCAGCCTCTCCATTGTAAGAACTTCTTTAAAATACCACAATAGATACCACAATAATAGAATGGTTCTAATTTTAATACAGAGACATATCCTAATCAGAAGACAGGTCCTGCTCAAGCACAGAGATGTTACACTGCTGACATTCACTTCCTTTGAGGCAGTCAGCAGAAAACTGCCCAAAACAACTCCCACTTTCATGTCATAGCCGTGACATTGTAGCATAATCAGACAATAGCAAAAAAATTATACAAAAATACATAAATAATTATTGTCATTGCTGTCTCCTCACTCTTGTTTACATTTTAATGAACTCTTCTAGTAATAACAGTTTCCTCCATTTCCAGAAAGCCAGCACTCCATAAATATTGAGTTGTACTCAATCTGCTGATGTACCAATTTTCTATAAACAAAGAAAATCCAAACTTATCACTAGGCCTAGCTGTTGAAAAAGGTTAGTGTAACTAAATAACAAAACAGGAGTGTTGTTTACTTGTTAATGCTCCACTAATGAAAAGAAGCTGTTATGGCTTTGATTAATATAGACCATACTGGACAATTCTGGCATAACTTTCCTTGAAGAGTGACTATTGATTTCCTTTTCATTCTACACTTGGATACCACATATCTGGAATCCAGCCCAGGTTTCATAACTGCTACTATCTCCACATTAACAGCCTGTGCAAGATTAGAAATAGCTTTTGAAGATATATGCAAGGGTGAGGCAATCCAAGAATTTTCTCCGTTTCCACAGGTTGAGCTTTTCCATCTGTCTGTGTAACAACTTTTAAGGAATTAAAGGTGTTTGTAGGCATGATCAAATTCATCAATTGCAATTAAGGAGTTATTGTTAATGAGTTACCATTGTGTAATCTCTTAGCATTGCTTTGTTTTTTCTCTTCTCTTTCTAATATGTGATGTAGATATGGTAATTACTAGGCACTATGGGATCATGACTCAGATGCCAGTAAAAATCTCTGTAGTACTCCCCTCTTTCTCATGGTCTCCCTAATGATACTCCCTATCATGAGTCTGTGTTCTTTGTGCATCTTCCTTGCTGATCTATACACACAAGGCATATGGCTTGTCCAAGACTTGTAGGTTAGGTAAGCAGCTTTCAGCTATGAACATCAATGTGTTCAAAAGAGGCCACAGGAATTTGCAAACAACAAGACAAATTACTTTTAAAGAAACATTTTTTTTTTAAATTCAGTGTAGTGTATTTATTGCTTGGCACATGTGAGACAGCAATCTGTATTCTGGTCATTTCTAGAAACATGGAGCATAGTAAGTGACATGGTATTCACGTCTCAGACCAGTCTTCTTTGAGAACTGGTTTATTTTTCCATTTTACTTTCTTAAGTCACAGAATAGATACTCTAAAAATTCTGTGTCTGGAACTCGTAAGAGGCTCAGCCATGTGGTACCAGGTTAATAACCAAAGAACTGCAAAAAATTAGGAGTTCATCTGAACTAGGGGTTCATGAATTGCAAGAACAAAGATCAGGACCTGGATCATGGAATAATTATGGAACAATAACACAGTGCCAAAATTAAAGAGACAATTGTACTGCCAAAATTGATCAGAAAAGGTTATTTCAGCCATTAGGAAATACTAATGCCATGTAAAAAACTCCAGACTAATTTATCAGCGGAAGAAAATGAAAACCCTTCCTTTTCCGTCAACTGTCAGCAACTGGCGCAGTCAAAGGCAATGAGATGGCCATCCTTATAGAAACCTAGTTTATGGATCCCTTTTAATAAAAATAATACTGTTAATGTTGCTTTAAGTCTAAATAAATGTAGAAGTCACATGACCCAATAAATTAATAATAAGTTGCTTAGGACAAAAACAATGCTATGTAATTTTTTTTTACACCTGTTGCTACCACAGTCTGCTAGGTACTCAACACCACGAGAAAATTTTTCTCATTCTGTTGGATGAAAACATGAGAAGGTTAAGGCATTATTCAAAAGAGAAACTGTTACACAACATCTTTATTGTTTTGCTATTGTTATGAACTCCAGAAGGACAAGACAGTTGACATGGGACAATGACAGACACAGAAGAAAAAGCCTGGCAAGTGACAGGCTGAAGGGCAATCTGAACAGTGGTCTGCTGTTGTAAAGTGAGCAATCATCAGTTTGAGAAGCCAGAAGGAACATTATGCAAAGAAAAGCAAGTTACTTCCCTTCCACCCACCCCCTCCCAGGGCTACTGGTACTCTGTGCTACAGCTCTCTGCTCAGATGTGGAGCAAGGTGGGAATTCAACAACCATAACACTCAGGGACCTAGAAATTGTGATTTGTGCATATAAAATGAAAGAACTAAAGTTGTCTCCGAATAACAGACAATCAAGTACAAGGTAAGGAGTTTTCAGGTCCATAAAAGATTCCTGCTTGAAAAAGTATCAAGCAAATTTTGCAGCTCAATATTAGAAAATGTTCTCCAACACAGAGCAGGAGTGAAATGGAGTGACCTGCAGGCACTGGAGCTCCTTTGGGACAATTTACACAACTCTCTGTCTGAAAGGAGGAGAAATAAAAGGTGCTTGCCTTTCCTTTGTTTTTTCTCCCAAGTAGTAATGATCTTAGTGCATACAGGTTTTCTACTCTCATTATTTAAAGTGCAAAAAAAGAGAGAAAGATAAGCAAAGGCCCACTCTCAGCTTCCAGTGACACTGGATAAAACAAGTAGCAGCATTTGCTTCATAGTCCTGAAAACACCAAGCCACAGTCTAGATTTGGTTTCTCCCAAAGTTCTTTACATAAATATAAAACATATCAGCCTAGTGGGACCATGGACTAGGCTTTTCTTTCTCTAATCTATTTTCAGGAAAAACTAAGAAAACTTGCTGAACTGAGTTACTGAGATGTTTTCTAGTGTGGAAATCAAAGGTCATAGTAATGGACTGTATTTTATTGAAAATGCATCCTGTTAACAATGAGATCCAATCTCTATGCACAAAGTAGATTATGATGTTCTTGATGACCAGTTACATCCACTTGAAAAATTGGAAAATTTGGTTCTTGTATTTGCACTGGATATTACAGTAAGCACTACAGACAAACAAATAATAGGATGCTTAGACAGCATGTGTTTTAGACAGGCAAAATCCATGCCATGCATTTTTAATGGTGCTTAGTGATTAACCAAGTCGTTGGGGATGTGGTATTAAAGTCTTTACATCAACGTTGGATATCTTAGCATGTAACTAGAGGATAGTGCTTTCCTGCAGGTACTGCTTGATGAAAGCCTTGGCCTTTGCTATGCAGGTCAGAGCGTTCCTCCCAGCCCAAAGAATGTGCATAACAAGGGCAGTAACACAGTTCTTAAAGGACAGAACAAAGATGGCCACTGGCAAAAGCAACAATTAATAAATAATAGTTTGCAACACTTTAACGTAGCCCTTCACATGTCCAGTGTGATAACTAATTAATCATAGCAACAACTTTGTACTCCATGTGCCTTTCATCCAGCACCTCAAAGCACCTTGCAAATGTTAATTAAGACATAAGCTGTACTTTGAGGAATAACTTCATGGCACTGGCCCCAGTCAATGTTAATTTGCTCTTCCACAGCAGAGCTTGTGAAATCTGGTCGACTTTCCCAATGAAACATAAAATGTGCAAATCTTCCTGGCACAAATCTGAAGATGTGTTTCTCCATTCAAATATAAGCTATTCCATTGTATTGCTGACAATATGGCATTCTCCACTCCTTCGTGTTTTACTCCAGTATAACCTCACATAACACAGCATGGTTTAAATGGAAGAGAAGATTAACTTTTCACAAGAAAATTAGATAACTGGTATTTTAGTCTGAACATCTGGCACATTTTTAGCTAAACTGTTTCTTTAAAAAGCAGTAGGGGTTTGCGTTCTTTTTTTTCAGTTTATTCACTTACTACAAGCATTTGACTAACTTTAGCTCAACAGCTGAGATGAAAGTTAATTTCTTTGCTGCAATGACTACACTCAGGCTGCCCAAAATGACTGGTGGTCTGCATATTTTGGAGTTATTCTAATTTCTCTATTTAGCATTGTGACTTTACATGAGATTTTGTATACATTCAACCACTTTCTGCTCATACAATCAATCTCCTGGCTTCAGAGGGGTGTGTGCTTGAATAAGGTAGACAGGATTTATCCAACATCCCCTTTTGAAAATCATAATAGATTGCTCTTTAAATTCTTTGAGTGTGCTCATACTGTTGCACACATCCTGACCACAGAGCTGCTGAGTTTGGGCCCCAAACTTTTGGGCCCCTATGATAAGAGTTTGAAAAAGCAAGCTAGTTTGCCTCTATTACACAGGTTAAGCAGAAATCAATTAATAACTGGAAAGCTTTTTACCAACTGTTACAACTTCTTTTTTCTGGTCTTAAAATTTCATAATAGCATATCCAGAAAACCTTAAATTTACACTAGAAAGCTCTATTTAACCTCTAGAATAATAAAGGAAGGACATCTTCTGTCATTCAGGTTTTGAATAAAAAACATCTTTCCAGAGATATTTTAAATCCACATGTACACATTTAACTTGATGGAAGGAAACACTGAGGAGAAGTAATACCAAACTAATCTAACCACTAACACATTAACACCACAAAATGGGATCTCTGCTGTTCTGCCTTTAAACATGTACCACTTATTTTGGGAACCACTGCCCATCTTCATGCCCTAGAAAATTACTAGCAGTGCAGGACAGAAGGACAACCAGAAATCCTTATTTTTAAAATTAAAAATGTGCACAGCAGAGTCAAGTTTTACCTTTAAGGCTGAAGAAGGGAAAAAAAGAAAGAAAAGGTGGGGGGGAAAAGGGTGTGAGAGAGAAAAGTACAAGAGCTATCATTGAACAGGTGTCTGCATAATAACAACATGAGTAGAACTAATAAAGTTAATTTCAGTGAGCCTTGAAGCCAGTTGCAGGCTATTAAGAAAAACAGTGGGTTAGCATTTCTGGGAGCAGGTTTACTAATAGTATTACACAAATAAGAAGTAATTTCTTTACATCTTGAATGGTCATAATAAGCTAGGGCTTACAGCTTTATTTTATCAATTAAGTGATTAAGACAATCCCAACAGCAACGTAAACTGACACACTTTGACTCTGTATGTGTGTCTATACATGTGTAGCAAATGCTTATTAATTATGCAAAACATCTACCTGTGTTACCCTAATTGGTCTAGGACTATAAAAGGAAGATGATGTAAACTGGAAAAAGATGAAAAACCTTTGCCTAATGACCATATCATGTTTCAATACATCTGAGGAACTGGAGGGGTACACTTACTGCTAAGAAAGAGGAAAGAATTGACAAATCAAACTGTTGCTGGGATCATGAAACAAGCAGACTTCTGCTGCTCTTTAATCAAGATATATTTCAACTTCTCATTATTTCTCCCATCCAGGGACCTGAGAAGGAATTCCCCAGCTACCACTTGTCTTAAAAGAGAAGGAGGGCAGGTCCCAAGGGCACAGAGAACCTTTGGACACCATTCTCTTTTGGGAGTCCACACATGATTTTTACTAAAAGTAAGAGCAATACTTTTAGCTTTGAGATATTAAGAAACTTATGAATGAATGAATGCAACTTCCATCTAAACACATTTGGTGTGTTGATACAGTATTTCTTTGAATTCTTAAGGGTACACAAAGAGCAGCCTCCTGACTTCAGCAAAATGCTGCCTTTATTCCATTGAATTCAATGTTTTCTTCCATGCCTACACAATTCAGATTCTTTTGGACTAAACATAAAGACTGTACTCTCCAAAACTTACCGTAGCTGGAGATAGTAGATGTTTGTATTAAAACAACCTATTCTTCCAAATGTCTTTCATTTCACCAGAAACTCTGAAACTCAACAAAGAACCATGATTACATCAGTTTGTGACACACTGCTTTTCAAGCTACAATTTTTTCTTTTAAACCCATACTAGATACCCATTGTCAAGGTCAGGGATATTAAAAGTGATTTGTTAGATGTAAAATACTGTTTATTATAGTCTAAAGAGCAAGCCAGCTTGAAGTAATAAATTAGCGCCAGATGAAAAATTGCCAGAATTCTCTATTATACATACGTTTCCCTGGAAAGGATCCCAGATTTTTTTTCTTGATAGGCTCTTTTACCAAAGACTCCCTGACTTATGGAGTGTGAGCAAAAGTTATAGCTCATAAAAGGGTCAGTGAGGAGCACTAAGGGGCTCTGAAAACAACAACAACAAACAAAACTCCTGTATAAACTGAGCTGTGGTTACAGCCTAAATAGTACAAACTGATGAACTGCAATAAAATGCTAAGAAAAACTTATGGAGTTTACCCACATAATTGCACTGGGTCAGATACTTGTAGCATCATCAGAAATCTGAAATCTGCATGAAGGAAAAAACCTGAATTATTCTCCTCTTCTGCTCTGTGTTGTTTTACAGACAAGAGTCATCTCAAAGAAACAGGTAAATTGTTGAATTATGCATTTCATTCTTAACATGAACTGTAGTAATTTGGGAAGTACATAACGTGATACTATGAAAAAGAAAAACACTGTTGATACCAGCAGGAAGGCTGGACTGCAACTGAAGATTGTTTCCTGTGCCAAGGTAAATGTTGCCAGGTATGCTGCAAACTGTTATCTGCTATATTCTTCAAAGGAAAATAACACATTTCAATTTTTTTGTTTTGTTTTGTTTTGTTTTTTGTAACTGTGAGAACAAGAGAAATGGAAATGTCAACCTCTTTCTCGCTCTCCCATGCATGATTATTGATTTCACCACAATATGCCGAGAAAGCAAGGTGGGACCATTGATCACTGGAAGGGAGCATTAGCAGCAGGGGCATAAGGAAGTGCTTAAACCCAAGCAGCTGGCTGTGGCTGGGAATCTGGAGAGAGAAAGGGATGACTAGAAGATTTCATTGTACATGTTGCAAATGCCATGTAGGTCCAGGTCTGTTGGCTAGCTGCATCACCACAAATAAGCCAAAAGGTGCCTTCAAAAGCAGTCTTCCAGCAATAAAGCAACAAAGAGACCCCCACCAGAATGGTCAATGCTGAAAATAAAAGTCATGTTATAAATGTTTACATGATGTAAGTTTGGAGTGTAGAGTCCAATAATTCTATCTGGCTCTTCTCTCTCACTTCCGTTCTTGGCAGCTAGATAACAAGTTCAGCCAAGCAACTTACTTAAAATGTACTGACATGAATCCCCATAGTGTAAATAACATATCTTACCTATGAAGGGTGATTATGTTCCTTTTTTTCTTGAAAATACTATCTTCCTAGCCTTTTCATGAAAATTGTTTGCATTCCTCATACAATTTATAGTCTATAATCACAATACTGACTATTGTTGTTAATAACTAGAATGACATGGGTGCAAATCTAAGCCATGGAGCTGACACCCCAGAGCAGAGAGGAAGTTTGAATCTGAACATTTCATCTCCAGTCTGTCTCTATGGGAAATGAATTCACAAAGCAATAATAATACCATAAACAGCATTTAACGTGTTAGGGCTGATCCTGTCAACCCCAACTCCTCCAGCACAAAAACTCTTGGCAGATCTCACACACTGCTAAAGCCTCACTGAAACTCTCTAAATGGACCTTATGTGGGATTTAAAATCACACCACTGCCAAAGGATGACATTAACCATTGCAGTTACCACTGCAATCAGTCACCATGCTGGCACAATCAATACATGTGCTACACAAGCAGATCTGCACATCACCTCTGCAAGCACACTAGTCATCAGATTTTTGTCATCCTCCCTTTTGGGATTTTATCACTAAGGCAGATAAATCTCATGAGCACAGAAGCCATGAAACAGATTTGGGTCATCTTCTGCAACACAACAACTGCTGTTGTTTGTTCTGCAGGATCAAACCCTTCTTATTGACCCTTTGTGCAGCTGGCAGTCCTGCTCAGGCTGGCTGGGCGTCTGTCAGGGACTGGCCTGGAGGGTACAAACTGAGAAGGAGGCCAGCAAAGGCAAGTGCTGTGTTACTGCAGGAGCTGCAGACACGCTGAACATGTTGGAACAGTACCACTCAGCTAGCTGAGATCTGTCCCCTGTCCTCACACTGCTGGCACTGGCTGCAGTTTCATTCTCCAGCTGGCTGCATGTGTGTCTTCCACAAGAGACCAGCATCATCCTCCTGAATACATTTACTTCTTGACTTCAGGATTTCTCAGCTGAGATTTTCTTTTCTCTTAACACATCACAGAAATTCAAGTTTTGTCTGTACCTTAATGCATTTTCTGAATATTAATTCCTGGAGCAATTCTTTGCCTTTTGCTCTTCTACAATCTCCAATGAAAACATTAAAAACAAGAGCATAATGTACAAATCTTCCAGAGAGTGAAGAATGCCTTCTGTGCAAAGAACAAATTGGCATATGCAAATACCACATATGGATAAGACTACCTGCAGGGACGGGTACCATAAAGGGACTTGCATAGACAAGTATACAAACACATATACTGTACCCAATTCTGTCACACAATGTTTGCACAAGAAATTCAGAGGTATGTATGCTTTAATTTATTTATTGCAGCTACTATTAAACTACTGCATTTTTAATGTGTTTCTTCCCTCTATTGTTAAACTGAACTTCCAGAGTTCTGCCATGAAAGGAAAATGACTGTTTAAAACTGTGGAAATTGCCTTAACGACACTTAGTTATTATCACCTTTCAATCTAGGCAAGAATTAAAAGCTTAAAAATAAAAACAAAGAAAAAATCTAAACACTGAGACATTCTTTTCAAGTTGAAGGTGAAGAATGCCAAAAAGTAATACTCAATTGCAGCTGCCCTAGGAAACTTAGCTGAAGACAAGTCAGACTGAGTTGGTGTGGATTCTTTTCAGTGCGTCAAAGGAAACCAGCAGTAGAGATTGAGATCAACAGGGTGTGTGGTTCAGTAGTGTGGTTCTCAAAGGATCCTTGTCTCACACTGGTCCTCAACTGGAACTTCAACAGCTCCATGCTCTGTTGGAAGTTATGGGAAATCATCATGGACAGAGGAAGATAAAGAGCTCTCAGATGGAACCTCCTTGGCAGTCACAGGACTGATGTGACACGAGCTGCTGAGGAAGAACTGCTCTCTTTGTCATACTTACCTGCTCCCTTTGTCACACCTAGCCCCTTATCCGCTCCAGGATATCAACCAGAAAACTTGTAACTGCAAGACAACAAAGTTGACAGGAAGGAGACATGAGTTTCTATGTTTGAATACTTGTATACAAACACTCACAGCTGATCTCTTTCCTCCTGATATACTCCCAATGGAGATTTGGAGCATACATTACAGAATTCATATAATGTGGGATGTATTTACTTGCTGCCTTAAGGCTTTCCTTAAGGTAACTTGAGAATAAAAGACTTTAAAGCTAACAAACTATACCATGAAAAAACCCAAACATCTCAAATGGGATAACCCATGTCAGCAAAGAGAGCTAACAGCTGACTGTAAAGCACAAGTAACGCATAGCATTGAGGATAATATACAGCAGATGTACTTACTAAAACATAACTTCATGCTATCTATATAATTTGAACAGTTGGAAGCCTTTCCTAGCAGAACCACAGCAGATAGCCATTGAAACTGCTGCTGGAACACAGCAATACAGAAGATCATCTTGGAACTCATCCTCTCACACACTGAGTGTTAAATGTGGCCTTTGTTCCACAATCAGACAAAACTCTCAGAAAAGCACCATTTGAACTGGCTGCTGAGCCATTACACCTTCCCTTCCCATCCCTCAGCAAAAAAAAGCAACACAGCTCAGGATAAATACATAAGTACTAGTTGTACAATCAAATTACCCATTACTTTTAATAATGTTACCGCCATTATTTGTAATAATGTTTTCATTTGTTTCTGCTGTCTGGCAACCTCTGGCAATTTTCAAAATTAAGTCCTCTTTTCATACAATGATGGAGAAACTGAAACACTGCAGCACTATAATATTGTTATAACTTCACTGCATCTGAAATGAATTCACCTAAAGAGTGAAGATTTTTTGGATGTATTTTCAGAGCTTATATCTGAAGTGAGATGGTCCCACAGTATGAACAGCAATTTATAAGATTTGCTTAGCTTTTCATCCACAAATGTTTTGCCTCAAAGCAGGGGCAAATCTTCTAGCTTTATTTCACAGACAAGGGAAAAGACAGCAAAAAAGTACCAACTCTGCAGAAGTGCTTGTACATGTACCCAGTACATGGAGCCCTGTTCCATGACTTACTCACTGGGAATATATTCCTCCCATTCTCTGGGCATCTCTCCACCTTTTCAATAATCTCCTGGAATTACTAAAGGAAGGGAAGATGAAGGTCACCTGTGGTTTTGAGGAGATGGGCTAGAGGCTCACGAGCAATCTGGTATCAGCTCGCTGCTGGCAGGGAGCACTGCCACATGGTTCTTTCAAATCTCCTCTGGCAGCAGGAAGATACTGAGATGCAGAATACAGCCAGGAGTCATGAAGTCTAATGAAGAGCCAGAATGAATTCCTAGCCTTTTTCCACCTCAGTTCTCCTGATAGAATGAAGTGATTCCCAACAAGGAGCACAATCATTCCGAGTGTCAGAGCATGAATCAGCACATCAGTCCTCTCTGACCAAGGATCCTCCAATGGTTATCACACTATTCTCTAAGGCCTTTGCTCTGCTCATATTTTCCTTTGCCAACAAAATGAAAGCTTCCATGTTTTATTTGTAGGATCTGTCATAGCACCTCATTCAGGGCAAAGAAGTCTCGCACTAACTTATACTGCATATTTCAGTCCTGTACAGGCTCAAATTAGTTCAGACACTACAAGAAATCCTATAAAACTTATCCTTGAGCACCAGTGGAACAATGTTAATATGCTGCCAGGTACAGTAATTGGACACATGCTTCTCTCATGTTTCTGACAGTCAGTGTTCAGGACCATACTGTCATACCATCTTGTATTTTTTCATACATCCTTTTTGTCATTTTACAACTCTACCAAGAACCTGTCACTCAAGGCTTCGCAATAACTAAGTATAAGGTATTTTGTGACCTGTGTATCTTCTAAAGGAACTGAAGTAAATTAAAGCATTAGATGCAAGCATTCCAAATAAGATGCCACTTGAGTTTACAAAAACATGTAGGGATCTAAGGATTAACTTGCATGAGGCTTGGGCAGCCTCACCTTGAACAATGTGTGTAGTTTTGGCCACTGCAATATAAAAAAAGACCAAACTATTAGAGAGCATCAAAAGATGGAGAAGGGCCTTGAAGGGAAGTCACATGAGGAGTGAGTGGGACCACTTGGTGTGTCCAGCCTGGAGAGGAGGAGACTGAGGGGAGACCTCATTGCAACATACAACTTGCTCATGAGGGGAAGAGGAGGTGTAGACACTGATCTCTCCTCTCTGGTGACCAGTGACAGGACCAAGGGAAGAGCCTGAAGTTGAGTCAGGGGAGAGTTAGGTTGGATATTAGATAAACATTCTTGCCCCAGGGGGTGGTTGGGCTCTGGAACAGGTTCCCCAGGTCAGTGGTCACAGCACCAAGCCTGACAAGAACTCAAGGAGAATTTAGAAAATACTCTTAGGCACCTGGAGTGACTCATGGGGATGGTCCTCTGCAGGGCCAGGAACTGGACTTGATGGTCCTTGTAGGCCCCTTACAACTCAGTTTATTCTCTAATTCTGTGGTATGCCCTAATTCCAGAGGAACCCTTAACATTTACGATATTGTCTTGTTCCTTGAGCTCTGCTCAGCATGTACACAATTGCTAACATGAATCAGGATGCAAGAATTTCATGCCTGCCCATCAAAGTCTCTTGACTTGGCAGATGTTCTCATGCATGACAGCAATCAGAAGATGCCATTCTTTCAAAATGCAGTCAGAGAGCATCCTCTGTTAAAGTACTCATGTGCAAGAAGAAATTCAGCATTCACCGGACCAGAAAAGAAAGAGAAGCCAACAGAAGCCCACCTCCCTAGCCAGGTGGCCAAAGAGTTCACCTGGGAACTGTTTTGAACTGAGATGAAACCCTGACTTCTGGTGTGTTCTTCAGTCACTAACTGACAGATTCATTCCCTTCCTTGCACTCTCACACTAAGTTGTATTCCTTAGAGGCAGTAGACACAGCTCTCCCAGGAGAAAAAAGATGACTGAATTCTCTCCTACTTGAGGAGGCTCTGAATATTGGCTTCCTCATTAAACTGCTGGATTATTATATACAAAAGTGGCTAAAATCACTTCAAAAACCATATTATTTCTACTTAATTTTTAGAAAGAGTTGCATCTTTAGAAAGAAAGGATCTATCCTAGGGAAGGTTGTTTAAACAATGAATCCACAGCTCCTGCCTTATATAGACCCAGTGAATCACTTGCCTACATATCTCCAGCTAAAGATTCAGTGCCCTGCACTCTTCCTGAAGGTTATTAGACTGTTTTCCATGTCCAAACTAGCTTGTGCAGCCCTGGTACCACTGCACAGCCCTGTGCTGCTCCACACAGGGCACTGAGCCACCACTGCCTAGGAACCACACTCCTACCTGATCTACCCTCCAAGTCTAAAAGCTCTAGACAAAGGACACCAACCAACAGTTTCTCCCACCTCACTAAGCACCCACATGAACACCAAACCCTGCATTTCCCTTCCAAATTGATCTGGTCATGATCCTTTGCACACTGATCAATTCCTCGATTCTGCCCACTAGGCTGAAAAAGATGGCACAGGTGAATTTCAATGAGCACATGGAAGAACTGGAAGGATCAAGCCTAGAATAAGAATGTGTCTACCTGAAGAGTGTCTAGAGTTGGCTGAGAGGAGATGGGGGCAGAAAAGCTCATCTGCCTTTAAGGTCAAACACAGCTTCATCACCCATCCATACAAACTGGGAACTCCTTTACTGCCTCAGAGCTGCAGGGCAGCATCTTGTAGAAGAAACCTGAGCCTTTCAGGGATGCAACACAACTCAAGTAGACTAAAAAACATGAAAACCTTTCTCTGTGTGTGATGTGTAGCAGTCATTGTCAGCTGTTAGGAAACCAGTGTCCTTTTGCAATCACAAATCAACTCTGCACAAAACCTAGCACAAAGCTATCAGAGTCCAGCTGTGACTGACCAATGTCAAAACCTGACACTGCTAGCTTTCATTTTTTTTCATATGTTGTGCTCCTGTAATGAAAAGATTAGGTATCTCTTTTAAAATAAATATAAAATTTTCACTAAAATTATGTGAATGGGGTGAAAAAACTTTGACAGAGAGAGCCAGAATTCTGCAAGAATAACTGGCAGATATTTTATAGTTTTACAGTGGTTGTAGCCAGCACTTCTGCAACAAAGGGGAGTTTCAATTACTCTGGGGCACCAGGCACAGATTGAAACTCATATTTTCTTATCTATTTAAAGTTGCTCAAATAAGCATAAAGCAGTGGTGTAATCAGAGAAGCTATTTCCATTAATCTTTATTTAGATTTTTTTAAATAGGCCATAAAGTTAGTTTATAGAGATGATCTTACTTTGCACGCAATCTAACAATGCACACAATACCTGTGGGTTTACCCAGGCAGTATTCCCACTGAATCCATAGGGATTTTTTTCCTGATTATAGAGTACAGAGTATTTTCCAGTATTTTATATTAGTTATCTCTGAGATGAGTATTGCCAGTACTGGAGCAACTTTAAAGAGAGAAGCAAGACTAGAGTAGCTTTCGCCTGAATTTTGCAAACTATGACATTTTAGAAGTCCAGAACCAGCTGTTATTAAGGTCCCTGGGTACATGTTAGGGCAGCACAACTTTTGATATTCTACATTTAATTAGAACTTTAGCTGAAATGTATTGAGACAGCAGTCAGGATAAAAGGTCTCCCTCTCCTTCATTCAAAAGAAATTATACTCTCCAACACTGATGTTAAAGAGAAAGTTATATTGTTGCAAATTCTAATTAGGGAAGCAATAGAAAAACAATTCAATTACCTCACAAGTATTCCTGTAAGTTACTCATACAGAGCACATGAATGCTGTATCTTCATTACAAATAGTACAGACAGGCATCTATTCCTACTATACTAACAATTGCAGTAGATGATGTAATGTATATAAAGCACTCTAAGAGGAGACTCATTTGGGTGGTTTACCTGGAAATAGGAAAAAATGTACTAACCCAAGATACTCCCATTAACTTCAGCAGGCTTTGGATCAGGCTCTGCTTGCCTGCCTAATTAGGGCTCTTCAGGCTTCCTGGCAGCTCGTTTCCAGCTGGCCACCCTGCCAAGAGCTCTCCTGCTTGCTGCTGACTCTACTGCTCTACCCCCCAAGGAGGTGGGGGGTTCTACAGCACAGAAACCAAGTACACCCTTTGCTAAACAAAACATGTATGGCTCCAAATGTGCAATCCAAAACGCTTTTCAGCTTTAGCAGTGTTTCCTTTGCCATATGGAAATTGTTGCATGTTCTAGTCCAAGGAAAATACAGATCTCCCAAAGCTGGCTCCGAAGCCCCGCGTTCAGCCCTTTGAAGCAGACTGGAAAGCGCTGGCCTTTATCCGGTGGGCTTTAATTGCCATCTAGCGGGAACCACGAGCAACTCTCGACTTTCCGCACGTTACAGCCTTTCACAGAGAAGTCTGCCCTCTCCATCCCAGAAGAACTCGTGTATTGGCAGGACAGAACTACCCAGAAGATGTTTCCACTGCTTGACTCACCTGGACAGAGACCTATTTTTTTCTGGGCCAGGGGGTGTCCATCAAAACAAAGCAGTGGTGATGCCCTTCTGTCCTCAAAGACAAAGCTATACCTAATCTGAATAAGCCTCACACTTTTCTGAGGTCTGAGAAACAAGCTATTCCTGTATGCCATTCCTAATGTGAGGTTTTCAAAACTCTGGAAAGACTTTAAAATACCCAAAGCCTAGACTAAGGCACTGGTAAGAAGATACTGCAATGCTTGGGAATCATCATTAAATCTCAAGTACTTATAGGGAAAGAAAAAGCCCAATTTTTCACTTATGACTTATTAAATCCTTAGGACTAATTCAACAAGTAGGCTAACCCTAATTTACTAACATATAATCAAAAAAAATTTCTTATTTTCCAAGTGTAAAGCACTGAGCCTACCAGCAAACTCATTAAGCAAAAGCAATTTCCATTTATAAGAGCTTAGATTCAGCTTTCCAAAAACCTCATTTCTATTCTTCCAATTAGCATGCCACATATGGAAGATGTTATACCAGCTACCCTTCACCTTTTGTCCTCAAAGCTATGAGAAGAACCAAGTGTTCCTTATTTCCTGATGAATCCTTAATTACCTGCAATATGACATATTCCTCCTTTTCTCTTTTTGATCTCCTAAAATCTAAAAGGCAAACCCAACAAGTCACAGTGTCTTACTCTGACCCCTCCATTTTATATACTTCCAGTAACTGACTTTAAATAATAAACATTTGGAAACACATATTACCCATCTGCATTTCCTTTCAGTCTCTCAGTGTCTTCACAGACCTGCTGGTCTCTTTGTTAAGGACTCAGCTGGGTTCATGTCCATGACCAGTTATTCTTCAAAGGGCAACAGAGATGTGTCAGACAGCAAACTGCTGACTGCCCAGTGTGATGCCAGACCCACCAGGTCTTAGACATCCGAGTGGTCATCAAGCACTGGAGCACAATCAGCACTTAGTTTGTGACATGATTTCAGGTCTCACATCCCATGTATTAATGTAGGCATCCCAGGCTGACACATACAGGAGGGGAGAAACAAGGAAGTGCTGGAGTCATCAAATGGACCTGTGCCTAGTCCCTGCTCTGAGAATGTTCCAGTACCACAACACTCCTGATAATAGCAAAGTATGTCAAATGACATCTTTTATCTAACAAGCCCTACAAAATGCATATGCTTTTCATTCAGCATCCTATCCTACATCTACACAAGCTGCCAGATAAATCCAAGAAAAGATGCCTACTTGCAAAAGAAAAGCCATCTAGATGTGGCCTTTAGCTGTCAGCCTGGAGTTCCCATGTTAGTGTAGCTTAATCAGGGCTGGATTAGCATTTAAGATACACATTTTCTGTAAGTTTGGGATCTTGAAGTTACTATCTAGCGTATGCTGGCAAAGAACTCTTGCATAAAGTTGACAAAGCTCACATTTGTCTACATCTGTCAGGATTGTCAAATGCTACTTTGTACTTAGGACAGCGGAGACAATGGCACCGGTAAGACTTCCACTCTGAAGGGCTTTGCTTCGTAGTCGCTTTATTAAAGCAGAATGAAAATGCAGCCTCAGTGGATGAGTTGGGTCTGCATTTTGCTTAGGTAGTATTGTGGTATGCATCTGCCTGCTAGATTTAGAAAGTGTAAGAATACCATACACCTATTCATTTCCTTTTGATTTTTTTGCTCTAACCTACTTTGGAATAGGATGGCACCAAAGCAGCTCAAGCAGTTTCCCAGTAAATGTGTCTATGGGCAAGGTAAGTTGGTTACATCAGCGACCTTGACTGCCAGAGACTGTCTCTCCAGACACATTTATCTAAGTGCAATTAACACAGAAGTCCTGTGTGTTAAAGTCATACTTTATAGTACGTGGCAAGTGAGGACAAAAAGAACGTGACCTGCTGATAAAACAATAACCTTATTGAAAGAAGTTCATTATCCCCAGATGATCTGACCTTATTTGTTAATACTGCCTTTCTACTTCAGGCTCCTGAACTCTCAGCTACAAGAAAAGCCCAATCACATGCTCAAATCCATGTTAAAGTATAAGAACAGTTAATAACTCAACACTTTCTGAATTATTATGTCCTTGGGATGTGGAGTTGCTGCTTCAGTCAGTATTTTTGTTTCTCATGTAGCTGTGATTCCATCTGGAAACAACACAGTTATCTCATATCCACCAAGACAGGGAGCTTCCACCTGCTTCCTGCCACCCTCTGGTATCTCGGATTTCCCTGGACTTCAGTACTACAACTGAGAGAAAAAAAAAAAAGAGAAACAGGAGTGGCCTGTTGCATAAGGTGTGCTCAGCTCCCCACAAGGCTGGCAAAGTTTAAGGTGGCACCAGGCACCAATTGCCAGGACAATTTTGTGAACGACTGCTCCACAAGGCTGGCTGGGTCAGCTGGACCAGCTGCAAGGCAGCTCTCAGCTGAGACTCTCCAGGCTGCTCTTGCTGGGCTAATTCACTACATTTACAGGCAATATGACCATCCTACACCGAAGTGAATGATATAAGGTGCTCAAAGTATCCAACCAGACATTTTGTGACAATCTGCTAATAGTTGTTAATGTTCTCAAATAAAACAACCTCACATCTCAATGCCAATATTACTTTAATTATTTACTGTGCTCATAGGGACTAACTTTATACCATACAAACCAAACTGAAAAGCAGTAAGTACAGTGGTTTGGGGTTTTTTTTCCAAAACATGGTTAATAAAATAGTAATAATGTATCAGAAAAACACAGACGCAACATAATAATTATCCTTCACACTTGAATAGCATGTTTCATCTGAGAAACACAAGGTACTTGAAAGACTAAAATTAATTCTAATTAAACCTCACAGCATCCTGTGTAGTTATATGACATTTACAGAGTGGTAGGTGAGACTCAGAGGTTTGGTAAGTTGCACAGGATGATACAGTTTGTTATTGGTGGAGTCAGAAGAAAAATCAAGATCCTGGCTTCGAGTTCTATTTTAACTGCTAAGCTACCTTTCCTCTTCTGTCCAGCACCAGATTTTCTGCTGTAGTAAAATGACAGATGAGGCAAAGGGAGGAGCAACCTATTTATATTCCAAAATCTGAGATTTAATGACGAGCTAAATTGTTTTAATAACTGACTATTTTCTTCAGGCTCTATATATGCTTCTCCATTCCCTAGGTTTTAATCTCATACATAGTCTAAGCATGTTGAATCAAGCACTGTAAGGATAGAAATTACCTCTGGAAGGGAAAGAGGTTTTTGTCTGTCCACACAAGATGCATTTTCCAAATCTAGGAAAAATTTCAAAATACACATAATAGCAGCAGCCACCACAAGTAGTGCTTTCCATTAGAAACACTTGCTAAAACATACATATTTAACTAACTCTGTTTTAATCAGATTTTTTCTTTTAATAATTATTCAGTTCTCAGTAAAGAAAGAGAAGAATCCAGACGAGAGAAAAGATAGTGGGAGATGAAAAAGCAAGAAGGTGCCAATCAGATAATTGCTTAGACTAAAGATAAACACTTCCTAAAGCATAAGAATAACATTTCACATTACAAGAGATGTAACATCTGCAAAAGAGATTTTTTTGTCTTTTTTTCTTAGCTTATATTGTTATTAGTTATTTATACTATATAGTTATAATTTATACTATATAGTTATTTAAAATATAAGGTAGGAAAAAAGTGCTTTTTTCAACTAGTGAATCTTGATGAATATCCCTCAAATTTATTATTTGAAAAATATCAGCAAACTTAATAGTTACAGCAATTATATGAAGGTCATCAAGGAAGGGATTTCATGGGCAAGAACCAGCTATCCTGGATGCTTAGTTTGATCAATGTAATTAAAAATGTCATTGATTTTCATTAAGAATATTATACATAATGTGGATATTTGGGAAATGGGGAGAAAACTATTACTAACTCCCAAAGAAAATTCAATTTTCATGGTCCTATATCCTACATAATTCCCACTGGCCAAACAACTGAAGCTGACAGCATTTACATGCAGTTTAACACTACTGGTCCTTTCTACATGAAGGAAAGCAGGACAGAAAATTACAAATCTGATTAGAACCACCCATAAAATGACAAGAGCAAGGAAATGACAATAGACAGGACAAATCATTATGCTTAAAATTACTAAAATACATAACACAGTCTTAAGTCTACTTAAAAGTGTGTCTGCTGAATTTGTCTTTTTTTTCATAGAAAAATTATGTGTCCTGACGAGTTGAAAACCATCTGTTATTTTTGTGTTACAGTACTTAAAAATGTGGTCTATAATAAGTCATTTCTGCAACTAAGATGCACAGAATGAGGTACAGATGGCAGAACAGCTGAGCTGGAATGCACTTTTGGAGGCCCCTAGTCCAACATCCTTCTCAGCACAAATCTAGGTGCAGCAGGCTGGTCAAGGCTCAGCTTTTGAACAGCCCAAGAGCAGTGAGTGCCATCTCTTGGGTAGCCTGTTCCAGTGCTGGACCACCGCCCTAGTGAATAAAAAAATTCTCACATCTGGTTGAAACATCAGTTATTACAATATGTGACCACTGACCTTGTGTTATGTTGCATCCTTCTGAGCAGAAAGAGGAATTAAACGATTCCTTGTTGAGGCTCCTTTTTCACAATGACATTATTAGTGTTTGGTATCTGAGCTCCTGCATCTTGTCCATGTAACCTGCAAGACTAAGGATGTTTGTTTTTTTCTTTTTTCTTAAACTTTGAGTTGAAGACTGGCTATTTCATGTGGTTTAGGAGCAAACTGTAATCAATTGAACTGAACAGCTGGAATCACCAACAGAAAAGCCTTAGCATGCATTCTGGAATGAACAGGTCAACCAACACACAAAAAACCAGGTGGCAAAGTACTGCACCAAGAAGGGGTCACTGATATCAAATACCTTGCTGCTACAGAACCCTCAGCTGCCACCCAGACCATTTTATAGGATTTCATCCATTGCTGCTATTGTTTGGGTGCCAGGTCCATGAGGTACACAGCAGAACTGTGACCCTGGAAGAGCTCTGTGCTGGGATGGGGGCGGTGGGAGATGGAAGCTGCTCTATTGCAGCAGCAGATCACCTTGCCTCACATCTACCAATCTTTTCCTGAGGAAAACGTCTCTCAGATGAACTTCTACTTCCTAATTTAGCAATAAAACCTTCTTATTCCTTTTACTCTACCAGCAACATTTCCTGTTTGAAATATATTTTGCAATTTTGCTGAGTCTTTACATCACAGGGGAGGGGGGTTGGGGATGTATTTATTTTTTTAAGTGTAGAGTTTTTAAGTGAAATCATAGTGTTACGATGGCACAGGACATCATAAGAAGTAGGACAGGATACCATTCTACAAAGATGAGAAAATTGCTTGTTTGCTGCCTGTGCTTGCTATACCTGAACCCTTGCATGACGGAGCTAATCCTATTTAATAAGCAGACACTCATTTTATGGGAGTTCTGCTTTTACAATCCTCAGTTTCTCAGAGTCTATAATCCAATTTTATTCACTTCAATCTACAAAATAATTGAAACTTCCACACACTGGCTTTTGGTTTGCTTTAGTTTGTTTTTTTTAATGAAGAGACAAGGAAAAAGAAGCACAAAATATTGAGTTAATTCCATTTGAAATATCCTAGTTTCACTGACCAAGGTTTCTTTTTCTTTTCAGTGTCAAAACTCAGAGGATCAGAAAGGAAATTGTGTGATAAGCTTCTGTTTTGTCACAAGGGCCTGCTTTATTGCTTTCCATGTAGCCATTAACCTCTGAAGTAATGGATTGGCATGTCAATCATTTAATTGGAACAACACAAGAAAAATGACTCTATGGTTAGCACAGAGCACTGAAAGGCAAAGAGAAAAGTTCCTGTTCATGTCTGATACATCAACAGACTGTAAAAATACTGAGTAAATTTCATCAGGGTGAGGCTAAGCTCCACAGAAGTGTTAATTCACAGTATCCTGCCCAAGACATCTAAACTCTCAGAGTTACTAAGTACCAATAGTTCCTGTGAAGAAGACTGTGTTCCTGATTGTCCATGATGGCCATCATCATCCAAAGCCAGGCATTCAAATTTTCAAGATTTACTTTGCAAATATAAAGGCCTCAGACTTTAGAATTCAAAATGTAGGCTCAAAATATTTACCTGACTCTAGAGTTGATTTAATGTCACTGTGATGCCAGGGTGCAAAATGTGTGACAGGATCAGGGGCCATTGGCTAAGTAATCCAGCAATACAGGTGAATATGCTTCCTATAAACACCTGCTTGGCTCTCAGATGATTTCAGATGAAAAACAAACAAAAACCCAAACAAAAACAAAAAAACCCCATGATAGTGTTATGAAATAAAAATAACCAAAGGCTCACTACAACAGGCATTTATAGATTCTGTTTATGAAACAATACAATGTGAGGCCCAAGGAATACACCTAAAAGAGCAAGGTATATATTTATATAATCACATGTCTGCAACTTACAGTATTGTGCAAGAAAACATTTAGGAGGTTATGATCTTTGTGCTGGTTTGGGCTGGGGTAGAGATAATTTTCTCCACAATGGTATGGGGCTGTGTTTCAGGTGTGTGCTGAACACAGTGGTGACAATAGAGACGTTTTTGTTATTGCTGAGCAGGGCTCGCACAGAGCCAAGGCCATTTCTGACTTCTGTACTGGCACACTGGGAAGGACATTATGGGTGCATGAGAGGCTGGGAGGAGACAGCTGGAACAGATGACCCAAACTGACCAAAGGGATATTCCAGACCATCTGACATCATGCTCAGTGTATAGAGTGGGGGAAGAAGGAGGAAAGGGGAATGTTTGGAGTGATGGAGTTTGTCTTCCCAAATCACTGTTATGCAGGATGCGGCCCTGCTCACCTGGAGATGGCTGAACACCTGCCTCCCATGGGAATCTGTCAATTAATTCCTTGTTTTGCTTTGCTTTTGTGTGCAGTTTTTGCTTTCCCTATTGAACTGTCTTTACCTCAACCCAAAGTTTTCCAGCTCCCACTGTTCCAATCCTCTCTCAGATCCCTCTGGTAGGAGAGTGAGCGAGTGGCCGCATTGGTCTTGGTTGCTGGCTGGAGTTAAACCACAACCACCTTCTATTTTAACTCTTAGCATTTTGCAAACAGACACAGATCATCTGTTACCAATTGCTTTTGTACCAGTTTTCACTTTCCTATTGTGTAAAACACTGTTTATTTAGTGTATTTCTTACAGCTACAGCAACCTTAGAACAATGAGCTCTCAAATACTCTTGTAGTATCAAACACCGAGTTGTTGCCCAGCCCTCCACACACCTACACACTGCATGGCCAAGAGTGTCTCATTTCTGCTGCACAGTGGAGCAGTGGAGCAGTGGGCACAGTGGAGCAGTGGACAGAGAGAGACATAGTTACTCAAGGACTTACAAGATTTTTTTCCAAGCCACCGAGGTGTTTAAAAACAACAGTCCTGCTTAGACGACAAAAAGCAAGAGGATGAACAGAAGCAGGCAAAGATAAAACTCCACTAACAAATTGCTCAGGATTTGAAAAAAGAATTGCCCTGTCCAGGCTGCTTGGATAAGAGCTCTCTCATTCTTTACAGGCCTAGACTCTTACTGTTGTTTTTTTTAATTCAGTAACAATGCAAAAAGGCTTTTTGCTGGAGTTGAATTAGCAGAAGTAGATTTGGTTTAGAGGGTTTTTTAACATGAAAACCATTTGTTGCCCATTAAGATATCCAACAGCTTGTTTCTTTTTCAGCTTTTCTTAAAACCAGATTTTGCAACTTAATAGGATATCTCTGAATAAATGACACAAACCCTAGTGCAGGGTTAGAGCACCCAGACACTGCAGCAACAAAGCACTCACTGTCGAAAAGCCTCCAGTAGATTCCAAGAACTAGCTAACTAATATTACCATTTTGTTTTCAAATGCTTAGTCTCACAGATCTACTCTCCATACTTCCCAGCACAGCAACATAGTTTCCTTCAGAAAGTTCAAGTTTCAATTTATTTCTTCCTGTATCATAAATCTGTCCAACTCTCCACTCTTGCCAGTGTTTCACCTCAGAAAATGCACCAGACTGGAACTATTTCAACTCTGGGTTCAGATCACACCGTGGTCCATTCTTTTTAGAATCCCATATTTGCTCACATCCTCTCCACTAGAACAGAAAAATGTTACATGCAATTTCCACACAAGATCATAAGTTCCTGCCTAACTCATCAGATAACTCACTAGAATTTATTAGCACTTGACTGATACCAAGTTGTATATATTATCAGGTGGCAAGAAAAAAATTGCAAGAGCACTAGGCATTAAGTTTCACATTTAAGATATATCTGGGATTACAAATTCAGAACAATTTTGTTGATCTTGTTCAGAAAGCTCATTGTTAGATCCTAAAGCAGACTTACTAGGTTGAACCTTGAAGAAGACACATCTGAAAGCAAACAAATATGGTACTGTTGTTGATCCCTTCTATCCCATCAATTCAGTGCACTGAAAATTTATCTGCAACATGAGACTTGTCACATGTACCCCAGCCCGTGTGAGGGCCTGAGCTAGAAATACCTTTACAGGCGTAAGGTCCATTACATTCCACTGGACTGTCACAATATGATGCACAAGAAACAGAGAATGAACCCTTAGCCAGCGGTTGCAGCATTAAATTGTCAAGAACAGCAAACCGAATGACTTCAGTAAAAGGAACCAGCAGTGACAGTGACAGTGTGTCCCTGGCAAGCCAGGCAGGAGAGCACTGCTGAGCACACAGCCCTTGCAGAGTCCCCCAGCCCTTTCACAGGGTGAGGGCCCCAACGTGTAGGGCAGGGTTTGGGGTTTCCAGCACAGGCACTGTAGGAGGGGCTGCCTTGGATTATGGTTATGCACAGGACCACAGGTGTGCAGAGGCCTTTCCCCTGCTGTCAGTACAGGATGCACATCACATCAAGGCCAAGCACCCTGCCCCACGTCCTGCAGCAGCCCTGATTTACTGAGTGCAGTGAATTCACTGAGTGCAGTAAATCAGAACGGCCACGCAGAACCAGCCACGGCATATCACAGGCAATGGTCCCCACTTACACATATAAAGACAGAGTAATTTTTGCAGAATTCATTCCCAGATTCTGAAACACTGAATTAGGTTCAATCTATGAGCTCCTGGATCTGAACTTTTATTCAGAAGCATTCCAACTCTATCAGTTCTGCCTATGTAACATAAGTTCACTGGTCATACCTTGTCACCAAAAGTACCTCATAGTTAAATATCTAGCACATAGAATACCAGAATGAATTCTGTCATTCCAAAATATTGCTACTTGTCGTCTTCATCTCTGTTCTGCTGGCTGTTTTTTGCCCTAGAATAGAAGTGAATAGAAATTTAAAGAAAACCAGATAATTTGAGAATTTTGCTGAGAAACCCGTCCTGTGTGGAGTATACATATGTTTATGAGTGCCAGAGTGATCTTCTTTATCCTTGGAGGCATAGGAGAAAATGAGTTCTTATTTTCTTCTGGTGCTGGCCTCCCTGATTCATGTTACCTTTTCACCCCAGTTAACATTCTTGTTGCAAGGAGCATGCAAAAATCAAAGAAACAACCAAGTACTACTAGGGCTAGTGCCCTGTTTTACAACACAAAGGAGACAGCTGCAGGCATTCTTCAGAAATTGAAAGGCTAGGAAAAATGGGTGTGTTGGGGTATATGAATTTTTACTTCATAATTACCCTGTTATTTAAAGCTAATGAATAATTACTACAGCAACCTTGCTGTCATACAGCATACACCTACTCACCCACAGCTCAAGATGAAACCAGAGAATCACATTTGGGGCCCCAATCCTCCAAACACATCTTATTGAGTTTAACACCTGGTTTGCCAGCATCTCATGGCATTACTCTCCATTTACCTAATCAGGTCCTTCAGTGGCATTCATTGGTCTCAAAACAGTTTCAGATCAGAAATCACATCAGGGGTGTCATACTTCCAAATTATTGGCATTCATGTTTATATTCATCTTTCACTTCTTCCTTGGAATTACTTCTAGCATTTTTAAGTGCTGAACTTTCCCTCAGAGGAGCTGCTGACAAGGAAAGAACAAACCCAAATCCCAGTACATGTGATCCACAATAACTGAGGAATCCCAAAAATGAAAGTGAATCCAAACAAGCTGTGATGAGAACTTTTACAACTCTTATAACTCTAGAACTTAGAAAAATTAAGGCACTAGAGGTCTATATTCTCCTCTGCACATCCTACAATAGAGCCAGAACTAAGAAAGTTAAAATAGCTCTCCTATAAGCAAGTTTTATCTGCATTTGCCATTAAGTAAAACAGATTTTCTGACTACTGTGGGCACCTGTATGGGGATCAGAGTAAAAACAATGTTTCAACGAAAAAAAAAAAAAAAAAAAAAAAAAAAAACAAAAAAAAAATTTCTGACTACTGTGGGCACCTGTATGGGGATCAGAGTAAAAACAATGTTTCAACAATAAAAAAAATTTAAAAAAAAATTAAAAAAAAAAAAAAAGATAGAAAATACTAACCTCAAATATGCTTTCCCCACTATCCCCTCTCCATGGAAATACAGGAGAAAGGCTGATTCTGGTAAAGAGTGGTGCAAAAGCAAATGAAATCCCACTACAACTCTGGGTTACCATGAAGAAATAAATATTGTATTACCCTGATGGAAAGCAGGTAGACTTTATTCAGCTGCCTTATCAACAGTGAAATCACTGTTTCGTACACCACAAAACCAGCAATAGGCCTGCTTTAGGCAAATATGGGGTTTTTTAGGGGGAAGGGTTGGGTTTTTGTTTCAGGTTGGTTGGGTTTTTTTGTTTGTTTGAAAGACAACCATGGAGGAGTGCAGGAGAAGAATGCAAGCTGTCTCACATAGCAAAGTACTGAGCCTAGCTCGCTTCTGAGCAGAGGGAATAGAATGTGGGCAATGTGTCTCTTGTCAGAAGAGAGGATAGGCCAGCCCTTCTCTTACCAGCACAGGAAGAGATGCAGAGGGACATCCCAAGGAGCAGAACCCAGCACACAGACCTAAATTCATCCCATCTGTTATGGTTCCTGTCATAACAATTCCAGAGTTCTGGCAAAATATGCCTATTTGTGCATCACACAAGATAATCAGGGTGATCTAATTGTTATTACCACTAAAATTGAAATGTGGGTATTAACTAGGACAACCTATACTGCAAAAGAATTTAGGACTAATTTGTAACACCCACCACTTAAAATCTGTTTTCAGTACTCATCCTTCTTCTCCTCATCAATGCTGTTTTGATGATACTTTTCAGCTAGAGTTACTATCTGTTGGTACAATGTAAAAGAAAAATGATCAACAATATATACACTGCACCAACATAAAGCAGAGTCAGTTTAAAAATATGAGATTATAGTGTTTTCTCAGTCAATCTCAGAAGTATTTTGATATTTCTAATATAACAAGCTCTACAGAAGAGTTGCACAAAATAGCCATTATGGACCTCATAGCAGCCTGCACCACCTGCAGGCCATCATTTCCAAGGTGGTTCACTCATTTTTAGCAATCTTTCTAGAATCACCTTGACACAGATGTCAAATTTTATGCAAAAAATAATGACATATGATCCCCATTAAAGAGACCTGAGATTTCCAGTGATCAGAAAGAGAATAAACAAAAATTGGGCAAAGTTTCTGAACTACATTACTACCATTAAAACAATTCCCTTTAACAACCAAATGTAGATCCAAACCTCCTCACCTCTATTTCTCTAACAATGTGAAGTACAGGCTAAATGCATATAAATGTGTGCCACCTTTGGAACTAAAACATCAAGCATGATTTGCTTTGGACATTGAATTTATTTGGTTCTCACGCAACACCAGTCATAAGAAAACTTTACCCTCAGAAGTAATTTCTTACCTGAAAGGGAAACTTACTATTATTTTGAACACCAGAAGTACATTTGACACTAAGCAGAGTACATGAAGACAGGAAATACATGCATACTGTTAGGTCAACTGTCTGTTGAAACCTTTATTTTCTTAACCTCTATGAGGTTAAGTTCTCCACAATAACCTGACTGTTCACTGCTTTGCAGGTTTGAGCCCCAGGACAGGATTAGCCAGAATCAGCTGGACAGACACGGGTCTAAACCACTAAGGAATGATATGTATATGGTATTTCCAGAATGCACAGCAATAATTCTGAGTGGAAGCATTTGTTCTAGCTGTCCTCCCCTGACAGCTTCAGAAAGAGCATGAGCTGTACCTCGTCATCAGTTCCCAGCTATACAGATTAAAATAAACCAAATTCCCTCTTTGTGGATGTGAACCAAGCAACTGAAAATTCAGGAAAGGATTGAAGTCCCAGCCCTTTAACTGATATCACTTGTGATATGCTGAGGATGGCAGACAGGCGCTAGCTTGGAGATAGGCAAGAAGTCAGCCTAAGCCAAACAACTTCACATGTAGGTAGCAAAAAAGAACCAAAACTTCCAGGCAGGCATCGGACACTGCTCCAGTCAGGCTTCCTGAGTCACAGAACAGAAATTCATGGTTATGGACACAGCAGAGTACATAGGCCACCAAAAAAATTCCACAGGAGGAGAGGTCAGGGTGTTTTCTCGGGGGAACATGGTGAGGGAAGTTTACCACTCCAAGCTGTTTTGCTTTTCAGAGAGCAAACAGTAAAATAAGTCATTATTAGGGTGGAAACTGTTCTGCTCTTGGCCTCCTTTTAGGACTGCTTTTCCCTCTAGTCTATGCATCATGCAGATGAGCAACAGGTCCAAATAAGAGTCTATCACACAACAGAGCTTCTCTGCTGTGTTCTGTGCTACCTCTTCCCTGGGAACTGTTGCAAAAAAATGCTTGTTGCTCTGCAACAGGATAGTGGAGTAACAAAAGAAAAACCCTGACAGTTGTCCCACTTCAGGAGGGGAAACACTATGGATCTCTTCACAGGCAACCTGATTTATCATGGTGTTATTCACCTCTGGGTTTCACCACCTCCTCCTCCCTTCCTTGTCAGGAAGAGGATGGAAATTATGAAGAAGAGAATAACGAATGTAAGTCACAAAGACAGCAAGAGAGCCTTTTCCACTGAAAAGGGTGGAGGAGGCGGAAGAACAGCCTGGGGGTGTAGGGAGCAGTCCAGAGCTTGTTTGCAGTGGAAGAAGAGTGAACTAAATGGGGAGAGTGAGCACAGCTACCAGTGACTATCAAATGCCTCTGGGAGGTGCTGTCTCAGGAATAAAACAGCACTGGTGTTTGCCACCTTACAACACACATTTGGCTACCTTGCTTCCATCTGCTTTGGGCCCTGGCACTCTTTGCATGTCTGACTCTCAGTGTTAGTTGCCCTACACACCAGGCTCTCCTGAGATACCCTGTGGAGACATGGGGAAAGAGAGGCAAAGAAAGACCAGGCAACTGAAGACAGTGATTGTGCATCACCAGCTCTGGTTCTCAATTCACTTACAAGGGAAAAAATAGACAGCTGGATAGCACAAACATTGCTGAATCTTTGCTATTGAATGAAAATAACTTTCATTATTTCGGCACCCGCCTTGTAATTGTGACAAGCAGGGTAGATGCAAATGTATTCTAGTTAATATTAGTTTTCTAATACATAAAAATGAAACAAATACACATAAAAATGAAACAAAATTTGGATTTGGAATATCCTCCATGTTCAAACAAAGCTTTATAACACCTTTTGCAACAGCTATAAAGTTGTTGTTGCATATCAAAACAATAAAAAGTCAGCCTGGTGCGTGTTAATGTGGCAGTATTACAATACGTTACACCTCTTAGCTATTTTTATAGATTAATAAGAACTGAATTTCCCAGTTATTCCATCTTCCCACAGGCCCCACTGTCACGGATATAAGTCATTCACCTATTCACTGCATGCAAAACATTAGGTACTGAGTGCCCAGGACCAGACCAATTACTCACCCAAAGAAAAGGACCATGACCAGCTTCCCTGTGGATAAACACCCATATTCAAAGCTATCATTTACTTCCCTTAATTCACTTCTTTTCAGAAAGGCAGAAGCTCTGACAAACCACAGAAACAGAAAGAATGAAGCGGCCAGTATTTCAGTTTCATAATATATCCTACAATAACTGAGTACCAAAAGAGGTGGGCATTGGAACTTGGATGAACAGTTTCAGAAGGCCAGTAAGTGAAAGGGGTCTGTAACAAGCCTTATGTTTGTACAGTGAGCAAATCCATTATTCCATATCCTCCATAGAATATGCTAGATCTCAGGGATTAGGAGTTTTTATTAAGTCTTTGTAAAGTGTTTCCCTCAGCTCTATTTCTATCACTAGTTTTTGTTTCCATGGGAGCTCTCCAGACATTAGCCATAGAAAAGTCACCTGAATTACTGAGAAACAGGGAATAAAATACCTGCACGGATTTCACAACTGTGTCCAGAGATTTAAACTGTTGTGTACATTATTTTCAGATGATTCTTAGTTTCCAGGAATTTGGTCTACGTGGGGGTATCCTGTTGATCTAATGTGTCTTTCAAGAGCCAGTTCCTTGGGCTGTTGGGTTTTTTAATTACCTGACAGGAACTTCTATTTATTTCTTAGCTGTGAAGCAGAAGACATCTCATGATTTAATGAGTCTATGGGTAAAATAATTTTAAAATACATGCTATCCTTGGAGATCAAGTAGACTTGCCACAGTTTAAGATCCTGCATGGTTTATTAAGCAGAGAATAATATATGTCTAAAAAGACATTCAGTAAAATAGAAGAATGCTATTTAAATGATTTGTGGATGGTCCATCAGGGAACAGGCAATGCATTTCTGATGATGTTGCATTATTTAATCCATGTTCAAAACCAAAAAGAAAAAAGTAGGTATATAAAATATCTACTGGGAAGTCATCCACCACCACAAGTCCTCACCACCAGAAAATTGTTGGGTGTTCTATGAATGGAAAGTTTGGTGGCAGTAGAAATTTAGAGTAACAGAAGCCCACGTCATAAAAATACCTTTTTGAGTAGTGCCTCTATGAGAAAATTCAGGAAAAAAAGCTACAGCAAATCTGTAATGAAGATTTTAGCATCCTCTCCCCATAGAGCAAATAGGAAGCCACCTTCTGACTCACCTCCTGCATCAAACCTTCAGGCTGTAGTCTCTGAAGCACCTGTTCTTTGGAAAGCCAAAATAAATTAAGATGACCTGGATAAATGTGTGACAGGAATGGCAGAAATTCTTGCAACAGAGGCAGATCTTGAATATCAGACTATACCTAGAGCACAGGCTAAGGCATGTGCTATTATCTGAGAGGAGAGGAAAAAAAGAGAGAAGAGAAGAGAAGAGAAGAGAAGAGAAGAGAAGAGAAGAGAAGAGAAGAGAAGAGAAGAGAAGAGAAGAGAAGAGAAGAGAAGAGAAGAGAAGAGAAGAGAAGAGGCTGGGGTTGGGGGACGGGGAGGAAATTGGAAACTGTAGCCAGAGGTGCACAAAGGAATTCTTTTGGTTTGATGCCAGGCTCCAGTGGAGTATTGGGTCAGGATTCAGTTTCTGTACATTCAGCTCCATCCTAGGGTGAGAGAAAAAGGCACAGATTATATGCTGTATCTTGAGCAAGGAATCCTGGCACTGGGGTGATCAACAAGTACGAGCTAAAATTGAAGATGAAAAGGAATTTCTCAAGCTTCAGTCAAGATACAAATACTTTAATTTACAAAGCCCAAGAAAGAAAAGGGCTCCACCCATCTCCCCAATCTACAGAGCCCAAATGCTTAACAAAAACATGGTCTTGTAGAATATTCCTTTTAAATGGAAACAACCCACTTTTCTAATTAGTAAATATAAACAAGTCTTCTGCCTTTTATTTTCTTTTTCTTTCTCCCCCTCCAACCTCATCTTCCACCTTTATGTGACTGAGTAAAACTTCTCACTTTGCTGGGGCAAAGCTGAAAACTGTTTATTTGCTTGAAAAAGGACAGTAGCTGTATCAGGAAACAGGCCAGAAGCTGGATATGGGACTTAAAGAGAATATGATCTGCCCCCCATCTTCTGGGTTGCCTTCTGCAAACTTGCCTTGTCAATCCTCCCTGTAACCCAGCCTGCCCCAGAAGGCTCTTGTACAGCAGCTGTGGTAAAGACTGAGGAACACTGAGGACAAGGGAATGGATGCCAGCAAGGAACTGTTCTGTCTGTGCACTCTGTTCCTTTCTCTTCAAGTTAATAGGGACTAGAGCAAGCCCTTTTGTAATGAACATAACAAAAGATGATGAGTTCGCCTCAAAGCAGTAATAAAAAAAAGAAGTCTTATAATAAAAAATGCATTCATATAACTGGGTTTTATTATTTCCCACAGTTTTATTTTAATATATGACTCAGGGTGTGGAGATGAAGGTGTGATTCAGAGCAATAATGGGACTTTAAAAGCTTATGCCACAGGGGTGGGCTAGGCCCTCTGGTTGCCATTTACAGGAACCCTCTAGTCAAACAAAACTGCTACCCAGCTATACTTATACTTTGTCCATGTAAGATAAAATGCACATAAGGTATGGTGGATAGGAACAGACAGCAGATATGTATGAGAAGACAGAAAATAGTGTGACTAGAAACTAGCAGAAATGAAAGCACTTGCCTTCAGATGTTGTTAAGTATTGGTAGCACTTCACATCAGATAGCAGAAAGAACACCTAGGTGCATGCTGGTTCTTAGACCTTGCAAAGTGTTTAACCATGCCTGTCAGATTTTAGGAACCAAGCAGCCTGCAATCCTGCACCACATGGTGCCATCAGCAACCATGCTGGGTAACCAAAGAGAAGTGGGTGAAGCATGCAGGTGTTCATCTTGGCTCTGGCCTTCTCCACACAGCTGTGACTGCTCCACTGAGAATCACCAGCACAGCAGAAAATTATGCTTGCTCCCTTCCCTTCAAGAGGTCATCTTAGGAATTGTCTGTAGAAAGAAGCAGATGTTGTTTGTGAATTAAAGGAATATATCAAGCCTCAGAAGCAAGTGCAGCACATTCAGCTACAATCAATTTAAACAAGATTCTTTGATTTGTCACTGTCTTCCCCAAAGCCCCAAAGATCTGGTGTGAGCTCACTTTGAATGGCCAACAGCTCAGGTAGGAAAACACCATTTTATCTGAGTTGTCAGCAGCTTCCTGAGCTATTCCTGAAACACTACAGGACTTGACTCAACAATTTCAGACTTTCCAGCTGAAAAGGTTCCATGTGTCACAGTATGGACCATGGTTCCAGCTCAACAAAGCACTTAGGCACATTTCATTAACAGCAGTTGCTGAAGAGTCTGTTGTCCTATAGTTCCACAGGTAATACAAGGTCTAAATTATCAATATTTCCAACACTATGCATCATGTAGTGCCAGATTCCTGCACCTCAGTACTTTAGGACTAGCTGCTCTTGAATACTTTTGAGCAAGATTTCCCAAGAAAATGAGAATTTGCGGTCATGCTATGTACATGCCTGTCTGTCCACATCTTCCAAGTTTGAAAGGAATATGAAGATGGTCAGGAGGCATGTAAGCACGTATGCAGGGTATCAAGAAAGGAGTACTAAAGGCAGAATAGTGAAAAAAGGCAGAAAGAAGCCACTGAAATTACAGTGAAAAAGCAGCAGTCTTTGCTCTGTTAACATACAGAATACTGGAAGACAGATCAGTGAAATTACCAGTAAAGGAAGATCTCCAGATACTGGTCCTCCTTTCTATTAGGGACACAGCCTTTCACAGTTTACAAACTCCCCTTCCATTTCCTTACTCTGACATACCAACACCATGTGAATACCAACACCCAGCTGAAACTGCACATTTCAATGAGACTGATGTGCTCCCGTGAAGGATCATTGGCCAAACACGCACACACACAGAGAACAGCCCAGCTGCTTCCAACACAATCTTCTTCTCTATTGGCGAGTTGCTCCAGAAAGAAGAAATGTGTTGCCTTGGAGAATCTTCTGATTCTACTTACATTTTTTCAGACTGCTCCCTATTTGGATTGAGGGTGCTCTGCACACTCAGTAACTCTAAAGAGAGGTGCAGCCAAAAAATCTTGTTGCACGCGTCCACCTCCTCAATTTCATCAGGCAACACGCAAAGAGCCTAACCTCTTCCAAAGGAAAAGGACAAGAAGGAGAAAACTCTGATGCTATCACCAAAAATGTTTGTGATGATGCACTCCACAACAAATCCCCTACCCCTGCAATGAGGTTGTCAAAGCCTAACACAAAGAAAAGCTGTCCTGTGCCTCCTCTTCTTGAAAAGGTCCACCACTGATAATACCAAAGGATAATGAAATACATACAACTCTCCAGGCAGATTGCAAAGGGAAGGAAACATCTGGTTTAGAGGTAGGCAACCAAGTCCAGAGAGGTAAGAAACTAGAACACATTATGCAGCAGTATCTGACCTTCATTCACTGTTTTGTGGGCTGGTGCACATAGCAGATGTGAGTGAATGGGCTCACAGGCAATCCTACCTACACACAGCATCCCTGCTCCCATGCAGCTTTTCCTTAAACACAAATTGTTTTACTGGGAAGCACTTGCACACAAGACTGACATTTAAAAATGATCCCCCAGAACTGACAGAAAACCAACAGTGCTGCAGTCCATATTCTTCAAGCACTCTAAGGGAAAAAAGGTCTGGTGGCGCTGGTCTAGTGCACTTGAACAGGACAGGTGTGTTGCATTATCTACATCTCACTCCTGCTCTGCTTTGTATTAGCAAAAAAAAGCAACAAAAAAGCTCAAAAGCAGCCCCAGTCCTTTTTGTCTGAGTGCACCTGTACCCTGCAGCAACCAGAAAGGAGGGGTAGGTGGATGACCCAATGTACTTGCGAGAGCCTGTCATCTCTGTCTCAGCAAATTTTGGGGCCTGACTTTGTCATTAGTGGGGAAGCCAAGCCCAGGTTTTAACTTCCTTGCAGCTCTGTTCTCCCTCTTTACCAGAGAAAATTATTTCATAAAAATTATTCCAGCAGGTTCACAGTGTAGTTTCTGTGAACTCATTTAATAAGTAAGTACTGGAGGGGACATGTGTGAACACAATGTACAATGCACTTGTTAAATGCACTTGTTACAAACTGATTTAAACCCAGAGGAACAAAGAAAGCTAAGTCTCCATGTATAAACCAGCAAGAACTTTGAAGGTTCCAAATATTCCCAAAAAATGAGATTAAAACCAAACGAGATTAAATGTTGATGCCAAAAAATTAATATATTTTTATTTAGCAGTAAGGGAAGCAAAGAGAAAGAAAGAGAAAAGTAGAGACAAGTTTAGAAAAAGCCAAGGTTACTTTAAAAAGCATAGGATAGGTCACCACCACACTGCACTACCTGTGGTGCTGCTGGGAAGGGATGGGGGAGCAGAGCAGTTTTTCTCTTTTTTTTTTTTTTTCTTTTTTTTTTTTTTTTCTTTTTCCTGCTGTTTGAAGCATCTTATCTGCCGTCTCGGATCTCTGGAACCGTTTGGCTGGCAGGAGCGGTGCCAGATCGCTGCAGCCGAAGCTCGGGCTGCTCTCACCGCAGGATGCAGGAGCAGGGCGGGGGTTCCACAGCTCACTCCTCACTTCGGTGCAGGGCTGCAGGACCGGGGGGGTCTCCTCGGGCGGGCGACGTCGGCTCCCGGAGCCTCAGGTGGGAAGGCAGAGGTCAGGGATTCTGCCCCTCGCTTTCCCCTCCATGTTTTGCACCAGTTTTGCCTTCCTTTTCACGAGCCTCAAGACGAGCTACCCACAGTCCATACCACACACAGTTTTCAGGTGTTCAAGAGGGGTGATAATAAGCAGACATAACGATGAAGCATTTTTGGAAGAAGTACTTCTTGGAGCCTTTCTCTTATTGTTAGGTTCTTACATCACTTAAATAAAATATAGATTTCTATCTGTAAGACAACTCTTCATCTTGCAGACAGATTTGCTCCTGGACAACAGAGGAATCTACTTGATTTGTGGTTCTCTGTGCACATATTCACCAATATTCATATTAAGTGAAGAGTGTGATACATGTTCTAAGTTTGTTATTCTTCTCAAAAATTGTAATGTACTGATAAAAATTGTTATAATTTCCTTACTATTCCATGATCCAATAGATGCGCCAGCTTATTAACAGAAGTGGGAACAAAAAGCACTTTTGTATTTCAGAGGTTGTTAAAAAACCTAGTGTGCCAAACTGTCTTCCCCATTCTCTGAAGTACACAGCAAAATAAGGTTCTACAGTGGAGCTTTCACTGCAAGCAGCCCTGTAAAGCACATTGTGTGGCTCCACTGGACACCTTGGGTACAGGAATGTCACCTGTGCTGCACAGGTAAGGAACACACCTTTGCAGGAAAGGTACAGCTGAGACATGACAGCTTTCTATTGAGCTCCTCGGCAGAAGAGGCCACAGAAGCACACCTTATCTCTTCCAGGGAAAATGAACAGGCTAAAAGCCTCTCACCCAGGGTTCACAGTTCACAGGCCTTTTAAAAAGCTGCTCCTTTCTGTTTCTCTGCTGTTAACATCTTACAGCTGAGTCCCAGTAACTGGCTGTGTAAGCACTTCTAGTCAGTTCTAGGGCAAAATCTAACAAGTTCATTCAAACCACTGTCAGGTGGCTCAGCTAACTTGTTTTATTTTGTCCTGGAAGACTCAGGAGTGTTCACAGGTCAGGAAGAGTTGAGAGGGAGCTCTAAAATCCTAGATGAATGAAGTTAACTTGGCATCCTAAGCATTGCCCTTTGAAGGTAAAGCCAAGCCAGGGTAAGTTAAGCATCACTGACTTTGCCTTGACAAAATCAGGAGACAGTATTCAAAAAGGCAGGAAACAGCAGTGTACCCCATCATGTCTCAGTGGTAAATTATTGAAGTAGCAGTCTGGAGATTCCCTTTGGCAGCTGAGTTGCCCCCTACATGCAGAAAGCTGCCCTGCCCCAGCACCTTGATTACAGGCCCACAGCACAGCCTTGACTTGGGCCCCAGAGATAGCAGGGTCCAGACTCCACTTCCCAAACCATTGTAGGAGCCTACAGCACCCAGCAGGAGCAGAGTCAATAGATCCAAGCTGTGGTCACATAATGCTAGCAAAATTAAGCAGTAGGGATGGTTTCAGGCAACTTAAATACAATCAGAAACAGAATGCCAGAGCTAATGCCAATAGCAAAACTAATGTTACTTAAAGTCTTCAGCACAGACTATACCTTTTCTACAGATTCTGGTAATACCTATATATATATATACACCTATGGATCATGGTAATAATGGCTGGTCTCATCAACCTTCATGCCTTCATCCAAATTATATCCGAACCATACTCAGACTGGGAGAACACATGGCAGAATGATCCCCATCCTCTGCTCCTCCTATTTTGCTTCTTCATGCATCAAACATGGATACACAAGTGCACAGCCAGCACTGGAAAATCTCCCAGCTGCCCTCACAGAGCTGGATTACTTCCTCAGTGGCATCCATAAAATTGTGCTTTAGAAATATATGCTGAAGGATTACTGGGGGGGAGGGGGGAAAAGTTAATGACAATATGAACTCAAACCCACTTACACAAGACTTTTACTGCTACAGTAATTTTAATCTTAAACTTGGATGCCAAACTTCAGAAAGTAAGTACTTACAGGAATCATCAGGGGAGGCAACTGAGATTACATTTAGTGTAAAATGCAGATCCAGAGTGCCATCTAGTGCACTTCTGTGACAAGACTTTGCAGAGAGGGCATTATGTGAATCATGGTTTTCATGTCTGATGGGGAACTTCTTTCAGTAGATAAACAGGAAGTGGTAGAGATGGACTAGTTTCCTTCAAACTAGAGCTTTTAACTCTACCAAATGTGTTATGTTCATAAGCAAGAAGATATTAAATAAGAGCCAAATTTTAATGTTACCTGTGTAACTGGTTTGAAAAAAATAATAAAAACCCCTGCCCCTCTTGATTTAATTATTCAAAATGCACTGGCAAGCCAGAAAGAAATTTCTGAGTGATTTGCCTGGAATCTATCCAGGGACCAATATAATTCACTTTGAGTGACAAAACAGACTAAAAATTCATGGGTTCACCAAATGCAGAAGTGAGGGATAAAATTCAGGACAATCTCAGCTGACTGGTGAAATGGTGTAAAGTTAGGATACTGATGTTTAGCTGAAAAATTGGTGCAAGAAGAAAAAGGATCTAGCACACATATGCAGAACAGGGAAGGACAGGGTAGGACAGGTAGCAATGAAGAGGAAAAGGACCTGGTGGTTCTCTTCCTTCTGTAAAGGATATGAAAATTTCCAGTGAACCTCAAGCTAAATGCCTGAGTCAACAGGCACGATTTAGATTGGTGATTTAAGACAATCTTGTTGCTTTTTATAGTGGTGAAATGTTGCAGTACTACAGTGCTGTCAGAGAGCTTTAAAAAGCTGCATAAAACAAGTGCTTATTCTGAAATTGATCATCTTTTCATTCCCTTTCACCCAGCATTTCAAGGTACTCTCATAACACACAAAATGAACCAATGCTTAATTCAAACTAGGTTCTTTCAATAACTCTGCCTCCAGAAACCTCATTCATCAACAACCCACAAATAGCTCTTCACATAATTTACTTACACTCATCTACTTATGATTTATCATGAAATGTCTTTGAAGAGAGGATAGAATGATAGAATTTGAACATTAAATGACCCATTTCATGTAGATGGAAATTTAGAAATAGATTTTTTTGCACAGATATCTATGTATCTAATGGTTTCTAAGTATCTAGCAGTTCATACTTGATGAATTATCTACCTAAAAGACAGCAAACACTTCAGTCACCAGAATCTACAGATAAAAGTGTGCTGTTCAAAGGATGTGAAGCAGCTGGCCCTGAATTTTCTGCACATTGTCAAAATACTGTCCTTTATAGAATCTACAAGGTTATCAACACTAGGCAAGCCCCTGCTGTGCGTAAGCCCAACACTCCTGCTAGAGGAGCACAAAGCACAGTGACGCTGCCTATAGAACATCCTGAGATTCCTAAATTATGGAATTAAAGTTCCCAGATCCTGCAGAGGGTCATGGAACCATTGCATCAGTCAGTGCAAAGAGTCAACCTTACCTGTGCCTCTTCCCAATGCCCAACAAATGCAGCACCCAGCAGAATTCAGAAGGCATACACCATGGCCTGCCAGAGTCCAAGCATTTGGACAAAGCTCTGAGGCACATGGTGTGATTCTTGGAGGTGTTCTGTGCAAGGCCAGGAGTTGGACTTCAATGATCCTTTGGAGTCCCTTCCAACTCAGCACAGTCTGTGATTCCATGAGCCTCTTTAACATAATGCCAGAACAGTTCCACAGTTGAGAGAACCTCTCTCCTGTTGCACTTATTACAACTAAAGCTACTCTGGACATTTTCCTACTTTACTGAGTTAGAGAAAAAGATTCTGCCTTTCCTTTTCAAATGTACATCCCCATTTTCTTGTGTAGGCACTGGAAAGTCACAGAGCAATCACAGACTCTTCTTGTGTAGGTACTGGGGAGTCACACAGCAATCACAGACTCTTCTTGTGTAGGCACTGGGGAGTCCCACAGGAGTCACATACTCATGTGCCTTCTTCTTCTACAGCTTTCTGAAAGCAGATGTACAATAGAAAATAGAAATACAAAGGTCACCATTTTCCACCTTTGTCTTAGAGACTGAACACAATAGAGAAGGGTGATGGAGAGTAGGATGCTTTCAACTAGGAACTGACCCACCTGCACCTGGGCTTGATTTAGAGTTACCTGCTGGGACTCATCCACACTGAAGTGGAAAGGATTCCTATGAGCCCCTCCCACTGATGTCACTTCCCACTAATGGGTGGCCTTCTCCTGTTTGTGTTCTTGTTTAATCCTAATGCTCTACAAGTTTCTGTCCTGCTACAGAAGTGTGATAAAACACAGAGTAACAGCAATCCCATTGCAGTGGGACCCTGAAGGCCCAAATCAGCTGTCAGCTGCAGGGGTGGCCAAACCCCTCTGACAGGCACTTGTGCAGGGCACGTCCAGAGGACAGTTAACATCTCACAGTCTCTCACATTTTGTATGAGCCTTCCACAGACACAACATGGAAAACCTTACTCACAAGTTTATTAGCAATTAAGAAACACTTTACAATCCCATTACTGTCCAAATTTCCTTTTGGTAGGCCATGCAGCCCACTGTTTTATTTAACAACATACAACAATCAGGTTATACTTCCAAGTAACTGTTTCCCAGCTGCTGTTCATTGACACCATTGACCTCAAAGTTGAATTATGTTTTAATAACTCTTGTAAGTTTCGGCTTTGTAAGGTTGGTCATATTTTAGGAAAACAGAAATTTGTGTAGATAGATACAAAAATGGAGTGAGACTGGGGAAAATATCTGCTATCATGGAAAATCCTTATATTTCTTTAACCTTGCTTCCTTTTCATATATCAAAGATCACATTCATTTCAAAACTCAGTCACAGCATCCCTTCACAAATAGCATATTAAATTTCTTTTTTTTTTTCCCAAAATACAAAACTCAAATTGCCATTATTTGCTTCTCTTTTTTTTAGGGGATAAGTAGCAATGAATGAAATAACTCATTCCAACAACTTCAAGAATTTCTGTACATTTCAGAACATGAAGAAAATAAGGACAAAAATAGCAACAAAGGAAAATACATGCAAGCTTCACTGCATCCTCTCTATGCAGTTGCTATGCAGCAATTGCCTTCCGACAAAGAACTTTGGCTTTTTTGCTTTCTAACGTTTTGTCACTCAAGTAGATACAGTATGTTCAAATCCAAAACAATTTAAATGAGTTTTCTGCTCTAAGAGTTGCCTCAGATAACTACTAATTAGAACCTACATGCCCTCTGACTTGCTCATTTTGAAACTATATTAACAACAGGACAAAATACACAACCTAAATAAGCCAACACTACCACAAATAGAGAAAAGTCCTCTCTTCACCCTCATGCAAAAACCACAGTGTAGCAGGCAGGCACTCAGCCTGAAAAAAAAAAAAAATAGGAAGAAAATAAAGAAAGAGCGTTTTTTGGCAGTTAATGTGAGCAACCTTTGTCACTGCTGTCTTTTCCAACAGGTTTCTGGCTCACTGCTGTTTTACACTCCAGTGTTCTGCTATGGATGTGGGCATATTGAAAACTTGTGTCATAAACAGCCACCTGCTTAATCCTTCACCAGTAGTAAAACACTTAAAACTTTGAAAAGGAAAGTAAATTATTATGCACACCCTGGGAAAAGAATCAGTAGATCAGTGTTCTTTATATGGATTTAGGGAAATAATTTGTTCCAGGACAAATGAGAAAAATTAAATTCTCTACAGTGGTCCGGGACTACAATCCTAAATTAAGTTACTAGCACAGATTTCTTGGCTGCACCCCCTTGCCCTTTAATCCATAGGCCATGAATTCAGTCTGATGTGGCAGGAAGGGACTGTGCTGCTGCTGCACAGCCACCATCCTCCTTCATCACCAGCACAGCTGCCCCCAAAACCCCATGTGCCCACCAAGCAACCGGGCTGAACTGCCCACAGGGTTCTGACCTGCATCAGGAAGTGCATTCTGGCAGAGATGCCACAAAGAAGCACCTATGAAATTAACGCTAAGCATCTCGAGAAAAAGGCAAGTGTATACTTCTAATTTCAGCTCTCAGGGCAAGGTCCCCTCAAATGGATATTTTTAAGGTCCCTGCTTGGGCAGGCAGCTGAGCATTGAGGTCTGCTGTGTAGAAGCCCCTGGAAGCACAGCTGCCCAGGAACAAAGGCTGCCTGTTCCTCCTGGGAGCAGCCCCACACAAAGGCAAGGGCACAATGCTGCCCTCAGGGATCAAACCGACAAAGCAGGATCTGGTGCTGAAGCTGTAAGGTGTAATAGACAATATCCTGCCATTCTCAGCTGCAGTGGGAGGTGGCAGTTCATTAACGGTTTTGCTACAAAAGGTTTCACTGGGATGAAGCTGAGATTTCACTCCATGGTTCTCCAGTGCAGCTCTTTCAGCCTTGTTCAAAATGCACCCGAGGTGAAACTGGATAGCAAGACAAAATGCTTTAAGGTTCCTCTGCTTTTCACAGCTTTAATGGTTTGTTGACTGCCTCTCCTAAGGAGAGATTTCTGGTGTCTTTCTGTTAGGTTTTTCCTTCTTATTATCGGTAAAATCGGCATAGTCACTTAGCTGTCCCTCTTGGATGTCAGTAAGGAAGAACAATTTCAGAACAAAATATTCCTATCAGCAGGCAGAGTACACACAGGTACAAATATCTAGCATTTTCCCTGGCAAAGCCCTCTAAATTGGCCAGATTATTTAAAAAAAAAATTTTTTTAAAAAAATCCTGCAGCTACTGATCAGTTGATTTGAAGATTATTAGAGTTAATAGAATTCTAGTATTCATTTCCATCATCCCATAGCCAGCATGCTCTGTTGCTCACTAATCAGTAGAAGAGGGCTGGCTGGCATTTCTATCTTCCTCACAATACCACAAAAATAATACACATATTCAGAGCAAAGCAACACTTTTACCACAGCCAAAGAAAACAAGTGCAGTGTTATCCTTCTAAGTGTCATTCATTTAACAGATTGTGTGGTTTTTCTGTAAAGGTTAATTAAGCCTAAATTTCATTAGGTTCTTGAAACTCAGTAGAAACACCATTCATTCACAAATTTCTTGATTTTTGTACTTTTTTAAATGATGTTGAAACTAATTTTTTTTTTTAGCTTTTACAAAAGGAATAGACTATCACAGAAAACTTTCCCAAAATATATTATAATGCCTGTATAAGGGTAACATGTAGAGACTTTCAGAGGTACCTACTAGAATATACACTAGTTACTAAGAAACAAAGCTATGAAGCAATCAATTGGGGCACTTAGAAGAAAAACCTAATACATCAGGTTACTTTTGCATACCTGAAACTTTGTTTCCAGTCTTTGCATATATTTCGTAGTCTTTAAAAGGAGAAGAGTAGTACTGTTTATACAATTCAAAAAGTAACTCTTCTTGTAAACTTTCTTATCACATGGTAATTCAATAAAAGGACATTTTAGAAGTGGTTAGTGAGGCAGCTCGTTCAGAAACAGAGCAGTAGATCAACTTAGGAAACAAGCCTCCGACTCTGAAAATCAGTAAGCCTTTCTATAAAAGCAGCAGAATAAAGCAGAATAAAGTAAAATCACTTACAATTATCAGCTTTCTAACAATAATCCACGGATTTTCTCAAAAGGCTTACCAGTTGTTAGGTCATACTTTTCATTGTGAAGACAAAGAAAATCAGATTGGTGGCACCACAGAAACCTCCCAGCTTCCTTCAGTGAGGTGAAAAACCAGGCATTCCCTGTCCCACCCCGCCACAACCAGTTTCCACTGCCTCGCTGTTTGCAACTGGTGCGCGTTGTCAGATACCACAAAATCTTCTTAGGAAATTTTTCTAACCTGTGCACTTTCAGAACAGGTCACCCACACGGGGGTCTTCTCTGAACACAGAAATGGTCTCAGGAAGGTGTTCCTCTTATAAACAAGTAGCGAACTGGGCATTCCCATCGATGAACCCTTGGCTGTTACAACTTGAGGGAAGAGCCCAGGTCCCCAAGTTACGATTTTGATATCATATGAGAACAGACCTCATTCACTGACATTCTTGTGAAGGCAGTTTGTTCACAGAGCAAAGATTTGCCGAACGCAGATCCCAACATTCAAGCTCCATCCCCTGTGTGAGGAAAGAAAACCTTTCTTTCCTTAGGCTCCGCGGCAGACACCCGCAGCTGCGGCTCGTCCGCAGCCGCTGCCGGCCCGGCGAGCCCCGCGGGGCTCTGGGGGACGCAGGAGGAGCCGCGGCAGCCCCTCAGCAGCCCCTCAGCCCCGCGGCAGCCCCTCAGCAGCCCCTCAGCCGCCCCTCAGCCGCCCCTCAGCCCCGCGGGAGCCAAGGAGCCGCGGCGGGATCCCTTCAGAAGTGTCAAACGACGTGGGAAGAAAGAGTCGAGAAACTAAAGTAAAAAGTACGGAAACCAGCCAATCCTGGGCATTGCCGTCTTGGTTTTAACTCTGGCAGTACCGATGACAAGCAATAAAACGTTTGTGCTTTACGTTATCGCAATACCTCAACTAACGGAGCCCAAGAGGAGGCGGTCGCCCCTGAGCTCGCGCGGGCCGGCTCTGCCGGGGGGCCCGGGCACGGCGCCGGGCTGGCTCGTGGCGCCGGGCAGGACCCGCTGCCCGACACACCGAATGTCCGAGCCCAGCGCTCGGCCTTGAGCCTTCCCCGCACAGCGCTGGCCCTGCTGTCCCCGCGGCCCCCTGGGGACGCACCCGCAGGTGTGGAGGGCGGCCGCGCCCCTGGTGACGCGCAGCCCTCAGGCACCGCCGCCGTCAGGGGTCCCGCGCGGCCCCCAGCCCGGCCCGCGGGGCGGCGCATGCGCGCGGGGCCGCGGGGCAGAGCAGCGCGGGCAGCGATGGCCGGCGGGGAGCAGCGGGCGCCCGGCGGCCCCGAGCGGGTGGCGCTGAAGAAGGAGATCGGGCTGGTGAGCGCCTGTGCCATCATCATCGGTAAGGGCACCGCGGGCCGCCCCGCCGCAGCGCTCACAGCCCTGCCACTCGGCTGTGCTGGCGCCGCGGCGGGGGCTCGGGACCGGCCGGCGCGGGGCCAGGCGGCGGTGCGGCGATGCGCGGCTCCGCGGGCAGGTGTGCGGCACGGGCGAGGGGACAGCGCGCCGCTGCACCGAGCGGCTCGGCCGGCGGCGAGCTGGGCGGCGAGAGGCTGACACACGGGGTGTGCTGGGCTGCCAGCTGCAGTGAGCCCCCTCTGCCCAGTCGTTCAGCTGAGCGCCAAACCGTGAGGTTTCCTACGGTCTCTTCCTGATGCCCGGTGAGCTGCTGAGGCTTCTGCGGCGCTCACTTGCCAGGCTAAGCCAGGTTGTTGATTCGTTTATCTACCTGAGATCGGAGCTCTGCAAAGTGCAGGTGGCGGCGTGGGCTCTCGGCAGGCGCTGCCGGGGTGTCCGGAGCCGCGGTGGGGCAGCGCCAGCTGGCAGCGGGGCTGTCCCGCAGCAGGCACGGCTCACACCGCGGGCAGAGCGGGGCTGTCCCGCAGCAGGCACGGCTCACACCGCGGGCAGAGCGGGGCTGTCCCGCAGCAGCGATGGCTCACACCGCGGGCAGAGCGGGGCTGTCCCGCAGCAGGCACCGCTCACACCGCGGGCAGAGCGGGGCTGTCCCGCAGCAGGCACCGCTCACACCGCGGGCAGAGCGGGGCTGTCCCGCAGCAGGCACCGCTCACACCGCGGGCAGAGCGGGGCTGTCCCGCAGCAGGGATGGCTCACACCGCGGGCAGAGCGGGGCTGTCCCGCAGCAGGCACCGCTCACACCGCGGGCAGAGCGGGGCTGTCCCGCAGCAGCGATGGCTCACACCGCGGGCAGAGCGGGGCTGTCCCGCAGCAGGCACCGCTCACACCGCGGGCAGAGCGGGGCTGTCCCGCAGCAGCGATGGCTCACACCGCGGGCAGAGCGGGGCTGTCCCGCAGCAGGCACCGCTCACACCGCGGGCAGAGCGGGGCTGTCCCGCAGCAGCGATGGCTCACACCGCGGGCAGAGCGGGGCTGTCCCGCAGCAGGCACCGCTCACACCGCGGGCAGAGCGGGGCTGTCCCGCAGCAGGCACGGCTCACACCGCGGGCAGAGCGGGGGGGCTGTCCCGCAGCCGTGGCTCACACCGCGGGCAGAGCGGGGCTGTCCCGCAGCAGGCACGGCTCACACCGCGGGCAGAGCGGGGCTGTCCCGCAGCAGCGATGGCTCACACCGCGGGCAGAGCGGGGCTGTCCCGGAGCAGGCACCGCTCACACCGCGGGCAGAGCGGGGCTGAGCTGCTGCTCCCGAAATAGAGTCAGGACTGGGAAATTAGGGCACAGTGTGCTCAGCTCTGTCCCTCCGTGTGCTCCATCAGTGCTGGAGGTGTGGGGGCAGGCGTGGGGCAGGAAGATTGGCCCCGGTGAATAAAAGCAGCCTGTACTAACCCAGTCAGCCTCAAAACCCCGTAGGAAGACCCAGCCGTTCCTGTCACCAGGACCTGGGGACAAGGCTCACAGTGACACTTCTGTCAAGGTCCACGGCAGCACGGGGAGGTAACAGCGGGCACAGCAGGATCTGCCGCATCCATGGGAATGCACTGCTGAGTGGCAGAACTGGCTGAGACACCCCGATGTGACTCTGTGGTTGATGCCACCAAGCTTGAGGAAGAGGACTTCACTGCATGCTTCCTATAGGTGATCATAGTGCCCTAGTGCAGTTTGTGCTCTTAGTCATGTATGCATCTATGTCCAATGTAGGTGGATGTGGTCTTGCAAAAAAAAAAAAAAAAAATCAATGCCATTGAATGGGATCATTGTGATCAAGGCTGTTAGGCTGTTACATGAAAGGAAAATATTTCAGTCCATTTCCATAGTGAAACACTGAAATCTGTATCTGCAGTTTTTGCGGAGATGTGTTCTACATATCCAAAGATACCTTCATTTTGAATCCCTCAGCATATTTAAGGGGAAAATCTCAGTTCTGGATCTCAGTGGAGCACAGATGACCTTGTGTTAGAGCAAAGTATTGAGTGCTGCACGTTGCTGTAGGTAAGGCATTTCCAGGGTTAGGTATTCCCCGAGTTGCTATTGGCCATAGGGAAGATTTATGGCATCTCTATTGTTTGTTAGGTATTACAGAATGGTACCTTGAGACTGCTACCCTTCTCTCCCAGTCAACCTTTCATCAACCTTACTTGCAATATCCTGCAAGCAGAATTCATATATGTCATGCCTGTCCAAAATAAATCTTGTTAAATAGCCTCTCATCTAATCAGGGACATTTGAGCAGAGAAAAGCACTGACATTTCTGATAAACTGTAGTACTCTCAAGTGGTCTAAGTATTAGAGAAGGTTATCTGCTTTGCCACATAAAGCCTAACAATTCTTCTGCAAATTTCCCCATATTTTCATGGAAAACATTTGAAACACAACCATAGGATCCCATTTTTTAGTTTGATTTGTTTGTGTGCAGATGCATGAAATTACATCACATATCAAAGTCTTCTGTAACAAAGTGGTATGCAGTAGGAATATAGTCTGGCTTTGTAGGTGCCACTGCATAAAACATGACAGCCTCCAATCAGAGGACACTGTAAGTTACATCAGATCAGCTTGCAAGCCATTACTGGAGTTAACTCAATGAAATCTTATTTTAAATTCCTTTATAAAAAAAAATAACTAGTTGATCCAAGTTGATATTAGGCAACTAATTAACTCACAAATTTTCTGTTTGATAGAATTTAACACAGCCCAAAGATTTACTTCCAAATGATTCAATGGCATGGAAAAAGCAGATGCAGTCAGTGTGTCAGAGCCTGTGGAACAGACCAAAGGACAGACCTGGACTTTTGTGTCAGCCATCATATTGGATTTCCTGGTTTTGAGTGGAGTAGGGAAACCCATTTCAAAGGTTTAGACATCAGATTCTGATGCATCCCACAGCAAAGTCATACTGAGAACATACTTCAAAATACCAAGAAAACCAGAAATTGTTTTTGAAAAAAACTCTTCTTGCTCTGTATGGACATAAAGATTATGCTTTCTTATTTTTCTTTAAATGTTCTTGCAGGTACAGAAAATGTATGAGCATATTTTTATATTATCAAGTAGAAGTTTGATGCTGTGATCTGCCAGCATTACTCTAAATGTTCTGGTTTAGCTGACTGTTCTACAATTCTAATCAGCTGCAGGATGGATATAGAGAATTATAATCTCCTAGTAATTAAGAAGAGGAAACATGAGGCAGTATTTGAAAAATACTGTAAATATGAGTTTATAAATACAGGATTGATAAGCTTGTGGTTGCCTTCTAATTCTGCTTGTTTAAAATAAGGTATTATATGAGTTGCAGAGCTGGGGAGTCAGACAGTGCTAGGGAGCACTCAGAAAGCAATGACATGGAGTGAGAGAAGGCTTGGGGGTGGGAGCACACTGTATTTGAGAGTATTCCACTAATGCAGGATGTAGTCTGTAGAATTTGCAGTCTGTTAGTAGTACTCCATCAGAGCTGCAACCAAGAGAATAAAAACAACCTCTCTGGATACATCGCATCATCCAGGTTGAACATGCCCAGGCTGTTGGAGCTCAGGAGGGGCTCAGCCTGCCCTGGGGGTATGGGGCACATCCTGGTTCAGGAGCACGGAGGGAGGGCACAGGCAGCCTGGATCCTGCCATACCCTGTGCTAATTCCCTGGAAAACAGGTCTTCCTTTTCAATCTTCTTGACATGCTTTGAATTGTAGGGCAATTTTCTTACTACTTTTACAACAGAGGTATTTATCAACACAATAAATTGCTATGATGTCTTAATGCACTCACAAAACTCATCCTTTCAAATTTTTATCCTCCTTTTATAGAGGTTTGAAGGGTTTTGCCATAAGAAGTACCATTCATCTAACAAAAAACTATGCAGAAAAAAAACATAATAAACTACACCAAATTAAGAATGTGTCTTTCCTATATCCACCCCATAGAACAGTCTCCTGATCTCTTCCAGCAGCCTAGCTTTTGTACTACAGAAGTCTGTCTTTCATTACTTTATTTATATTTTTTACTTGTTTACAAACAAGCCTGATTAGAGAAGAAGGCTATTTCCAAAGTTTATTTCACACTGAGGCAGAGGACAGCTCTTCTGAGTATCCTGATGTAAATACAGGTACTGAATATAGAACCTTTAAATAGAGACTGGTAGTTAATGACTGTAAAACTGAAGAGTGTTCAGTAGTAGTAACAAATCTTTCTGACAATTCATCTCTGTCATAGAAAGAGCACTTTTGAAAAGTGCCTGAGACATGGCCTGTAGAAGCACCCAAACTGCTCTGTCTCAAACATGGTTATATGTAGTGGAAACAAATCTCTCATGGGCTCCAGACATTAATGATCTAATGCACTCACATGCACTGCAAATCAAGCTTGCCAATACTTAAATGAAGTATACAGCTTAAAAAGTAGTGACATATATGTGTTATTATGTCCTAGATAGTAACAAATAGATAGTAATTGTTTGAAATCCACACTAGATTTTATTTAGCAGACACAGAAATCAATGCTGTATTTGACTGAACAGTTATTTCATGCACATACAATCAGCTGGCTTTACATCTCATTTGTAGAACTGTGTGTGTAATTAAGATTATTGCATGTGCATTTTCTTTGAGCACAGGCTTCTTAGCTACACAGTGCCTTCCTTGGAGTCTTGCCTGTGTAGATAAACTTCTTACTAAGTAAGAAGTTCCATGACTTGATGTAATTTCTAACAGATTCCATTGTTCTTTAGAAAAGTACAAGAACTAAAAAGTGCAGGCTGATTAATGTCTTATACCAGCCTGGTTCTTTGGGTCTGAACAACAAAATTCACTGCTCCTCCATTAGAAATGTATATTTAACTGTATTCACAAATTGTATATATAACACATGTAAAAAGGATTGTTTGACTGTTTAATACAGGTCAAGTAACATTATATAAAACAAACAGTTAAACATCTCTTAAAACCTTTATTTGTGTGCTTGTAAAACTGCATGAAAGTAGCCATAGGGTCATACTAGCATTATGATGAAATCTGTTGTATACTTGTGAGTGATTTAATATCAGGTTATATGAGACCTACTAGAAGGCTTACAAATTGAACTACAATGAAATACGTCAGCTACAACTAAATACATCTCCTTATTTTGCTGAGCACAGGCAGTCAAGTTATCTGCATCAGCTGACTTGGCATTGCTTAAAACATGCTTGTGGTACTTACTCTGCTCACACATGAATTTGATGTAAGATCCCTTATAAACTGGGTCCTGATTCAGGTCCAGTGACAGCAACAAAACTATGTTCAGCTGACCAGTGAGCAGTATGTTCAGTTTTTGCTAGTTCTGAAAGTAACTTTCTGGAATTTATCTGTCCAATTGCCCAGAGAGCAGCACAGGCTTACTTCCATGCCAGCTGACCTCAGCCAGCCACCCAGGGGATGGTCTCAGCAGAATGCCCCAAGCTGAGAAAGCTCCTTCCATCAGAGATGCTTCCTTAGGCAGAGTTGTCCCAGGGTGTAGTGCAATTTACTGCCTACACCATGGTAATCCAGCAAGAGAACAGCTGAGTTGCCTTGGTGGTAATTATATCTGCCTGTCATCATACTTATACATAAATAATTGCATATGTATGTACATGGAAGTTTTTATTTGCATAAATATCACTTCCAACTGCAGCACTCCAATGTGACTTTTCCTCCTTGTCAGTAACAAAAAAAACATTTGCCAGCCTTCCTGTGTGTCAATTATCTGTCTCCTTACTGCTGTGCCTCCTGCCCTTCTGACATCCCTTAAAATCCCACAGATAGTCTTTGTTGGCAGAAACCTAGGCAGGAACAGGATTCAGCAAGCTGCTAGCTTAGCATTGGGGAGAGAGAACATGTGGAACTGGGAATAGCCTTCATATTTCTCTTTTTCAAGTGGAAATGGATAGTTATTGATGTACACTGCTTGCTGTATCCTCTCTGGTCATGTTTCATGTGCTTAAGTGGACTGGTTTTGGTCATTGAGTCAGACCCATCTGTTAATCAAGTAACATTTCAAATCATTAGGAGATCATTACTAGTCATACCCAATGGACTTCACTGGAGTAGTACCCAAGTTACAGGACTGCAGCAGAAAGAAAGATGTATGAAAAAAAAAAAGCAGAGAACCACCACCCACATTACTGGATGATTTTTCCTGATTTTTGTGCTCCTGCCTGGAGTCACAGAAAACAGTGTTGTTGCAGCAAGAATTTTCTCCCTCTCTGAATCCGTGAGAGAGCATTTCACTTTTATAGCTAGCTGAAGTTTCAGGACACACTTTTGTTTGGTGACTTGTGAGAGTAATACAGATTACACTTCAGTGCTTCTTTCTCAAAAAAAAAAAAATTGTTTCTAGACGCTTTAGAAAGGAGTCAGCCTTCCTTATCTGTTACATACCTTGCTAACTAATATTTTGAGCATGTAGTTCCACATGGCACTTACTGGTGAAACACACAAAGTATTTACAAATGCACAACTGTTGGGGTTTTTTTTCAGGGCAATAGTTCAGGATCTAGCTCTGGACTGTAGAGAACTGTAATTCAATGTCTTGTCCTCTCATAAATGCAAATTATGGTTTAGTAAAGTCAGCAGTCAATCTTTGTTTGAGATAAATGACGTGTATTCCTTATTAGTGAGAAGCCACAAAGACAATTTTGAGGGACTTGTGAATGTTTTTTTTCCATACAGCCCAGAAGCTTAGGCTCATATTCAAAGCTGCTGAAAATTACATGTCCACGTTCCATATGTACATTTAAGCTGATAAGTATCCATAATTTGGTATGGTACCCAATAGGAAAAAAGGTTCATACTACTGAGAAAGATCTGATCCTGCAGCTGGAAAAAAAGAAAGCTGGAGATCACAGAATTCACAGAATCACTGGGCTGGAAGAGACCTTCAAAATCAGGAGTCCAACCCAGCCCCAACACCCCAACTAAACCCTGGCACCCAGTGCCACATCCAGGCTTTGTTAAACACACCCAGGGATGGTGACTGCACCACCTCCCTGGGCAGCCATTCCAGAACTTTATCATTCTTTCCATTAAAAACTTTTTCCTGATATCCAACCTGTATTTCCCTTGGCCCAGCAGATGCTCATCCAAAATGCAATTTACATTTATCACCCTTAAAATATAATAGCATGATATTTTAAGGGTGATACCATTCCCATGTTCTTCAAGACTGTTCCAACATACGTTCTCCATCAGAATTGTTTGGGGTAGCCTTTCACTTGAGTTTAGGGAGCTGAAAACAAGCTGCAGTTTCACTTGGAAGTAAAAACCATGGCAAAGTTCAAATTAAGGTTGGTAAAAATTCAGGGAGATTCTGCAGCTTCTCTGGGCTAGCAGCTTACCTCTGAGACTAAACTGACTTGCAGAGGAAGCCTGAAAAGGAGCTGTAATTAGAAATTCCTGCGGCGGGGGGGGAAGAGCCCTAAAAGCCTTAACTTTATATTTTTCTTTAGTGAATATTTCTGGAGAAAGAAAAGGGTTTTATTTGTCCACAGATGTGCCTTTCTGCTGCAGTCTACATCCAGGAGAATTCAGCATGTGAAGTCCCACATGTACAATATGAAGAGAAAAAAAAAAAAAAAAGCTGAATTTGTATTTTTCTGCAACTATTGCCACACAATTCTTTTTCCATGTCATTACCCATCAAGTATTCATTGACTGATGGCTTTGGTTTGAGTGGATTTAGTTTGGGTGAGTTTTGCTAGTTTTGGGGGGGGGTTTTACCTTCCTGCCTTCTAAAAAAAGTAGAAAATTCTGATTGAGACACAGCGACTCTGATCACAAGGCTGAAGCAATGAGCTCTCTGCAGGGAATGCCAGGAGTTCAGATACCCTCCAACAGAAACTCCTTCCTTGACAGATGAACTAACAAAGGTAGCATCCTTTGGTAAGTGTCTCACTCCTGATCTGGCAGGACAGTGCCTGCTTTCAGCAGTGCCATAAATCTCCACTCGTGTTCCCTTTTCCTGTGCCTTGCAGCTCATTTCCTTCTAGCATAATGTAGCCTTTTCTGTTGAGAAAGTCTGCTCTGCTTTGGCAGGCTCACAACAAGCAGAAATGGTTTGGTGGAGGTTTAGCTTTTTTTTGTTTGCAGCTTTCCATGTGCCAAACTTTTCCTTTTGAGACCCTGTTTTTTGTTGTACTGTGGGGGGAGTTTCTACTAGCTGCCACACTTTTTTGTCATCTTAATTGCAGCATTATAAAATGAGAAGGCATTTGTCAGTACTGAAGTGCCCCAAATATAAAACATCCTAACAGTGTTGTGTTATTCTGCTGGTCCTTAAAAACCCAGAACTCTCCCAAAGAGTTTTTTAGCAGATGTTCCATGGCAAAGAGCAGGGAGCCAGCAATCCAACATTGACTGAGCATCTCAACACCCTAATTCCTTTTAAAATGCCTGTAGCCCTCTCTGTACAGTGAGAGAGCATAGAGAATATGCAAGCCCTGTTGTCCTGCAGAAGAAAGATATGTGTAGTAGTAAATACATTTATTCATGTCAGCCTCCACAAAATCTCTTTATGCAGTATTAGTTTATTCTCCTCATGTTTTCTTCTGGCACTGGCCTTTGCAAGTCAGGAGGAAAAAGCAAGATTTGAAGAGTGATTGTCTACAGACTGATCCCATCTTCAGGAACTTGCAGATGCTGGTTTTCTGATTGCAGGGTAATGTACAAACCAGTGCAGTGTTAGGGTGAGCTGTTTAAATTCTTCCTTCTAGACATGGTTCATCATCTCTTTCAGGCAATAGAGACAAATTCCACTGGATCTCAGAGCAAGGAAAGTGGTGAAGACTATACTGCTGATGTTTAAGCCTGAGGAATTTCTGTCTCACTGAGTAATGGAATAACCCCTGGAGCTGAATTGCTCTGATTCATTTAACACTTTCTTTAGCATAGTACCAAAGCTTACAGAAAACTAAAATCTTTTTGCATCTGAAAATCAAGTTGAATTCTTTTTTATCTGATCCTTAAATAATGGTGTAATCACACTTCAGATATGGGACCAAAATACCAAAAGTGTAAAACATGCCATTTAAAATCAGTAAAACATTACAAAGGTTACCTCTAACTCCAAGAAATAGGTCAGTGATCTGGATGAGGGGCAGTTTTTCTGCTGTGAAAAACAATAGCTCTTTCATCAGTTATATGAAGCTGCTTAATCTAGATCAGGCCAAACATCTTAAAATAGTATACCACAAAAAATTATGTTTGAACAATGTAAGGGCCTTATTTACATCCAGGAGAAATCAAGTTAAGGAACTCTGTTGACTGCACTGGGTCAGAGAGCTAAAATCCACAGTATTATTGTGATCTGTGGCAATGAATGTCACAAGGCTGCCCTTCACAAAATTTCTAATTCACATGTAGCACTGGTCAACACACAGGCAGGGTAATTATTGTACATTAACTCTGGGTTAGAAAATCACACAGTCAATATTAAGAGTTGCTCTCTTATAGAGATGCATCCAGACAGTGGAAGACAAAAGTTGAGGTCTGAATATTGAAACACTTTCTCTGTAACACAAGGGGTTTTGTGAAAAGGCCATTGCACTTTTGTACACGTATATGACATTATCAGCTACAGGTGTGACAAGAAAAAACATCCTTGCTTGGCTAGTCTCCCAGTTCCTCAGTATCTTCCATGTTTTTGCTGTTAAATTGTGTAACTATCCTGAAAGAAGTAGAAAAAGCTATTAACAGGTGCCATGTATTCCAGGTTTTTAACGTTATTGTGCTGTGAGATTGCTCCTGGTCAGGCCCCACGGAGAAGGCTGATGAATCCAGAAGAGTTTCTTGCCTCCCTGCCCACCTGTGCCTTGGAAAGAATCAATATGTGTTTCTCCATAAACCTGAAGATAATGACTGCCAAGGAATGAGGACTTACAGCTTTGAAGTGTGTGCTTTTATATCATAAAAATTCATCCTTTTGTACAAAACACACAAGGGATCATTTTTTCTTAGGGAGTTGCAAGAAAAGGACTGAAAAGAATGAAAATGTGGAGTTGAGTTCCTTGTCTGGATTATTTCAAAATTCTTTAGCAGCTCTCCCGAGAGCTTAATAGGACAGGACTTACTTGTTTGTTTTAAGGGAGGTCACCTCAGACTATATTTCATTTTGATTTCCCCATGGCTTATTTTTTTCTCTGCTCAGATTTTGTCCCATTTCGATAGCAGACTTATTCTTTGGTATCTGGGATTTCAAGCCTTGTTTTATCACTAATGTAAAACAACTCAGACAGTTCTGATGTCCTGAAAGGGATAAGAAACTGTATCAGAAATGTCATTCTGGGTCTCCAGAAATACAGGTTTCTTTTTTCTGATGCTTTTAAATGCAGTTTGAAAACTCGAAAAACCATACATTTTGGAAACATACATAATCAAGTGTTTTTATAAGAGTCTTGAAAATAGTAATAGCCTTAGTTAGTACAAAAGAGCAGAGAGTATCCAAGCTTGTTAAGCTTGCAAACACTGTACTTTGACTCAAGTAAATTTAAAAATAGCTGAATCAGTATTTTAAAGTATAAAGGAAAGAAGTGTTTGATTCTGGTGCTGTCTTCACATGCCTAGCCTTTAGCTTGAAAGGGATTTCCATGTGTGTGATAGAATTAAAATATTTGTAATTTTTAAAAAAGCTGACAAAAAAGCTGACAAATCACATTTTTTGTACTCCTGCTAGTAGATCTTGTTGCAATTAAGCCATTTCTTATGGTAAACTCTGCCAGAAACCAGTAGGACACAATGTCTCCATGTTTTTTGGTTGTGGACAGGGCCAGTTCCCTAGCAACACAGCAAGATTTAAGCAGACTTTACAAAAGGTGCCCAATCCTGTACATATTACGAGTGCATGCAGAAGGAATAGCTCTCCTTCACATTCTGGTGCTCCTGACAGAAAATTAAAGACCCTTTTCTTAACTGGTCCCCAGTCCCTCAAATCCTGCTGAAGGCAACAGGAGTGGAGGACTTCATTGCCTCACAGGATCAGGTTTTTAATTAAATGAAAGCAGCTAGATTCAAGACTCATTAATCCTTTATTGGCCACATACCTGGGCGAGGTTGGCAGTCAGAGAATGAACCTTGCTGTGTTCAGCTTGCACAGCAGAGAGCAAAGCCATGAAGTGTAATCTGTTCTCATTAATTGAACTCACAGGGGCCAGTCCCATTCACTGTTTTACCACAAATCCAAAAATGAACACTCTTATCACTGACCAAACATAGGCAGGGACAGGAGCAGCCTCCTGGCTGCCCTTTGCAGCTCGTGGGGATCATCCTCTGTGTTCAGACAGGGAAAGGGGCACACAAAGGGCAAAAGGAGCAAATTCACTTTGAGCCACCCACTCACAGATCCTCCCTGAAGAGAGGTCTGTGAATACACCATCTACTGAAATGCCTTTGTTTCCTTTTGAGGCCCTCTGAAATAGTCTGAGATTTGGCTGCTCAGAAGGACTAGAACTGAAAAACCAAAAACCAAGGAGAAAACTTCTGTAAAGTGACATTTATAAAGAGCATGCTTCAAACATAAGTCTGATACTTTAGGAAACCAGGAAAGAAGAAAACAAGACAGATCTCCAAGCTCTTACAAAACTGTAAGAGAAGCTATAGATTATAAGCAGGGTCCCATACACTGTGATGGCAGGGCTGTTCAAGTCTGTGTTAACATCTGTTTTGCAGGATTGGCTAATTTAATTCCACGTTTCTGTGTACTCAGACTATTCTATGAACAAGTTTTTCTGTTCAGGGGGCAGGAGTGACATTCTTTTGATGAATTTTTTTATACAGCTGGTCAACTGCTTAGGTAAACCTGTTACATAAAGACATCAGTGGGCAACATGAAGTCTCATAATTCTGAAGATGATATTTAATTTCAACAGATACTTGTGATAGTTGCAAATACAAGATTCATACATGCATAAGAATATTATATAGCAATGTTACTAACTCCTGATCATATCACAACAGGTCCTTAAATTCCCTGATCAAAGATATTTAAGGACTGCAAGAAAAACTGCCATTTCTTTTGGAAATCCAGGAGCTTCTAGTTCTCTGCAGTAAAATTGTCTAAACCTGTTCTTTAAAATAAATTATATATTTAAAAATAAAGTCAAGATACAAGTCAGCACATGAGGACAGCAACACAGCATCCTAAGTGGTGTCTGTTAAGTGTATACTGCGCTGATAGGTGTTTGTAAATCTCATTTAAACTCAGGTTGAGCTGTTTACCAAAGTGCATTTTGAGTTAAGTGCAAGCTTTAAGTCAGATATCGTTGTGCAATAGCCGTACACAACCCAGGAAGCATAAATACCTTTTTTTTTTTTTTTTTTTTGCTTTTAAACTCCACCTCAGTTCATTGACCATTGCCTATCTTTGTATTCCTTGATAAAACATAGATAAAGCCACTTAGAGATGTAAATGATGAGATTACCGTGCTAAGAGGTAAAACTAACACAGATTTACAGCCAGAAGAATGTAAACTCCAGAGATTGAATGATTTCCGTTTAAGGAGGTGTGAAACCTGCAACAACCCCAAGCTTTGCTAAGAAGTTCGTGTCTTGTTTACATCTGCATCCAAAATAAGGTTGTGTAAGATCCTAGGCAATGGCAGCAGACCTTACAGGAGACTCTGAATCAATCTTTCTTCTCAATAACATGAGCTGTAACACAACAGTTGATGTATTTGGATGATTTGTTATTTCCATTTTCATATAGCTTCGTTTTAAATATGTATTGCTAGGAATTTCAGTTCAGGAAGGCACTTTGAACATTTTAGCCTTTTAATATTCAGAGTAATATTGAAGAATAAGCTTTACCTTAAAAGTTTATCATACTGAAGTTCCCATTATACCGCTTCAGAAATCAAGGATTAAGTGATGCCTGGTTTAGAGATGCTCTTAATGGATCCCAAGTTTGCAGAAGCTGGGTAAGCACAGTCAAAAATCCAGCAACTAGCGTGAGTCTGAGGACACTTCTGCAGGGCTCATCTTCGTGGGATCAGAGAAGAAGGCATAAAACCCAGTAATTTGAGAGAAATGAAAAGGCATGAGTGGGAATTAGGTTTTGCTTTATTTGCAGTTGAGCAATCAAGTTCAAGCTGTGTTTTTCCTCCAGACCTCTCATTCCTGTAATGCTGCCCCATAAATCCCCACACTGTCCCTTGGCTGGTGCAGAGCACATATGGGTTTTTGGCAGCCATAGCTGAGGGTTGCAAGGACACCAATACGTGCAAACAAAGTTTTTAATTTGCAAGGAGGAACATTTTTCACAGCAGAAAGCTGCAGAGGTAAGCAGGGAGTGTGGAGCAATGGGGGGATCAGAGAGATGTGCCAGCTTCCAGGCTGGTTTCTTCCTCTAGAGCCTAGACTTGTCTAACAAAAAAATCCTTCTCTGTGCTCTGTAACTCCAAATTGCATCCTGATGTTTTATTTAATCTTTCTGATTTGGCCAATGACACATCCATGAGGACTGACAGCTTTCAGGAATGAACAAGCAAGCAAGAGGCTTTCCCACTGGGTAGCAGCTGCTGATGGATTTTCCAGACTGAATAATCTGTTCACCATGATCAATCACAATGAGAAAAAAGAAGAGAGTAAGGGGGAGAAAAAAGGGCAAAAATCCAGCATTTTCCATAAAACAAATTACGCTTCAAAGATGGTGCAGGGGTCTTTACCACTGGCATGAGTAGGGCTGAAGGGTGGCCTGCTAAAGAGCTGTGTGTGTCATACTGTCCTTTTCTGAGCCACAGCACTCCCCAGCACAGCTGAACTCTTTGGCTGTTTTTACAGCTGAGTTGGTGAGCTTTACAGCAGCATTTTGGAACTGCTTTTCTTCTTGGTAAATACCAAAAATCACTGCAAGTGTAGAGGGCCCTGTCAGAGCGCTCCCAGAGATGCAGCTGTCACTTGTGGGATTTCTCAGCTGAGGGACAAGCATTAAATCAGCTGAATGGGCTGGCATCTGCCCCTTCAGCCACCACAGAAGGACCAATCTCCACTGTCACATGCTTTCCTTAAAATCAGAATTTATCAGTCACACAGTGTCCTAGAGAAGACCCCCACGTCCTCCAGCATGCTTGCAGGGCAGAGCTTTACACACTGCCCATTTCTCCATCAGGGGATTTAACAACACATTTCTGCCATTTGCAGGTAAAATTCCCAGTCAGGATATCGAGATCCAGAGAGCACAGAAACCAGATGTTGGACAGATACCAAGGGCCAAAACATAAAGCTGCAGTGCTTCTAGGGAGCAGTCAGTGGGCAGTGCTGCATGTTCTTACCAGGGCAGTCCAGGCATTGGCACAGGGGTTTCCCCATATCCCTCTCACAACACCAAGGTAGGCTTGGCATTCAGTTTCTCTTTGGAAATTAGTAGGAGGGTTGAAGCCTCTCTCCTTTGCTTCAAGGGTCACAGTAGCTCCTTTATTGCTGAAGTCCCAAGGTCAGGGGGGAAGTTTGAGCCTCTGTTCCCTGTAGACCCAGGTACCACTGCCAGTGGGGATGCAGTGGGAACCACCCAAAAGGACTGCTCTGCAGCTGTCTGTGGGCTTCCCTCACCCTTACCTGGCAGCACTGCCCTGCAATAAACCCTGCCAAGGCCCCTGATGACAAGGAATAAGGCAAAGGAGGAAGGTGCAATATGGAGCTCAGCAAAAGCAGCAGGTTGTAATCCCCTCCTGGCACAGCTGTCCTGCTGCACAGGCTGCTCTGAGTGCAGCAGCACGTGGGAGCTCTCAGTGAGAATATCCCACTGAAAAAGTCACCCAGTCCCCAGGAGAAGGCTTTTCCTAATGCTTCTGCCTTATCGTTGCAGCTACGGAGAAGGGCAAGGGAGGCTGAGGTTTCCTCCTCATGGTAATGAAATGCAGCCCACATACCCCAACGCTGGCAAGAGAAGAGGAGAGCAAGTCAGAAGTTAAGGAAGTAGAGAAGTCAGACCAAGTACAAGAGTCAGAACAGAGGAGCAGGAAATAAAGCAGTGGACTGTGTGCCTGAAAAGAGGAGACAGAGCCTGCAGCCTGTGAAAGGATTAGCAGAATAAAAGGAGTTTCAGTTTAGAACAACAACAAAATCCTATCATAGAGGCTTTAACTTCTTCTTTGAAATAAACACACTGTAACAGTGTTACTCAAATAAAACTGAATAAAACCATGTACTAGCAGACATCTGTCATCTCTATTATTTCACGTGCTCCTAAGAGGCCTGATCCCCATCACCTCGTGGCCACTCACCTGCCTTAATGCAGATCTGTGCTCTGCACACATCACCTGAATGTTTGGTCTCCAGCAGGCCAGGACTGGCACTGACTGATGGGGACAACCAGGTTTCCTTCTCAGTTGTAGGCCCTGCAATTTTGGACCAAAGGACAGAAGGATTTGTGAATTCCTCTATCAAACCTAGTGTATGCCCACATACATACTCAGGAGAGCATGATGCTTGCAAGCCAGAGAACTGGGTCAGAGGTTCCAGTGCTGATTTCACCTATTGGAACATCTGCATTTGACTCAAGTACTATAATGAGAATATCCCCACATGGTATCTCCTTCAGTGAGGTCTTTATGGTACAGATGTGCCCTTCCTACAAGTAGTCAACACATGCCAAAGGAACCTCCTTTGAAAGCTGTTGTATTTTGTGAATACCATGTTACCAAAACAGAGGCTGAAAAGCTTTCTTGATGAAGTTTCTCTTGGTTAACCTGCTCCTGTTGAAGAAAAGTAATTGACAAACTATCACTAATTTTACAAAAAGGTAGAAATTTTAAACCACCACATTTTTGTGGGTTTAAGCTGCTGGGTACTTTGGCAGAGGTTGGATTACTAATGGCCTGACATGGTCAGTCTCCTGTGGCAAGCAGCAGGCTTCAGCTGAATAGCAAAGCACTGCAGTGCCATAAATGCATCTTGCAGGATTAGAGTACTGCATTCCTTTAGGGCTGCCTTCCACTGCCAGTGGAAAGGGAACCCAAACAAACCGTCATCATTAAGCAGTTTATATACCTTAAACCAGAGCCAAATGTGCAGCTTACTACTTTTAAAGAACCATTCAAATGGGCCCAGATATATTAGAGGTCCAGTGGAGACTGAAGTTAGCACAAATTTACCTTGATTGCTCTTCTCTAGATTGTGATTTTTCCATCTAGTTGCAGCACAGCTGCCTAACACACTCCCAAAATCACAACAATGCAGCTGCCATGCACAAGGTGTATCCACTTGCTAGTTCTGTTTATCAGTGGTGTTTGCAATTTAATAAGTCCTATATTTTCTTAAAATAACAGATGAGAGGGCAGAGGTTGTTCTCTGTCTGGGGAAGGACACATGCCATCATCCTGCAGACTGGTTGATTACAGGGAAGAACAGAAACCCAAAAATTTGGCACCCACAGTAACATTCACTGAAATTCAGGATAAGAATGATATTCCATCCTTGCCACAGCTCTTTGGGTTCTCCAGATAACAAATGTTTCCAGCCCATTTCCCACCAGATGGGCAAGTCTGCTTTTTCCCTGTCCTTCGTGCAGCTGTGCCTTGCTGAGCAGATATTGATTTTTAATATATATAAATTTAAATTATTTACAGCTCTCCACAGTACCTCATGCAATAGCAAAATCTAACCCTAATCACTGGAACAGACTGTTGCACACGTTGTAAGGCTGCATCAGGTACTATTAGTGAAGCTGTGCCTGAAATATTTACTTTCCTTAACTCAGTTTTCTATCCACACCTTTATTGTTAGAAAATTTTGATTGTTCAGGCCCTCATGGACTACACCTGCATATTTGTGCTCAGAAGGTAAATGATCGTCTTTATACATCTAACAGAAGTTAAGGAAAACACTTCTGTTAGTATTTGAAGCAGCATGATTTTTAAAATCTTTAAAGTTGTGTGTAGTATAATCAGATTATAAATTCTTAACACAGTAAAATCCAGTTGGAATGCTGGAACAGCAGTTTATAATGGCTGGTCATGTTCTGGCTTGTCAGGAATTTAACATAAATATTTGAAGTCAGGTGTTAAGTTTAATTTTGTTAAACACTAATCCCTGTAGACATTAAATTATCGCTGTTATTTTTACAGCCATTTTTGAGGGGTTTTTTTGCAAGCACATTAGCAGAGCAGCCATAATTCATTTTCCACTGATACAGAAGTTCCATTTTTTCACTTGCATATAAAATTAAATGGCTGTTATTTTAATGCCAGGCTTCATAGATCCTTTCACTCTTTATCTGTTTTTCATTAAGAGTTTTCTGAATGCTATTTAAAAACAAAGAACTCCAGGAAATTGCATCAAATACCTTAACTGCCACAGAGCCTAAATTCGTGTTTGACTAGAGGGTAAGAAAACTCACTTGAAGTGTTTGATGGTTTTAATTCCGTTGAGTCCCTACAGCCTAGCAATTTTTTAGACCTGTTGTCTTGATTCAGAATTTCATTTAGTCCTTGTATTTCAGTAGGGGAGGAGGGGACACTTCAATCCTTGCACTGGATGTGCACTTGTGTGGTGCATGGCAGCCTCCTCTCCCAGCACGTGCTGAGCCAGAGCTCCAGCTCAGCCAGGGCAGAGCTGCAAGTTTATTTGTTCTGAATAAACAGAGCCATTAGGACTGTCTGTACTGCCACAGAATTTCCAGTTTGCATCAAAATTATAAGCTGCTCATTTTACTTTTTGACTGGTTTTGTATCTGTGTCATGCCCTGAGGTCACAAAGGGGCAGTGGCAGTCAAAACCGGTCACTAACATCCTCAGCCGGGAGTGTTTAACTCCTGGGAGCCAATTAACTGGCAATTAGCTGCACCAGAAGCTGCTTCATTTAGCAGATTTCTGCTAAATACATACATAAATAAATATCGTGATGAGTTACATCGTCACCATTATTGACATAATCCACCTCATATTTAATTTGGATTTAAACAGTTTGCAAAGCACAATTCCTTTTGATTAAGCTTCTTTGTTGCTGTTGCCAAACAGGATTCTCAATTCTTTACAATATTTTCTACTGAAAAAAGATATATTTATTTATAATTCCTAGGCAGGATGCAAAGCTTCAGTATTTGTTGATAAGAGAACTTTTTTAAGCAGTGACACAGACTGTCATCCTGTTGGCCTGGGCAATGTCTACCTAGATGTGGGAGTCCTGAGAGAATGGGAGAAGTTTTTGATTATTATTCTATTCCCAGTGAAAACTGCCTGTTGAGGATACAGTATACCAATATATCAAGAGAGAGCTGTACCTGAAATCAGGTTGGTCACAACATTTACTTTAAAAGAAAAAAACAATCCCATTTTCTACAGCTTGCACACATTGACACCGAGTAACGGGTGCCAGATTGCCCTTCACAGTAAATACACCCAGACACACACTCAGACCATCTGTCACAGCTGCAGCAATCAAACACCCACTCTGCAGCTGGGGATAGAATGTCTGGTGATGCTCACACTGTGATTGAGCTGTCTTACTGGTTCCTCTAGTGATTCAGTAAACATGGGGTGGACCTGCACCACAGCGCTGAGGGCAGCAGGACACCCTGCACTGTGTCTGCTAACCCAGCGCTGCCTTTGGCATCACCTCCCCACCTGAGCACCTGCACTGGGGGCTGTGTGACCACCCTGAGTGTGCAGGACACAGGACAGCAGGACACCCTGCACTGTGTCTGCTAACCCAGCACTGCCTTTGGCATCACCTCCCCACCTGAGCACCTGCACTGGGGGCTGTGTGACCACCCTGAGTGTGCAGTGCCATCCCCTGAGGACAGCCAGCAGCACTCCAGGGAATGTGAGTGACTCCTGCAGCAGTCTGGAAGGATTCACGCTCATGAACCATGCTCGGTTCTTTAGCCTGCTATAATCCCTCACTGAACAACTAGGCACAAACTGATTTACCTCACTGTGGCCAGAACAAAATAAAAAGGCACAGAATTTCTTTGTCGTCAATACTTCACTTGGAAGGGGAAAGAGCTGCTTAGACAAATTACTGATCCACTCAGAATTTCAGATGTACAACAGATCTTTAAAGAAATGTGCATGCAATAAAAAGGCATGAGTGATATTTTTCTTTGCTAGCTATACAGGAAATTATTTGGTTTTATCCAAGCAAGACCAAATATGGTCTCTACATATAATAAATCCATTCTTACAGAACTGATGGACACTTTCAACTGGCTGCAAGATCCACTGTTTTCATAGTCTGTGTGTATTGTGGGCTGCAGATAAATAAAAGATGCCCTAAGGATTTTGCATACTAAGTGAATATACCAAGTATTGCCAAGTTCCTTTATTTTCTCAAAGGCACAGGGATACTGTTTTCCTTCAAGGTGCAGTTCTTGAAGTGTCTTGGTGAGAATTCAGCTTTTGTTTAAGAAATGAGTTTCAGTTCTCGTAGTTATAATAAAAGACATCAAAACCCCATACCTGACCCCAAATGCACTCTCATAGTTCAAAAGCCAAAGGCAAAATGAAAACACTGGATTTTACAATAAGCCAAATGTCCCAATTTTCACATCATTACCACAGTTCCCAAATGGTTTAGCTCTACATGAGGTGCTGACCTCAGAGCAAAACTACACACTGCATGTGTGTGACTGGGGTGGGAAACCCACTACAGGGCCAGGTCACAGAAGATCCTAAACATAATTAGAGAAACAGCTGGAGATTTGAAAGGATGAAGGGATTTGGCATTCTATTCACAGAAAACCAGGTTTGGGACCCACTTCCAGTGAGTCAGAGATGGAGCATGGCTGATGGCAGAGGCTGGACCCACCTCACAGCCGTGTGGCAGCAGCTGGTTTGGGTTCACCCCAGCCAGAACCCACAAGTTGGGCTGCTTGGGCTGAGCATGCAGCTCACACAGGACAGGCTGGGCTCCTCATCTGCACCTCTGTCTGAGCTGGAAACTGCCAGAACTTTCTTTGTCTGAGGGGAATAATTTCTGGGTGCAACTATCTGCAGGAGCAGGACAAGGAGCAGACAGATTTCTGGATGGTTCTTCCATGCAAACATTCTACTAATGTTTTACTACCAGCACTGCTGGATATGTTCCTTGACTGGAGAGATAAAAAGACACAGACATTTTCATTTTTTTTTTTTTCTTTTGTATTCCCCTCCCCCATTTCCTAACTTGACTGGAGAGATAAAAAGACACAGGCATTTTCCTTTTTTTTTTTCTTTTGTATTCCCCTCCCCCATTTCCTATTTTTCTAGGATGTGGAAACTGCTCTCAACATTGTCCCAAAAAAAAAAAATAATCATGACACTGGATAAGATCTCAGAAGTGATATATATATTCCAGGATATTTTGCTTGCCTTCTGACTCATAAGGGTTGGTAACATAATTTTTAAACAAAAGCTGAGGTTGTCATGGTATTCCATATTTGTGAAAAGGAGGAAAAAAGGCAACAAACACCAAGAAACAAGAGATGACACAATACCATGCTATGTATGGGAAAGAGTGCATATTGCATTTTCTCACCCTTAAAGCTGCTCACCAAATTCCTTCCAGTTCCTGCTGACCAAGACCTCCTGAAAACTGCTTCTCATCAGGCAGTTTCTGACATCTTAATTTCTGGAGCATTTCAGTATCTCCACCATACCTATTTTTAAACATGTCCTTCACCAAGTGAAGTGAAGGTACTTTTTGGGCACATTTTCCACATTCATGGCAGACTTTCATGAGAACATTTTGCTATCAGAAGGGGTGTAGCACTTCCACTCCTACTGATATGGCTTTTGCACATGTTGTGAGTGCAAAGTAATACAAAATCCATAATGACTTTGGAAGGTAATTTTGCCTTATTCTTTATTCAATCATGAAGGATATTACATTTTTAAAAAATATGATTCACTACTTAATTTACAAAAAAATCAGTAGAATGTTTATATGAAAGAACTATCCATACAATCTGTCTGGTCCTTGTCCTGCTCCTGCAGATAGTTACACCCAGAATGTATTCTCCTTAAAGAAAGAAAGTTCTGGCTGTTTCCAGCTCAGAGTTGCAGATGAGGAGGACTGCTTTGGCAGCCTTACCATAACCCTCTCCCTGCAGCTGCACCTCACCAGGAGCCAGCTCTCTTCCCTGGGTTCATCACAGCATGGCCAGGTCTCTCTGCTTCCCATGGTGTTTGTCTGTCCATCCCCACCCTGCTGCAGGTCTGTCCATCCCCACCGCAGCTGAGTGGGTACAGAGGGCCCGGCTCAGCCCCTGCCAGCAGCACCAGCACAGCTCTGCAGACCCTGTAACGCTGGGTTTCTTGTCCATTACCAGTCTGAGGGATGCCAGGCTGTGTTTGGATTGCATCCTTTCCTCGTGTATGGACAACATGGAAAGGTGACTCAAGGGATAGGGGTGGAAGCTGAGAACCTGCTGAAGAGTGAGCATTTGCATCTGCTCTTTGCTGCCAAAAATAGCAGCAAACCTGGGCTAAAGTGAAAAAGAGCAGGAGGAGATGGCATGAAAGGAGCCAGTGGACCCATTTAGGGGTTATCCTGTCTTTGGGCATTTGTTCAGTACTGGAGTGGCCAAAAAGGAATATGATTCCATCCCAAGGAGGCAAGGGAAACCTACAGGTCTGTCTTGGTAAAAAACACTATGTCTGAACTTCAGCATGCTCCCCAGAATACCAGCAGCTCCTCCCAGCAGTGCAGTGTTTTCAGGCATGTTGATCTGTGGAAAATGCAGGTAGACTGGTATGTATGCTGGCAGGTAGCAGATCATTTTTAAGGGGCTTTTATCACTTCAGGTCTTTCTCCACATGCATGAGTGTAGCCATGATATTTTCTGAAAAATCCTTTTGCCAGGATTTTCTCCTGAGGAGCCTCAGGAAGGAAATGTAAACAATAACTATCTGCTGCTGTGGAATGCAACAGGTGCATCTGTGATTGGTGCATATTTGCTGTTTCTAATTAATGGCCAATTGCAGTCAGCTGGCTCGGACTCTCGGAGAGTCACGAGCTTTTGTTATCATTCCTCTCCTGTCCTTTCTAGCCTTCTGATGGATCCTTTTCTCTCTATTCTTTTTAGTATAGTTTTAATATAGCATTTTAATATAATATTATAAATAATAATAAGATAATAAATATAAAAATTCAGCCTTCTGAAACATGGAGTCAAGATTCTCATCTCTTCCCCATCCTGGCACCTTCGAACACCACCATAGCACGAGCACAACTGTTAAACTGTGGCACCCAGCAGTACCAGACTCAAAAGGCTTCCCCTGCAGACCCTTCCCCATGCCCAGGGCTCCTCTGGGCCCTCTCCGATGGCTTCATGTCTTTCTCATGCTCTGAGCCCAAAGTGCCCGGCACTGAAGGCGAGGCCGCCCCAGCCCAGAGCAGAGCAGAACAATCCCCCCGGCCCGGCAGGGCTGGGCCTGCTGCCCCAGGACAGGGATGTCCCTGCCGGCTGCCAGGCCGCTGCTGGCTCAGCTCCAGCTGCCGCTGCCAGGAGCCCCAGGTCCCTCCTGCAGCTGCTCTCCAGCCTCTCCTCCCCAGTGCCCCACAGCCGGGGCTGCCCCGTGCCAGGGCAGAACCCAGCCCTTGCCTCAGCTGAGCTTGCCGTGGCTGGGATCGCCCTTCTCTCCCCTTGGCTGGCTCTCTCTGCAGGGCCCCTCTGCCCTCAAAGGAGTCAGCAGCTCCTCCTGATTCAGTGCCATCAGCAAACTTCCTGAGGGCTCCTTGGACTCCTGGGTCCACACCATCAATGTGGTGCTGAGCACAGGGCTGAGGAGCCCTGCAGAGCCCCCCTGGTGACAGCCCCAGTCTGATGTCACCCCAGCCATGCCACCCTCTGTGCCCGACCCCTGAGCCAGCTGCTCACCCATCATTTAACATACACTGGCCCCACACGAAAAAAGAGCACCTGGTGGCTTCCAGCACTCCTTCTCTATACCCAGCACTGCTTCAGCTCACATCATCTCAACTGTGTCATATTGTCCAATATTTTAGCCATGCCACATTATAACTTAAAATTTCATGGCCAATCACTAAGCAGCACAGGTATTGCAAGTACAAAATGCTTTATGGATTTTTAATATTTCAGACTTTGAGATTACTTTTTCAAGCACAATCTTAAATCCATCCTTGGTGGCAAGCACACCTTCTGGGCCCATCATTACAGATAATGCTACTCTCTTCTATTTTGACCTCCCAAACTCCCGGGAAAGGGGCCTTAACTTGTTCAAATTCCTCTTAGGAGTGGATGAAAAGTCTTCAGTACAAAGTCACTTCTAACTCCTTGCAGTAATACGCTTGGGCATGGCAGGTGAGAGTTATGCAAGCTGAGGAAGTTGATGCCAGAAAACTCACGGATCCTCAGCAGCAGAGCTGGGCACACACTTACCATCTTTGATTGCTGATCAATGGCAACACTTCTGCCAGGGCATAACCAGAAACAGTGCAGTCATACAAAATCTGAAAGGGGAGCATGGGGGTGGCACGGCTGAGTTTTGCATTTGAGCGGGGGCTCTGGGCTTGTTTACCTTGTTTGGAATAAATAAAAGCCAGCTATTTCCTTTCTTTGCCCTGACTGCTGACGTGTTGTCCTTTGCAGGTAACATCATAGGCTCTGGGATCTTTATTTCCCCGAAGGGAGTCCTGGAGCACGCGGGCTCGGTGGGCCTGGCTCTCATCATCTGGGTGCTCGGTGGAGGCGTGGCTGCCCTGGGCTCGCTGTGCTACGCTGAGCTGGGGGTCACCATCCCCAAGTCGGGAGGGGATTATTCCTATGTCACAGAGATTTTTGGTGGGTTAGCTGGGTAAGTACCCTATCTCTATGAACTCATTTGAAAGCACATTTCTGTCGTGTGTTTGGTGTGTGGGAAAGCCATCGGACTTGGAGGAGACAACATTTGTCAATAAAAATGCTTCAGCAAAATCAATCTTTCTGTTCTCTGTTAGAAATACCAAATTGTCCCTACACAGGCCTCCCAGTGCTGTTTTTCAAGAGAAGGTGACAGATCTTTCACTTCCCTCCCTGCCTCAAAGTCCATGGCAGAAGAGGGTGATGCTGTGTCCGAGCGATCTTCCCGTGTGCAAGCCATGAATGGTCAGTGCCTGGTGCTGAAGAGCTTCCCCCATCCCAGGCCAGGCTGGAGCTGCCCCCCACAAATAAAGCAAAGCTGCTTGACTTGCTGTCCAGAATAACCAAGAGCTGTAAATACAGCGAGAGGGGAATGCTAACTCAGGGAAGGATTTCTCTTTGAAAATAGTACTGATGCAGTAGTGTGGCCAGGTGAGGAAGGGACAAGTGAGAGGAGGTTATCTGTTTTATTTGGGTGTACACTTTTTGATGTATTCCACACAATAAATTAAGCTGTCAGCCTGTACTCACAGACTACTAGAGAAGCACCAGAATGTTCTGAGCAGCTCTCTCATTGTGAGTAGACAGGCCATACCACATGTTGGTGGTTTAGCTAAGATAAGTAAGCACCAGTACAGAAAATAGAGAAAGAGTAAGGAAAAAACCCCCACCAAACCAGAGAATTCCTTCTCATGTGAGATGGAAAATGAGCTTTTAAAAGTTTTGCTGTCTGCTGAGCAAGGACAAATCAGAACAGGCATAACACAGGCAGTCTGTCACCCTGTGCCAAAGGCTGTCCTCTCACGCCTGCCTCAGCTCATGTCACACAGGCCCAGGGCACAGCCAGCACTGCAGACATGCCTGCTCACAGGGTGCATTTCTGATGCTTGTCAAGCTTCAGCCATCGCCTTCTGCTGGTTCATGAAATCTGTGTTTCTTTAGTGGATGGAATCTCTGATTGCTGTCCTGCTTTGCACAGAAAATTACACTGAGATCACAGAGCAGATGGAGGCAACAACAGCATTGGCTTGGCTAACCAAATTTCAGCTCCACTCAGGTGTGTTCCCTCGTGGGGGCAGGAGCTGCACAGCAGAGCTCCTGCTCTCCAGGGCACTGCAGCAGGCAGACAGCAGCTTCCTACTGCCTGCTGACAGGAGCAGTGTCTGCAAGCTGGGACAGGGGGCAGAGAGCACAGAACCCCACAAACTGCCACAAGTCCCATCCCTGGAACATCACTGTGAAGGAGGCCAGTGACGTGAGAGGTCCACAAAACCAAAAGAATTGTGCTTTCTAGGGGGGAAAATGAAACTACTTAGAAATCAAGTGCAACTAAAATTAAATGTAATTTAATTAAAATTAATTTAAATTGTTCCTCAGCTCCCTCTGCCACATTCAGAGAACCTCCCTGATGCCTGCAAACACCAAGCTGTGCAGCTGCTGTAACAAACCAGACACCAACTGATTGATCACTCCCCAGCATGTGCCTGGGGACAGTCTCACCTCCCAAGGCAGGAAATTCTGCTTAGGCAGCACTTACATGGTGTCCAGGCTTGTAATGCACAAGCAATATCAAAAAAGCACAACCTGTCACCTGAAGAGAAGTAGTGCTCACATCCTTCCTGTGTAGAGATGTGAGCTCTTCTCTCAAGAAACTAAATAGTTCCACTACTATGACAAAGGGTTACACTAGACAAAAGCCACCAGGCAGGTTTTGGCATAAAAGGGGAATTTGTGTCATATTTTCCAGTAAAGCCAAGCTGAGGTTGTGCCCTGCTGCTCTTTCCTGAGCCACCACCTGAAGGCTGCAGCTTTGGGGAGCTCCAGCACCTGCAGCTTCCCACCTGGGGAGTGCCCATCCAGCACTGGCAGGTCACAGGCAGTCTGAGCTTCCAGGGGCCTGCACTGTGCCTGCCTGGGATAAAAACCTCTGCTGCTCTCTTTTGATGTAATCCTTCTGCAGCTGAGCACATCAAACTCAGCACACAAAGTTTTGGTGCCCCTGCCTTTCCCGTGCACCTGACTTTCCCAGTGACCAACGGGATGTTTTGGTCTATTCATAAAAAGGTGTTTGTTGTAAGAGCACATGCCGTACCCACCCAGACCACAGCAACTCCACTTCTGTTGTCTTGTCCCTGTCTCCCGAAATCCTCCCATTTATTATTTTTTTAATATATCTATGCAGGTGTTCCTGCATAGATACAAGGCACAAAGAAATACTATTTGATTGTGACAGCCACTGGAGTACTACCTGCCCCAGCTTCTGTGTCTGGCAGTACTGATAGCTGGATGCATAACTTTTTATTGAAAAAGTTCATGGCTAGGTGTGATGTAAGGAGGTGAATGCAATAGCAAAGGCAGGACAGGGCCATCTCCTGAGCTGGCAGGAGCTGTGGCTGCAGAGCAGCAGCTCTGGCTGGCTCAAGGACAGCATGAAACACTGCTGGAAAGTGATGGTGATGGCAAACCTTGGCTGGGGACAGCCCTGAGCAGAGACACTGCCCAGCTCCTCTGGCCAAGGGAGAAGGAAGAGGTGAGGAAGGGTTCCAGTGTTACCAGAGAAAGACTCCTGCTTTCCTCTCTGTTTAGGAATCATTGTGGTTTTAAATAGCATTTGTGTGTGAGCACAAACTGCAGGGAATGCCCACAGGCTGTGCTGCAGGAGCCCTCTGAGCACAGCTCTCCTTGTGTGCACATGGGCCTGCAAGTCTGTTTGAGTAAAAAGAACAATACCCCAAATGATAAATAAAGGCCTGAACAGGTATTCTTGCAGAAGACAATGAATAAATTCAGCTTCATGGAAAACCCTCCAGTGAGTTTCTGATCAATACAACTCCTGAAGGCTCAGCAGTGATGCTGCAGCTAACACAGCTGCTTCACCAGCAGAGCCTGCTGACTGCACGTGTCCTTCCCAAAATCAGTCAGTGGAGAGTTTGCAGCCAAAGCTTTGATAAGTGTCACTCTAAACTGCAAGTATAACATGCTTCAAATACACTTTTATGGTTCTTTCTCGTTATTGCAAAATTTTGAATTTTCCAAAGGCAGTAAGTCTTTCAGCAATGTAGGATGGCATTAATAGTGTTCAAACTGGCTCCAGCTTAAACCAGCCCAGTTTTTCCTGAACTGTACTGAGGTGAGTTGTACTATAGCACCTGTTTCAAGCCCTTTTCTTTTGCTAATGATGCACAGGCAGGGTACACTGGAATTTTGTATTTTCACAGGCTGCTTTGAATCCATAACGTATCTAATTCTAGATCCTCGGGGGAATATAGCACATCCCAAATAGATATTTGAGAGCCAATTTCACCAAGTCCACTAGACTATTTAGGGCCCAGATGAAACCATGTTGTTTATTTCTTTCCACAGGCGAGGGAATTACTATGCAGAGGTATCTACAAAAAAATTCAGTTCTGGTCCAGGGGTGAGTGGCAGTCCACATGAATGCCACAGCTCCCCAGGAGCAGCTGCTGGCACCACTCACTCTGGGCTGTTTCTAAGGCAGGGGGATGGGCTCTGAGTAGACAGGATCTCACTCTTAGACACACTGATGGGACTGTGGGCCATTAGCTTCAGTGAACTTTGGATCAGGCTCAACAGCCAAACACAGCAGAGGCCATCCAGCCAGTGGCTAGAATACAGGCACAGGGGTCATTTCACCAGCTCCTTCACCACCAGCATGAGCAGGAGCTCAGATTTCTCATGCAAACTCCAGTGTTCAGAAAAAAACACCCACCCAAACAACCAAAACCAACCAAACCCAAGCAACACTAACCAAAGAGCTGCATCTTCTTTTTTCTTTACATTCAGCTGTCTCAAACCTGTTATAAAGATCTGATCACTTCTCAGTCAGCAACAAGAGAAGATTTACCTTCTCTTATTTTTTAAATCACAGCTACTGAGTAACATTGAAAGGCTGTAGAGTGGAGTTCCATCTCCATCTCCATCTCCATCTGCATCTGCATCTCCATCTCCATCTCCAGTGCTGTAGCTCAGCCCTCAGGGCAATAATTCTGCCACTTTCCCTCTGCAGAACCAAGTCATTCCAGGTGTGCCATGCTGTGTCATCTCCCACATCATCTCCCCACGAGCCATTTTCCCCAGGAAAGCCATTCCCATCCAGCTCCAGGTCCTCGTGCTGCCCTGGCAGCACTGTGAGCACATGGCACGTGCCAGCGCTGCCCCTGGCCCCCACATCTGCTTGTTTGGGGATGTGAATGTGATCTCAGTGACCAGCGTGGAGATCTTTTCCCCAGAAATAGGTTTTGATTAAAACTTACCTGTAGAAACACCATAAAAGTGGGCCTACACCTTAGGCAAAGCTTCCTCCTTGTTTTGCTGCCATCTCTCTTTTGAGTTTCACATTTGACAGTGCAACTTTGTCCCCCCTCTGCTAAAATTATGCATTTGCTTTAATTTGTGTTATCAATCCTGCATTTCAATTCCATGACTGTCATTAATCCGTTCCCTTCTAAACCATGTTCTTCCCAATACCAGCTACACCACACTCCATATTACAGCATAGAAACCAGGGCCAATTTTGCCTGAAATAGTCTTTTCAGAGTCATTCTCCCCACTGAATGTTTTACACAATTCTCAGCTTACATATATAGGCTAAAAATTTGTGTAAAATTTGTATGGGTGAAGACAAACATGACAGGGAAAAACTGGTAGCCTCTGCAAAGGCCCTGCCAGTCAACAGCCACACAAAACAGCTTGACCCCAGGCAGCACCATCAGTATCCTAATCATATTCAGCAAATTGTTATTGTAGTCTTTGGGTCCTGTTTATTCTTCAGTGTGGACCAGCTGAGTTAACTCAGCAAGCAGGATCTGCAGAGCTCTCCCAAGCTGGGTACATCATCAACAACACCAAAGAGCACAAAGCAATCACTGGAGAAAACTGCTCTGAACCAAAAGGAAGAACATTAGAAATTGAGGGGGGTAAAAAACCAAAAACCAATTCACACAACAAAATAAAGAGAAATTTAAAAACTGCTGAGTTTATTGTAAACAATTACAGTGGCAGCTGGGAAGGTACCCAGCTCTTACATTGGTCTGGTTACCAAATTAACTGTGGTAGCTAATTAATTGCCCCATCCTTCTCAGGAACAAGAAGGCAAAGTGAAGGATGGGACTGAGAGACATTTTCCACCTCAGCTGAGGAGCAGGCAGCAAGCAGCACTCCCTCCTGATGGCACAGAGAGAGGCTCCCTCAGCTGTGCCAGATTTCAGGGCTGGAGGCAGGGAGCACACTGGGTGGGTGCAGCCCCTAAAGAGCTACCCATGTGATGTAGAAATTGTACTGTCATATTTGGAAGTATCATTTCAAATCCTCATTTGCGTCATGCATCCCTGCACATTATATTTGTGCATGTGTATGAACAAGTCACTGTATGTGACTGTGTGTGCATATACATGGCAAGAAAAACTTCATATACATATACGTGTGACTGTGTGTGCATATACATGCAAGAAAAACTTCACTTTCTTGCAATGACTACTTCTCACTATAGAAATAATAATACTTCAAATATTTTTAAATACTAACCTCATCCACTGCTGCCTTTTTTTTTTCCCCTTTTCACAGAATGAAAAACCAAAATATCCCACACTTTATATTTGCACAATACCTTGTTGGGTGCAATCACCTTAAGCCACAGCTGGAGGCAGGCAGCCAGCCCAGCTGTGTGATCCATCACAAAGTGCTGCAGCACATCTGCCCTGGCCTGGGTCACAGAGCCAACACCAGTGGTGACAAGAAACCCCCCCAGTGACCAGCAGGGAGCTGGTAGCAGCCCCAAAAGTACAGCTGCTGCCTATGGCTGCAGCCAAAACCCTTCAGAGGTGCCCTCAGTGTCGGGACTACTGTCTGGTGTGGTGATGTGTCAGCCCAGGAGCAGCAGAGCTCCTTTCTAGACACAGAGCTAAACCAAAACGTGCCTGCTGGTCATAATCCTCGCTCTTCCACACGTTCCTAAATCATGCTTTGCTTTACAATGCTTCATTCAAAATACAGATTGTGCTGAGAACACGGGAGAAGGGCTGAGGGGAGTCACACTGGTGTGTGTGAGCAGGATGGAGGTGCTCAGCCCTGACACCTTGTGCACAGCTGGGTGTGTGTGACCTCCTCCAGCACAGCACCAGCACTGCTCTCTTGTGCTTTTCCTTGTCTTTCCAGGTTTCTGCTACTGTGGAGCGCAGTGCTTATCATGTACCCAACTAGCCTGGCTGTCATTGCACTGACCTTCTCAAACTATGTCCTGCAGCCTGTCTTCCCTAACTGTATTCCCCCCTACAATGCCTCCAGGATCCTCTCCATGGTGTGTCTACGTAAGTATTTGCTTCTTGCACACACACAAAAATCTTGCTCTGCTTTTACAAGGGACCATTGGAGGGGCTACTGCAGCCAGGCTGGGGTCAGGGCCCAGCTCCAAAGGGCAGTGGGGAGCTCCCAGGAGAGACACCGTGACTGGTGTGGGACATCCTGTCCCTTTCCACGTGCCTGCAGCAAGTGCAGAGCCTGGAGGGAGGCACAGAGGCACCCAAACCCCTGTGGGTCCAGGGAAAGTGGTGCCAGGTGAGCCTGTGGGATGGGGCAGTGCTGCAGAACCATGGGCACCTGGCACAGGTGACCACCACCCTTTGAGCCCTTCCCCTTCCCATCTTCTCTCACAATCACACAGGTGAGTGTGCAGCAGGCAGCATGCAGCCAGCTCTGCATCAGCCACTGCTGGAGCTGGCAGAAGCTGCAGGGCTGGAGACTTTCAGTGTTCCTGTGAGGAGGCAACGATCCTGGCACACTGGGCACTGCTCAGGCACAGTTACTGAGCTGGGGAGAGCCCCTCTGGCAGCACCCACGGGGCTGATGGCTGCCAGGGTGCCCTGCAGCTTGGGAAAGGCAATGCTCCTCCTCACCCTCGTTGCTGGCACGCTAGAGCTCCCTGCAGGAGCATGAGTGTGTTTGTCACTATTTTGACTGTATGTTCTTAAATAAACACAATTTCATTTCACTGAATTCAGTCTTTTGCTCTGCAGTCCTCCTGACGTGGGTGAACAGCTCCAGCGTGCGATGGGCGACGCGCATCCAGGATATATTTACAGCAGGAAAACTCTTAGCCCTGACCCTAATCATTATCGTGGGCTTCATACAGATCTTTAAAGGTACTCTGTGAGACAGCTCTAACACTGGTATGGTACTGTTGATAGACTTGATTTTTCCCACTTACTGCAATGTTTCCTCCTTACAAACTGACCTGAAGGCGTGCTGGGCTTTGCCAAGCTGTGGGATTGCACACTGACACAGCTGGGGAAGTATGACACAAGGGAGAAATCAGCTGTATCCCCTTAAAAAAGTCCCTTTCCAGCCCACCTTGTAGGTTTTGACAGAATAAAGGAGAGCAGCTCACAATGTTTTGGAATAGTTACTTAACATTTTTAATCTGTTGTGCATTCCTTGAATTTGAAGTGCTCTGGATGTAAAATGAATAAGCAATGCTTTGCCTAGGGCAGGAAGATATCTGCTTCATTTCAGGCACTAGTCCAATTTCCTACAAAAAGTCACTTATAAGATTAAACACAGGTGAAAAATGTCTCACTGATTCACCAGTCATTGGAAAGCCAAAAGTACAAAAGACTTATAATATTTTTATCATGTATATGATGAGTCACATAAAGGACAAAGGAATGTGACATTTACAGAGAGCACTTGTTTTCCTAGTGGTGCTAGTCCTGCAGTCTTGACAAAACTTTCAGGCCCATAGACATTTTATTTTCAAGGATATCTACTAAACAACACCAAACTCTTGTAAAAGAGGACGGTGTTAAGGGCAGGTAGGAATTTGCACTGCCAAGGATCCATTCTCAGCCAGTGCATGTTGCCAAAGGGTCTCATAAGTTGCTGTGGCACAGATGTGGTGGAGGCTGCCAGGAGAGCCTGAGCTGCCTGACCAGGACACTGTCCTGCAGAAAGCACTGCAACTGCTGTGTCAGCCCATGGTGGCATGAACAGCATGAAGTCTCCGTTCTAATAAAGAGTAAAAAGCAAACTCTTACCTGTTTTAAAGTCTGCGAGGTAGGAAGGCATGGCCTAACATCTGGCTTGCACTCTCTATGCAGGAAACTACAAAGAGTTGACACCAAGCAATGCATTCAGATTTTGGATGACTCCATCTGTGGGACATTTAGCATTAGCTTTTCTTCAGGGATCCTTTGCATTCAGTGGCTGGAACTTCTTGAACTATGTCACAGAGGAGCTGGTTGATCCCCGCAGGCAAGTATCCACTTCTTGATGCTCTCCCTGGAGAGCTGAGACTTTGGAGCTGTCTGGTAGCATGGCTCATTTCATAAGAGGCTGCAGTGGCATTCCATGTCTGTGGGACTGGTCTTTCTAAAGGAGAGAGAGTTTTGTTCAGAACAGATAGCAGGCACATTACAGAAACACTGGAATGAGGTATGAACTGAATGAAAGCAGCCCACAGACAAGGCAGTATCTTTATGTCACTATTCAATCGTATTCAACCTTCCACAGCAGAAAATTAACCATGGATGAGGTGCCACACAAGTATCTGCAGCAATAATCTTCTTTGTCTTGAAAAAGTTGAATTATCCTGGAAGCTGCTTTGTTTTTTCACCCAAAGCTTCCCACAGACACCCGAAAGGGATGATTAGCAGTGCAGTGAAAGTGGCACTCTGTGCCCCTCCTGCCAAGGCAGCTTACCCTGGGTCACTGCTGATCCTGGCTGTGGAAGGGCTTGCAAAGGATTTATCACAAGCAGGCCGAGAAGGCTGGAGGGAAAGGGAATTTTAGTTCAGCAAAGCTCAAATGTTTCAACATTTCTGAGTTAATAAAGTGGAATGGCAAATGTCAGGAGCAGCTCTTGGAGCATTAGTTACTTCTGGGCATCCAGTGCACACAGCAATTAAACAAGAAGAAATGTAAGCTGTTACAGCTTGGATGGGAAGGAATTAAAGCTGCAGCCTTATGAGCATCTCTGCACACCAGTGAGTGGCAAAATGTGTGTCCAGGGATTTGGCAGGAATAAAGAAAGTGTGGTAATTATTAAACAACAATATTTTAATGGGCCACCATGATTTCAAAGCTGAATAATAAAAAAGTTATTATTTAAATAAGGTAAATATGGCCTTAGTTGAGAAATAAAGAGAGAATGGAGCAAATGGCCTTTTTAAAAAAAATTATTGTTGCAGCCTTAGTGGAGATATTAAAGTATTAAAAATAATTGGACAAACAAAACCACTTCCTACGTTTACTAAATCTATTCAAATTCACGAGGTTAAACATGCTCTCTAAAGACTTTATTCCCAAATCTGACACAGAGAGAAAAATGCATTCTGTTAGATACAGAATAGCTCAGGTGTGCACCTCTAGGAAGGTCTCTGGGCTGGAGATCAAGTGCATCTGTGCTGCTGTAAGCTGGATGACCTGACCAGGTTTAGGGTACACAATGGGCCAGGGCAGCAGCTGAACAGCAGGATCCCTTCCTTTTCAGAGCAGGTGAAGGTAAAGCAAAGCAAGACATCTTGTTCCACCGGGGTGCCTGTCCCCAGGGCTTTTGGGTGTTCCATTTTTCAGTTCCACTCTGTCCCAGTCCCAGTCAAGAGCCCCAAGGCAGCTCCTGGTCTCTGTCCCCTGGAGCTCCCTGCAGACACAGCATTCCATTGTAGCCTTCCCTAAGCTGCAGTGGCTCAGAGAGCTGGGGGAAGCTCTGCTTCCCTCGGAAAACACCAAGGAACCCACCCAGCTGCGTGCCGCCCCGGGCCCCACACAGTCGTCGTGGTCTCGCTGTGCATGACTGTAATTTCTTCTCTACCCTCCTAATTCTTTTATTAGGAACCTGCCTCGTGCCATATTCATATCCATCCCATTGGTGACATTTGTGTACACGTTCACCAACATTGCATATTTCACTGCCATGTCTCCCCAAGAGCTCTTGTCCTCCAACGCTGTGGCGGTAGTAAGTAAAACCATTCCCTGGATGTGTCAAACACACTTTGATTTCAGTGCTCTGCTTTGCAGTGTGTTTCAGTTTCTCTGCCTTCTGTTGCTTTAGACATTTGGTGAAAAGTTACTGGGCTATTTTTCCTGGGTTATGCCAGTCTCAGTGGCCCTATCTACATTTGGAGGAATAAATGGATACCTTTTTACCTCATCAAGGTTAGATGGAGTACAATTTTATGAACATTATCTAATTTGGGGAGGGGCTGTTTTAATTGCATTTGCTAGAGAAATGCTAGCTAGACATTTTGGATGTTGTAGAAGATGAGTTTGTTGTTGGGTGTGTTGGATACAATCAGTTATGAATTATTCTGTTTCAAATCAGCAAATGTAATATTGAATCATGAAATTTCTTGCAAATTAACCTTCATGAGTTATTGAAAGTGTTTGCAGATGTGGAATAATTCACAGTAAGAGCCAAACACAGCTTTAGCACGGAAGCAAAGTAATTTTATGTCAATAAAGTTCCAGTAGCTCACAGCTAAACTGTGCTTTGCTCAAGGAGGAGTTCCAGGGCCTGGTGCTGTACTCAGTTACAGGCATTTTAATGCTGGAAAATCACCTTTCAGGCAAGACGCTTTGCATGCATACTGCTGATATTTGGGCCAGAATCTGTAAAGTCTGTAAGATTGTAATCAATAAAGTCTGTTTATAATAACTGACCTGTCTTAATTTAATTTAGAAGTTACAAAGTTTTTTGAGAAAACAGCTGAAGTACCTTGGGAAAAGTATTTATCCCAACCCTTTCGTGGGTATGATGAAATGAAACAAATTGGAGTGCATATGTAACAGGCTATACACTAAAAAGTGAAAAGCTAAGGCATGTTAAACCTTATCCAAACCCCTCTTGGCACTGTAAATACCCACACAACCTTCAGAGCATTCACCCCTCACTGGGTAAAGAGACAGCCCTGGCCAGCAGATAGTCCTTGGAGGTATTTTGGCATCTCAGAGCAGGTCTGTTCCCAGGTGACATTAGCTGTTAAAGGCCTTGTGCCCTGCAGGGTTTAGTTTAAATACCTTTCCCCAGGGGACACGCTGCTGTCTCTGCAGCTGCAGCCACAGCTCTTTCCATGAGAAGACCAGAGCAGGTGGTTGAGATAAGAGGTGCTGTGTGACTAGGGACTGGAGAGGCTGTCGCACACCCAGTGGATTCATCGTTACCCTTCTTATTTCCAGGCTGTGTTTCTCTGGTGCTCGGGAAGGCCACTTGCCAAGTTTGCTGGCCATGATCCACGTCAAGAACTGCACACCCATCCCTGCCCTTCTCCTCTGTGTAAGTTACTATCCCTGCTCTGTCACCGTGCAGCCTGCTCTTAGAAACACCAAACCCCTGAGAGGTGAGCTGGAAAAACCCTTGAGAGGTGGCTTTACCCCCGAATCAGTGGGTCACCCTGAATGGCAGCTGGTAGGTGCCAGCTGAGCAGCGCCTTCAGCCTCAGAAATAACTCCTCCTCCTCCTCCCAGTCCCCTTGGCACCTGAAGGGTTTCCCTCATAACCTGAGTTGCAGTGTAAGCTCATTAATTCTTGTCCTGCAGCAAGAGACAGGGAGTGGCTATTGAAACAGAGATAATTCATTTAAGAAAAGACAAGTTCCTCAGACCAATGTTGCCTGCCTCCCAGCAGAATTTGGAAACCCCCGTGGTCACTGATCTCACTCCAGCAAGGCAGCTTTAGGTCCTGCCACCAAAGCCAGAGATATGGGGGGTCCCAGGAAAAGGACAAAGCGCTCCAAAAATTATTTTCAACAACCAAGACACCTTGTGAGGGGTAACCAGGCACTGGGGGCCACAGGTATTTCTTTCCACAGGCCAAAAAATGAAGCAGGGACAATGATTACAGTAGGGAATCTGCTGAATGGCACACCAGGCAGACAAGAGGTCACCTGCAAAGCCCAGACACCAAGGGACCAGCTGTGAGGAGTGCTGGGGGTCCAGTTCCTGCTGTGCTCCCATGGGAAAAAAGATTCCTCTCACTTTTTTAGACAGTGGAAATTTCCACAAAACTGATGACTTACGGAAGTTATTATTTGAAACAAAGATCTTTGTATGCTTTTATTGATAGTGCAACTGGAATTTCTGAAGGGTTTTATAGTGGCATAGAAGATGCTAAAGAGGAAAATGATTTGTGCTGCTGCTGTCCATGGCCACAGGGCCCAAGCAAAGGAATTCCCCAAAGGGCATTTGCTCGAAATCTTGGCTGCATCCACGGCTGCCAACTGCAGCTTTGCCACTGATATCAAACCCACGAGGGTTTGACCTCAGATGCACTAGAAAGATGCATGTTTACATGTCTCCTGTCTCTAACAGCAATTCTGGCACAATACATCCATACAAAATTTCACCAAATAAGCTTTTTTTTCCACCATAAAAGCTCATTCTGCTTTTATGACAAAATATGCATTTTGTTGAGGTTTTATGGCATTCCTGGGGCTGAGTGCCCCATCACAAACATCTTGTGTATTGCCCCTTGAAGGTTTGGGGTCAAGTGCCCTGGGCAACCATCATGGGATGGGATCCTGTGTTCTACAGGGGCAGAACTCCTTTGACCTTAAAAATACATCAGTGTCAGGGGCTGTTTCTCTGAGGAGCAGCCCCAACAAGAGCTGCCAACATGGCATGGCTGATCCATGCCATGCCACCCCCCTTGAACCACAGTGTAAATCACAGATGGAGCAGCCCCAACAAGAGCTGGCTGCCTGTGGAGCTGGCTGATCCATGCCATGCCACCCCCCTTGAACCACAGTGCAAATCACAGAACCAGCAGGGCACATTAATTCATCATTTGAAGGTGTTTTAATGCAGCTCAGTGCACATCAAATGCTGCTAGGAAATAGTTATTTCTTAACAAATAGAAAGATACTAATAGTGTAGTGTAAGCAGCTACAACAGCAAACAGGGCCACAATTTAGGCAAACCTAATTAATACATCAGGTTCCTTGTCTCTTCCATGGAATCATATCTAGCTCTCTGCATGGAGAGCAGTTTTTTTGTACATCAAGAATGGCTATTTCAACACTACCAGTGAGACCTTTATTTTTACTGATTTACTATTTTACTCCCAAAAATCCAGGGGCCAAGCCAAATGTAACATTTGGACTGCAGTTTTTTTGCAGGATGGTGGGGAGCAATTCAGTGGAAGATGCAGCTAGGTGTGATTCAATGGAGGAGACAAGGAACCTGATGTATTAATTAGGTTTGCCTAAATTGTGGCCCTGTTTGCTGTTGTAGCTGCCTACACTGTACCATTAGTATCTTTCTATTTGTTAAGAAACAACTATTTCCTAGCAGCATTTTCTGCAGGATGGTGGGGAGTGGCTGGCCCCCTGCCAGCCACGGGGCTGTGGCCAGGCCATCTGGAGGGCAGCAGCCCTCTGCAGCCACGAGGGGATGGCACCCACTGCGAGTGGATCTGACACATCAGGGTCACCCACACGTGGAATCGTGCCTCTCCAAGTGCCATCGCTGCAAAGCCCTCAGTGGCAGCAGGGAGTAGTGTGACACAGTGACACGGTGACACGCTGCAGGGGGGAGCAGAGACCGTGTTATGTGACAGTCAGATCCGAGATGGTGCCCAATTTTAAATCCATTTTGTGGCCAGACAGTTCAAGGTGTTGAAATCCCCCTCTGCCAAGCCTGCAAGGCTTTGAACAGGGGAACAGAGGGACCAACAGGGTGTGTGGCTGTGGTGGTGCTCAGTTCCTTTGCTGGAGGCGCAGAAACCTTCCCTCCTGGGAGGAATTTACTATCGAAACAGCTAATTAAGAAAAGAGGGACAGAAGCACAAAGGGAGCCTGGATTAACACAAACCAAACCTTGAGCATTCTCTGGAAGGATTTGGATATTTAGTTTCCCTCAGGCTCTGGGCCCCAGTGTTCACTGGGCTGGTATTTTGTGCAGGTGAGTGCTCAGCCCCTGTGGTAGCCAAGAGTGGGTGGGGGGCTCGAGGAGCAGTGCCCTGACCCCCAAGTCAGCTCTCCTGGGTTTACACTATTGGTGCCTTTTTGCTGGTCCCAAAATCACAAGCCAGACACAGGTGCCAAAAAGGAGTTACCTTTACAAGGATCCTCAGGTGCACAGCTCGCTCGGCGGAAAGCGATGAAGATGCACACGTAACATCAAGTGCGTACAATTTCTATATGTTTAGCAAATTAGCATAACTGACAAGAAACCCCAATTAGAGCATAAATGATGAGGCAATCCCCCCTCAGTTCAATCCTTTCTGAATCCCCCCCTCAGTTAGATAGGACCTAAACTTTGTTAATGAAAATGTGTCTCAGAGAGCTGGTTTTAACCTTGGCTTCCCAGAAAATCTAAACTTGGACCCCCAGCTTGGAGCCACTGGGGAATTTATTTTGCCTTTCTGTCTAATAGAGTAGGTAAAAAGCTAGCTATGAATACTATAATAGGCAACAGCACTACAAATGTATGTGTACAGAATATAGAGAGAATATAAAAGCAAAAAAGGTGAAAATCAATTCCCTATCAGCATTGGGCAGACATAGAGTTCAAAAAAGCAAGCAAAAGCATGGGAAGTCCACCATCCATCTGCCAGTTTCCAAACATTAGTAATGCTCATAAGATTGATGATGCTGGTCAGCTGTGCCATGAGCCAGCAAGAGAAAGGGCAAACCTCTAATTCTTTATAATATAGAGAGCACCTGCAACAACACAGTGCCTGAAACACAACATGTAAAGTCTAAGAAACCCTTTCGCCTGGAGTCCTCACCACAAGGTTCAACAGCTTTTAAAACACTTCACAGAAAAGGTGGAGTGGAAGGTTTGCCAGCCTTCCCAGCCCTGCCTGCCTACTCATGGGCAGCAGAGACACCTGTGCCAGCACCCCAGGGTATTTTTAAACAGACCCTCTTAGCCTCTGGCTTCAGCATGCCCCAAATCACCCCAAATACCCATTTAGCCCCAGCCCTGGTGGCACAGCCCTGGGATAAGGAACAGAGCCCCAGAAAGCAGCACACACTCAGCAGGTGCCACAAACAAAGGGATTTTTAATGCTTTAATGGGATTTTTGCTTGGTTTTGTTGTTTTTAAGCTACCTTTTCCAGTAATGGCTGAAGAAGGCTGTGCTCCTCTCTTTGCAGTGTCTGGCCACACTCATCATCATGCTGGTTGGAGACACATACACGCTAATCAACTACGTGTCATTCATTAACTACCTCTGCTATGGAGTGACCATTATAGGCCTGATTGTTTTACGCTGGAAGAAACCCAAAATCTTCAGACCTATCAAGGTGACACTGTTACAGCTACATTTCTTGGTTGTAATAGTCATGCAAAGGGTGGGATGGGGACACCTCCCAGACCATGTCCCAGGCAGGTCTCTTGTGAATTGTTGGGATGGGCAGAGAGGAGAACAGTGGTGGAGGGAGGGGGACACAGCCTGGGGGGCCTGGAGCCTGCCCTGCCTGCAGCCCCCCACAGCACAGCCACTGCTGCTGCTCTGCACAGTCCTGCTCTGCTCTGCTCTCTCCTGGTAGGTGAACCTCCTCATCCCCATCACCTACCTGGCGTTCTGGGCATTTCTGCTGGTCTTCAGCTTGTACTCCGAGCCCATCGTCTGTGGGGTTGGACTCATTATCATTTTAACTGGAGTGCCAGTGTTTTTCCTTGGAGTCTACTGGAGAAATAAACCAAAGTGTGTAAATAGGCTAATAGGTAAGCCAGCACTATCTGCCTCCCTGCCCTCCCTGCTTGAATTCTGCCACGCTGGCACCAAAACAGCCAGGAAACTGCCCTTAGGATGCTGGCCACCACTCAGCCATGGGCAGCCCCTGGGCACAGAGTGGCCAGGCACTGCTTTGCTTTGGGCAGCATTTTGCACGCTCTGGGTACATTTACCTCCTCTCATGCCCATGCACTTGCCTTGCTCACAGCAAATACACGGGGTGTCACTTTATACACACAGGGACTAAATGAGCAGTCACCAAGGGACTCAGGAGTTTGTGTGACCTTTGCCCTGCCTTCTTCCACTGTGCCACCAGCACCGTGCACCAAGCCCAGCGTGACGCGATGAACTATCTCGTACTCAAACGTTTCTTACAAAGACTTACATTACCCCTCATATAAAATTGAAACTGCAAATAGTCTTCTGTGTTTTGGTTGTGCTTGGTTTTTAATCACTTTTTAATCACTAATCAAAGGTGAGGACTTTCAAACAGGACACTTCAGCCCTCTGCTCTCACTGGAGGGCTTCTCTCAGCTGCACTTGGCTCCACTGCCAGCAGCTCCCCATGGCCAGTGGTCACTGCAGCTGGGCTGGCACAGTGCCAGGAGGGCAGCCATGCCATGCCATGCCATGCCATGCCCCCATCCCACGGATCCCATCCCATCAGCCTGCCAAGGGCAGCACTGGCAGCCCTGTGAGGGGCTGGGGAAAGGTGACCCTAAAGCTGTGCCACCTTCATTTGCCCTGCTTGAGGAACACTTTGATGACTGAGCTGGAGGGAGAAGGGTTGGAGGGGGCACTCAGGGGGCAGCAGGGCTGCGCAGCTCCTTCCCACATGGCTCCAGCATCACATTTTTGTTTAGAAGACCCCATTAAGCACCCACTAACCCTGGTGATTTGCTCCCTGCAGAGTCCCTGACGTGCTGGGGGCAGAAGCTGTGTTTTGTGGTGTACCCTCAGTGTGGAAGCGCAGAGGAGGAGGCCTCCTCAGCCCACTCCTGGCGGCTGGTGAGCGAGACAGCAGTGAGGAAATCACAGCAGCGTGGCCTTTGAGGCTGAAGTGGCTTCTTGTTTACATGCTGATTTTTGAAAAAAAAAAAGTTTTTCTGGAAAAAAAAAAATTGTTTTAGAGCACCAATAGTGAAGCCCATAAAATGAGCTACATCCTTTATGGCCTCTGTAGCTTTTAGTTATTCCCTAAGGAAAAAAAAAAAAAAAAAAAAAAAAGAAAGAAAAAAAAGAAAAGAAATAAAATGTAAAATAAGGAGCTGGTTGGGTTTTTTTTCTGGCAGCGTTCTTGCTCAGCAGGGGAAAGCAGCACAGACACAGCTCTGGAATACTGATTTTAGTCACCATGAGGGTCCACCAGAGACACACAAATTTAGGCATTTTAAAACTAGGACAGTTCCCAACACAAAATCAAAGTACAGAAATCAAGAGAAAGCAGGGAGACCTGCTGCTGTCCCTGGGAGGGGTGAATGCCCAAGAAGGTGCAACCCAAAGGATCAGCCCTCCACACAGCTGGAGCACATCCCCAGCCCAGCTCCAAACAGCCGGGGCTGCGCTGAGCACGGACCAGAGGAAAAGCCACAGCACCAACAACCACCTGCAGCACTCCAGCAGCATTCTGTGACACAGCAGAAAGGACACAGAGGCAGTGATCTAAATCTCAGGTATCTCAGCTTTGCGGTGATCTAAATCTCAAGAAGCTCAGTTTTGCAGAGATCTAAATCTCAAGTATCTCAGCTTTGTACTGATCTAAATATTATCTCAGTATTGCAGTGATCTAAATCTCAAGTGTCTCAGCTTTGCAGTGATCTAAATCCCAAGTGTCTCAGCTTTGCAGTGATGTAACTCTCAAGTGTCTCAGTTTCGAAGCAGTGTTGTAGAGGTGGAGGGGGTTCCTGCAGCACCCAGGAACTCCTGCAGGAAGCTCAGCCTGCTCCAGGTGCCAGCTGGAGAGGATGGAGATGCGGAGAGGTTTGCAGCAGGCTCAGCATGGAGCTCAAGGGAAACCCACCCAGGAGAGGACCCTGCTGCTCCTCCTGTCTCTGGACGTGCCAGGTGCTGTCACCTTGCTCCAGAGACCAATTCCCCTTTTCAGCTGGGCTCAAAAAAGTAACCAGCCTAAATCACTCACACATCAGATGCTCCTTAGAAAGTGTTTTGCATATTTTATTTGTGCCATACACTAGGAAAAAAAATCTCATCCATGCACCTAATTAATATATAGAGATTTGCTGCTGTAGCAGTATGGCCACTTTCACACCAGGGAATCTTCTAAAAATGCAAAATGTGAGAACAGCTCTGAGCTACTATTCTTTCACACTATTTGAAAACAAAACCTATCACATTCAGTAGCCTTGGTAACAGCTATCTGAATGTAATTTTAAAAGTATCTTTCCAGGGCCCTGGCACAAAAATTACAGATTCGTTATCTTAGTTAATTATTCAGAAAGACTTTGGTAAAATAATAATAATAGTAATAATAGTGGTAGTAGTAGTAATAATAATAATATCTATAGATTAAAATTTTATTCATCTCCATCTTCCAGATGGTAGACACTAAAAAGAAACACAGCTTACATTCTTCTCTTTGTATAAAGCTGTTAATTATAAGAGATTAAAATACATATTTAGCTACAAAAAAGGTGTGGTTTTTTGTGTATATATGCAGACATGTAAAGAAACATTCCACATTTTAAATAATAGTATGAATATATTGCTTGTTAATGGGTATCATAAATATTCAGATTAATTCTTTCAATACCTTTACTAGCTAGTGGGAAAACGAAATGTATTACAGCATCAGAAATACTGATTGCTTTCAGAACTGCTAAGTTTTGGCATGGGTTTATTTTTGTTTGTTTAAACAATTAAGGTAAGGAAATCAGCCAGCAAGGAAACTTTGCAGCTCTCGAGACAAATCTGTATGGTAATGAGAAAAGTAATAATAATAGTAATAGTATAATGCTGCAACAGCTACCAAGGCTTTTCTTGGCTGTTATATAAGGAAATCAAAAGCAGAATTAAAGAACAAATTCATCATAATTGTTAGCTGAGTTTGGCTCAAGTCTTCCCTGGTTATAATGACATGCTTTAAAAGTAACAACATTTGGCCTTAAATCAGAAGGCTTAATTTAGAACAGGATGATTTACTAGACCTCATCTTTGAATTACATGCCAATCCCTAAAAAGTGTTCCATGATGTTTCATTTTCAGGAACAGCTTCATCTCTGCTCCCAGCATCACATACATTAAAGGCTTTGCAAAGGTTAGTGCCTAATGTGCAGAATTTCTAACCATAGAAATCAATGTACAAAATTAGAAATAGAAATTCATATGCTAAATGAAATTTAGCAGCACATTCAATCCATATAAGAGAGATTTTTCCTAAAGACAAAGCAACTAGCCCCAAAGGAGACATAATTACCAGTATTTTAAAGCCCACTGAACAAAAAGCCTTGAAACAGCTGAGTATGTTTAGAGTACTGTGATACTTGATATAGAAAGGCAAGCTGCTTCCAACAGAAAGGAGTTTAAATAAAGCTTGAATAGCAAAGCAATACTATGTAAGCCTATACATTTATGTACCATAAAACACTAGGGGCTGTAATGCAGAAAATACTCTGGGGAGTACCACCTGTAAGTCAGCCTAAGGTAAAGTCAATAAAAATGGATTGGATTATTCTTACCTGATTTACCACAGGATTGAAAAAAGTGGTAACAGATACATCATCACTGTGCTACAAGCTTTGCAAGAGAGAAGGGGAGAAGATAAAATTCCAGGAGCTGAGTGGGCACTCTTGGGAACACAGGGAGAATGAGGCAGAGCTTCTGCTGGCTTGGTCACCCTCAAGCATTTTCAAAAACTTCATACAGGAATTCAATGTCTTCCATTCCCATCAGTACATAAACCAGAAGAGTTTGATCTCAGAAGGATCAAGGGATGAGACCCACAGAATCACAGAACAGGCTGAGTTGGAAGGGGCCCACAAGGAACACGGGATCCACAGGATCTCGGAAGGAACAGGCCCACATGGGGATTGGGCTCACACCACGCCGTCCCAGCCCAGAGCCTTCCTCCAGCCCAAGGACACGAGTCCCTGCGTGTTCAATAACACATCTGACTTGGGAGCACCTTTCCAAAACACGTATCCAAAAACGTGCAGAGCAGATCTCATCAGCCAGGCTCCAGCAGCTCTGAAAGCACAAGCCCTGAGGCGCTGTCAGCGCAGGACAGGGCTGCTGGCCCTGAAGCCACCTTCGCCTGGGGAGTGCTGGGCCGGGCTGGGCAGCCCAGGACAGAGCCAGACCACAGCCCCGCTCCAAACAAGCTCATGCTGGGACAGAAACGTGCCGAGAGCTCAGTTAAAATAGTTCACCTTCAAAGGAACGACAACAGATGAACAACCAACAAACCCCAACAGACGTGCTGTCCCACACTTCATATGCAGAGGCCTTTGTCATGGGATTTCTCACATTTCGCTTACTGCTAAACCTTGGGGAAAAAAATTCATTTGGTTTCCAGCCCCTCTGCACCAAGAAACTGCTCACAGTTATTCCCCTGCTGAGGAGTTCTATGAGAGATATTGAAAGAAAAATGAAGGGTAAACTTTGCTTAGAATTTGTCTTTTCCTAAAGCTTTAGAGTTCAGAGAGTTGTGTCCTCTCTCCACCTCCAGCCGTGACTACAGGCAAACCAAACTCTGGTTTTTAAACCTCCTGTCCTTGGTCCTTGACTTCTCACCAGTGCTCTATCTTCAATGAGAAATTTCTGCCCTTGGAAAATGGAAAAGGAAAACCCAAGAAGAAGGATTAGAAAGTGAGTAAGAAGATGCTGAGAGGCCAAAACCAAATTTGTCTTAAAGGCCTACAGTAAAACAGAGGGATAGAAGGGAAGGAGATCCAGAGGACATCATAAAGCAGGGAACACATGGAATGAAAGGGAATAAAATGTAAACCTCAGCCTCACCTCAGCCTTGGTAAGAACACAAGAGCCAGCATGTGAAGAGGGAAGAACAGCTCACTGAACTGTTTGCTAGGGTGACAGACAAAGGACAGGACACGAGGTCTGCTGCCTGCAGGGCTCAGGTTCAGACAGCTGTTTGTACCAATTTTAAATCCTGGCACTTACCTGGGAGACTAAAATTCAACTTCCAGCCAAGTCCAAAAGTCTTGAATAAGCAAAAGCAGTTTTTCCTCTCAGAGAAAGGTCTGATTAAAAAGTACCACATTTCCTTCAGGCTTCTCAAGTTTGTCCCTTGGTTTGCTGTAAGACACATCTATTGTACTGCACAGGCTGTCAAAACACTCAAGTATCATTTACAACTCTATTTCCATCTCATGGGTTATTCTCATTTCAGCCTCACATCAGGGTATGATGGTAAGGTTTGAAACACTAATGCTTCTGCCACTGTAGCTGAATGAGCATTTCATGGCAAAACAAAACCAAAGCAAAGGCAAGCCAAGCCTTTCTGCTAGGCTAGAAGGTAGTAGCCCTCTGCATCAAGCTGGGTCCTTCCATCCTCCATAATCTGGGATCATCACGATGTCTGTCCAATTCTCTTCATTACAGATAAAGATTTCCAAGTCTGTGGAGCACAGTCAACACAAAATAACTCAGCCTTCACCTTCTGAAAAAGAGCAGGACAGAGCCAGCAGTAGCTCTATGACATGAGAAGCATCAGCAAAACAAGCACTGGCCTCACAAAAGGGAGAGGCTGTACTTCAGAAATTTTTTTTTAACCACCCTAACAGTCTTCAGGGCTTCTTTTTTTTTTTAGTTGGAATATATGCATACATACATATCAAAGGCAGCTGTATACAACAGTGAGTTTCCTAGAACCAAGATTTCACATGTATTATTTAAAAAGGGATATCCCTTTGACCAGCTTCAGCTACCAGAGAAAGCAGATGATAAAAAACCCCCAGAGGTACAAAACCAAACCAAAATACACCCTCCCCCACCAAATTCATGTCCACACATGGAGTCATGGGTCAAGCTAAGACCATGGGAGCACAGCTCAGGAATCCTCAAGCTTAGGTGTTAAGAGTGACAGCCAGGAACCCACAGGCTCTGGGCATGTCAATTTTATTAAAAATTAGGAGATCCAAAGCAAGGCAAAGCACAGAGATGCCCAGCATCTTTCTTGCTTAGTGTCTTGCTCAGTAGTCCAGGAAGCAGCAGTAGACACTGACACACATGATGCCATACCTGAATCATATGCCTGCACACATGCTATGGTAAAATGTTGTAACTAAATTAATATATACAAACCAAATTAAAAACAAACAAAAATGCCAAAAAGCAAAGAACAGAAATAGAGAACAAGTATGCTTAAGGGATGTTGCAGAGTAATAGACAAGCAGGAAAGTACCAGAATTTCTAACAAAAATATTCCCTGCTTTAACAGCAGTAGAGGAAATATTAAGGGAATCACTTTTCCCTTTTATGCTGCCTATGAGCTTGCATTCTTTTTATACCAGTGGCTATTCTTCTCTATTCAGAGGGGTATTTTGGAAAGGGGTTTTTTTAGAAGGGTTGTTTAGGGCTTTTTTTGGCTTGCTTGGACAGGGGAAGTTTGTATCTTAAAAAACCAAAACCAACCAAACAACTTAAACACTTTGTTTCCTGTCTACAAAAATCTTTAAAGAGTGCAGAAAAACATTGTTAAGTAACAAAAATTTTAACATGTTTACTAGCTGATTAACTTAAGGTTGTATAGTCTTTAAAGTGTGGTATTTCCACTTTTTTTTCTACTTTTAGGAAGTTCTGAATACTAGGAGGCAGTTTATATGAACCAGAACTGAGGTGCCTTCAAGGATGGTTGATTCCCTGTTTAATACTTACAAGAGATGGCAGAAGGGCAGACACACACTAAGGCAGACTTTGTGATTTACACAGGTATTGACATTCCAGGGCACTGCAGTGCACCTCTTTGTGCTCACAGTGCAAACAGAGATTTCTTCTGTGAAATTCATGCTGAATTTGTGGCTCTTGCCTTCCAGGGGGTGGGCCAGGAGAGAAAACTGCCCTGCAGCACACAGGAGTCAGAGCTTCCAAAGAGCACCAGGCTTGCACTCCTCATTAATGCAAAGCTGTCCAGTAAAGGGGGCTGTGAACACTTCTGTATGGCTCAACATCTAATTTTTATTAACCTGGATTTTTTTAAGTTTCTAAAAGTGAAACCTCCTCAGTAAAATTTTCACTGAGTTACCAAATGAATCAATACACAAAATATGTATGATACATGTAAGAAATAATGTGAAGTTACCCATCTTAGCTGTTCAGAGTTGCTCCCAAAATACAGCAATACTCTGAAGTACATATTTCAATCTTATAGGTATGGCATGATCAGCATTATGTTATTATAGAAATATTTTTCTCTAACAGAAATAAATATACATGTATTTCTAAGCTCCTTCATATCTACACAAAAAAAACCTTTAATCTTTCTCCTAGCTGTACTTAACTACCTTACACTTACAAGGCTATGGATTTAAAAATACCTCTAGACAAAAAAAAAAAAGTAAAAATAAAGACACTAAAACCTGTAGCCTTTGGTGGAAACAACTACTCTGGCAGTGCAAAGACTACAGTTCATGGCCTTGCAAAAGTGGAATGTACCCAACATGTTTACAAATGCTAGGAAAGCAAGATCTCTTTAAAAACTATATTTTCTTTGATGAAATGAGTTCTGATCACAGAAGAACCTGGAAAAAAATACTGAGCAGTATTTATTTAATGCAACCACAACTCTTGTTATGCATTTTGCCACAAGCCCTTCCTGCTATTAATGCCCTTAAGAATTTGAATCTTCTAACTCTGGAATGCACAGTATGAAACCAGTTTGCAATAGAAGAGGAAAAAAAGAAATCACTTCTATTTAATTCTTCTGTATTACATTTTAGTAGGCCAAAGTCCTATTCCTTGCTTTTTCAAGGCAGTCTCTCAAAGAGTCCTAATGAAAGATCCAGGGCAAAATATAGCACATTTAAAGGAAAAAATCTTTGACACTGATGTAAACTGTTCACTGCAGGAGTCTGTTTGCCTTTACAGCCAGGAAAGTCCTGTGAGCAGCAGAACTCAGGCCCACAGGTGCCAAAGTTCAGGTAATGACTCTGGACAACTTGAATTTCTGTAACAGCAAACAGGTTTTGGAGCACTTGGATGCTTCCAGAGCAGCAGCATCAACTTCCTTGTCACCTCCCTTATAGAGCATTTTTGTGTGTCACTGTGTCACGGGGGAATTGAAGCAGAGCTCTTGTCAGAGCAGGGACAGTCTGGCCACCACCCCAGCCACCACAGCAGGACCAAGCCATCACACAGCAGAGTTCTGTCATTCTGCAGGGACTCCTTGTTAAGCAGTGCCACCTTCTTACAGGTAAATCACTTGCTTACTTTTAATTACACTCTAAAAAACAAAAAGGCACCAGTTTACATTTAAGTGTGTACAATCTACACAGTGTCAGCTTTAAAAATGGCACTGATGTATTTCAGTTCTTTAAAGAAAAAAATCAAAAAAGCAAAATAACTTTCTCTAAAAATAAAAGAGAAATAAAACCACTGGCTTATACGTCTGCACTTAGGCAGCAGATTTACAAGCAAAGTTGTGAGACAGATTTTATTTCAAAATAAACCAGTAGTCTGATCCTAACCAAGTGCTCAGTGCTTCCCAGTGCAGCCCCAAATGCTGTAAAGCCTCAGCGTGCTTCAGGCACTCAAAGTGGTACCACTCAAAGAGTCCCTGGAAACACAAGAGAGGACAGGACAAAGGGTAGAGAAGGAGGAAACAATTCTGCAACACTCACAACATCATCATGAAGAAAGTGCAACACATGACAATGCAAAAAATAAATATTGCTGCAACTAAGACTCAATGCACTCCACTTATACTGAACACTGCTACACTCTCCTTACAAAGCTTTAGTAGCTAATACAGCTGGTTTCATTCTGGGTATTCCACACAGAAAATTTGGATTTAGTGGATGCTTTAAGGTACATACGGCCATCAAAACATTTCTGAAGGGAGCAAAAGAAATGAGCAGTTTCTATAAAAGAGGAAGCTATAAGGGATTTTAATTCCTCCTAAGCATGTTTAATTAAAATTATTAAATTTTAATTAAATTATTATGCCTAAAAAGATAATGTTATTTGTAGCTTAGTACTCAGAGTTGCAACGACTGGTGTCTGCCTCAGGTTCCAACAGAGTTCTCTAGTCCAGTAAGACCATTGAAAGGCAAAGAAACACTGAATGCAGAGCGAGTAAAAGTACAAAAGAAATACCAGCGGATGGAGATTCCTCTGCAGCGACACATTCCTGTTCTCCTATCCACTAACATCACATACTGGCCTACTTCTGCCCCACTGCAATCTCAGGAATAGCAACAGTGACATAAACATGTCCCATTTAGCCTTGTACTGCACTCGCTGTGGCATTAAAGCACACTCATTTTTAGTGAGAAAGTTGGGAGCACAGACATACCACCTGTCATTGAAGTGCACTGCCACAAAAACAATGAAGCTACAAAATCTACATGGACAAAACAAAAATTTTTATTAGCAAACAAGTAAAGATTCATCATCACTGGTATTGTTTTCAGAGAGGGAAGTAGATGACTGTAACATTGGCACTTCCACAGAATGGCAACAAGCTGCATGAACACCCAAAGGCTCCTCCTGGTATGAGTTAGGGCAACATTGGTTTTGTCCATTCACTTGGATATGAACATTCACAGGGCTGTCTGGATAACCAGACTCCCACTTTTTTAAGGGTAATCTACATGGATCTTCACTAAGTGGATGACTTCCACTTAAACTACTGTCCTCTGGGACAGTCCTCCTGGATACTGACCCTCCATGGATCGTTTCTGTAACACTTTCAGATGAAGGATCTCTGAAAGCCTTTCCTGTATCTGCTTTACTGGACTGCTTAAGCTCTCTGTCAGAGTCAGCACTTAAAGATTTATTGGTGTGTCCAGCCTCAGGCTCTGCATGTGCTGCTGTGCAAGTATTTGGCTGGAAGATGTTGGAAGGCGATGGCTCTGTAAGTTCAGTCTCTGGCTGCAAGCTGCTACATCCAGCTTCTTGTGGGCCCCTGGCTTGGCCATTTGCCTCTGAACTAGGTCCTTCTGGGGAAGGTGGGGGACTCCCAACAGCCCCATCAGCACTGCTGATGATCCCATCACCCAGAGTGGTCTGTGAGGTGCGGGCAGGTGTCAGCAGGGGGATCTGCCCTCTCACCCGAGGTCTGTGGAAGAGTCTGCTCCAGAGCCTGCCCAAGCGCCGCCGCGACGAGCTGCGCCGGGACGAGTGGCGCCGCATCTGCCTCCGCATGGCTGTCCGGATGTTCTGCAGCACTGACGCCTGCAACACACAGGGAGCAAACCAGCATTTCACACTTACTCAAAAGACTTCTAAACCCTGTTCTCCCCATGAATATCTCCACTTTGCCACGATACTTAGAGCCCATCCCTGTGCTTGCTTCTTAAATGCGTATTATCTAACAAACTATTTGAGAACACCAAACGTGGCATTTGCATTCTCTCAACAGAGAGAGAGATCATTTTCTCTCACAAGTTTTTTCCTGGAGAAGCTTGGAGAGAAGAACAGAAAACAATTCTTGTCTCTATTTACTACTCCTGTTGTTTTTGCACATGTGCAATGTGTTAGGAAGATCGTTTACCTGAAGGGATTTGGTAATTGGATTCTGGTGATGGTTGTTTACATTAAGTAACCAATCACTTGAAGCTGTGTTCTGTCTGTCTTGAGACAGTCACAGGTTTTTCTTTAGTATTCTTTGTAGTATAGTATCTCTTTAATATAATATAGTATTAATGTAATATAATATGTTTAACAAAGCAATTGTTCAGCCTTCTGAATCAACGGAGTCAGACGCCAATCATTCCCTGCATACTATAACCAAAGACAGCTCTGCCTGTACCAGAAGATTCTCATAGGTTCATAGCATGGTTTGGCTTGCAAGGGACATTAAAGATCATCTAATTCCAAATTCCCCGCTGTGAACACCTCCCACTAGACCAGGGTGGTCAATGCCCCAGCCAACCTAGCCTTGAACGCTGCCAGTGAAGGGCAGCCACAACTTCTGTCCCTTACAGTGCTTCCTTTTTGAGTTTCAGCTCTGCTTGTCTGTCCAGGAAGTTAATTTTCCACTGGAGTAACAAACTACAAGCGCTTTATCACATTAGGAACTGCATCTCAGATGGATACTTCTGACACCATAAAGGAGTTTTCTGAGTACTTAGCAATGAAATAGAATGACTTAGTGGCTTTCCAGTATAATTTATCTGTAAATGAAAAACAACCATTTTGGAAAATTAAGAATTTTCCAAAAATCCTTATAGAGACTTTATTTTCTTACAATTTCAGGTGTATTTACAGTTTCAGCTTGAAAAGCCATTTTCTTCTATCTACTTTGTGACCTTTCTTTCTGTCTCTATTCCTTCTGTCTTGACATACAGCAAAAGTGCTTATGTCACTGCTGTTCCCCAACAAATACATTAAATGTATTTAATTTTAAATAATGTATTAATTAATGTATTTAATTTTAAATAAATGTATTTAATTTTAAAACTACCCACAGTAGCAACTACGGATCTTCAGCTCCATGTAACACATACACATTTTTATATTACTTCCGTATAATTAGCACAGCCACTGAAACACAGTTCCAGATTGATTGTATCTAATTTATAGCAGTTTGGCTGCTGAAATATTTATTGGCATGTGTCTGCATACTTGTGATGCATTGTACACAGGGAAGTCTTCCACGGGGGGGATGAGTCCTTGTGCAATCAGCTGTCCGTAGGAAGGTGGAGCTTCCCGCCGCACAAACTCTGCCTCCAGCCGCGTCATCTGAGTCTCAAATGCTCTGGGAACAGAACCAGAGAGAAAACATGGAACAGAAGTAACAGCTTGTCCTGCCTCCCTGACACCAATGTATAAAAGCACTGCCAAAGGGCTCCTGCTAGGAGTAAAGCCACAGAGCTTTCACCAAGCTCCATGGAAATCTTATCAGGGTGCAAAAATAAACAAAAAGACTGAGTACAGGGTATAAACACAAATGAATCAAACCAGCAAACCCTCTAGTGCAGTCTCAGGTTGGACACTGTACAAACAAGTTTTTTCAACCAGCCAGTAATTGTTGTGTCAGTAACAGCAATGGGACCAAAGTTATTTTTGGAAAAGACATTAAGAACTGGAAACAATCACACAACAGGGGCAGCTTGCAGTTGCAGTTTGCCAGTCCTGCCAGAACAGAGGCACTGAAGTTCCCACCTTAGCACAGCAGCTCTTTTGCAGGTCCTTAATCATGCAGATTCGATCAGGAGAGAATGTAAAGCACCCTGTTTCAAACACAGTGCCAGCAGCATAGCGCAGAGCTGGTGCACTTGATGAGATGGGACACAGAAAGTCCCTTACGACTCCTACAAGGCAGAACCCCACTTCTCATAGGCAAAGAAACACACACACAGTACACCTAGAATGAGGCATACAGAATCAGAGGAAAGGGGCACTGCTTATACCATGGACAACTCCCACTGAGAATAGGCCCCACCACAGCAGGACATCACTTTAAGAGAACTGAGAACTGGAGTATTTGGGGAGGGATGAAGGGTTGTTCAATTCAGATGCAGTGAAGACTTCACTGTAGCAGTTCAGCATTCAGTTTTTGGAAGGGGCAAGGGGTTTGTTGCACGGGGATGAGAAGGAAAAGGCAGATTAGGTTACAGATTCTGCCATACTGCACAATAACCACGTACTTCTCACAGACCACAGAAGAGCTGCTATTTCCACTCACTACTCACAGAAATCTTCTCTAAGCCTAATGCAATGACTACTATTTAGCTGTCATCAGGTCCTTGGATTTGATTTCACAGTATTTTGCAAATTCTCTGGTTAAGAATCAACTTTCTTTTCCTTTTAACACAACGGAAAAAACCACCACAGCTATGAACACATCAGCAAAGCAAGACACTCACCTGTACTCCCTGGTCCTCAGAGAATACAATTTAAATGCACAACCCAGTGCTATCACTAGCAGCAAGCCACACACGAGACTCCCAATCAGAGCAGCTGTGATGACCTTCCTGGGAACAATCACCAGGCAGTTACGTTCATCACTTCCATCCTGGCAGTCTTCTTGGCCATCACAGCGCCAAGTCTCAAAGATGCACAGATTTGTCCCGCAATGGAAATTTCCTGGCTGGCAAGTAAAGCAGTTTTTTTCATCTGAGCCATCTGGACAGTTCTTCTGGTTATTACAGCGGTCAAGTATTGAGTAACAAAGCCCACTGTTTCCTTCACATGGGTATTCATTCTTCTGGCAAGCAGGACAGTTCTCCTCATCCTTGCCATTTGGACAATGCCACCAGCCATCACAATGCTGCTTATCTGTGAAACACTCCTCATCACTTCCACAAGGGTGTTCCCAAGGAAGGCAGTAGCCTTTCACCTGATATGTTGCATTGAATCCATGGCCAGTGCTCTTGGAGCGGGCATGGTACGAGACAGTGAGCTGGCCCTTGGATGACTCCACACTCACAGAGTGCCTGTTGTTGTGGTGTGAAAACGTCTGCATTAATTTATCACCTCTCTCTCCAATGCCATCGTACACCTTTACATAGTCATTGTAGCCTAACTGCAAATCCAGCTGCAACAGAACGTGCCGATTGTCCTGCGTGTCCACATACCACGTGCAACGCAGGTCAGACCTGCTGTGGTCAGCACGGAATAGGTCTGGGGAAGCAAAGGATCCATAGAAATTCCCCAGCCTTTTGCCACAGGAAAGATCAGGACAATTATCTTCATCAGAACCGTCACCACAGTCTTTGACTGAATTACATCTGAGCTCGTTCAGCAAGCATTTAGTGGAGTGCCCTGTGCTACACTGAAACATTCCTGAGGGACAGATGCTGGAGGGAGGGTCTGTTGGAGGGATAGTGCAATTCTTCTCATCTGAGTTATCACCACACTCATCCATGGCATTACACTTCCAGGTACTGGGAATACACTTCCCATTTGCACAGTGGAATTCATCTGACTGGCACACAGACTGACCTATCTTTCCTGTGAAAGAGGACAAGGAGAAAAAAAAATCAGTATCAAAGCTTTTGGAACTATCTGATATCACTTTTCAGCACCTACTACCATGCATGTCAGAAGCCAATTAGTCAGGCCAGTACACTTCAGCAATACAGTTAAAAAGCCACATGCAAATAATACCAGTGTTACCACACCAATACTTTACAGTCATCAATGACCCAAGACACTTGTCAAAAAAAAGTACTCCTGTCTTCCAAGTTTTGCCAGAGAGAGTATGAAGTGAAGCCAACAAACCCCCAAGATTTTACCTCTAATATAAGAAAGGCGAAATCCCTGAGCCTGTCCTGAGCTTGATGCATCTGAGTGAAAAAAGATCCACACATGGTCCCTGGCAGAGATGAAAGATGGAGGTATGGAAGATCCACACACTTTGTACTCCTCCCTCTTGGAAGACGGGCCAATCATCAACCAGTCTACTGCACACTTCTGAGAGTCTTCCAAATCAAAGTTCTTAAAACTGTTGAGAACAAAAGAAAGCACAAGTTAGAAAGAGGACATGTATCTGGAACAAAACCTAAGAGAGAAAGAACAAACTCCAATGGCTGACTTTCTGCATCAAGCAGTGCTAACATAAAGGTATCACATTCAAAGATAATGAAACATCTACCTTCTATATACCACCCTGAGTACACAGGAACAAAGCACATCCCCGAATTTGGAAAACCACCCATCTCACAAGTATAAACATCATACCAGAGTAGCTCCAAAAGCTGAAAGAATGAGTCCTCTTTTACCCAGTTCTTAAATAAAACTGCTTCCTAAAATACAGGTATGAGGAAAAGCAAAATTCCAGAATACATTACACAGAAAATAGATTAATTTCAGCAGTCATTTCCAACAGTAAAAAAGCTATGAAACTAGGGGTGACAGGGCTGACCATTGTCTTGGAAAAAGAACAACAGAAAGCAGTACAAAGAATCCTAAAGGGCTAAATACAAGATACAAATCCACTCTTCAAGCCATGAATGAGAAGGAGAGACCAAGAAGAAAATAGGGGTGGAAATGGAACGTAAAATCTAACACCATTATCTTTTAATTCAAATATTCAAGTATTCCCTTTGTGGAAGTGAAAATGCAGAGCAAACAAGACTATAACAGAGTCAAATTTCTTGCCCTTCTGCTGACACAAGCCAAGTGATTATTCAATAGCAGCTTATCTGGTGCAAAGAGGAGCCCTGACTGTTTGCAGAACACTGAATACAACTGGATAATAATCCCTAACCTGTGGCTCAGGAACCATATGTGGTATTTGTTCTCTGATGAAACAGATTGCATTTCTATTCAGCAATCTGCAATGACAATAGCAGGTTGCAGACTGCACAGAAAAGCATACTCATTAGGAAAGGGCACACTGTTCAGAACACTTAGAAATGAATTTTGGTCCTTTTTTATGTAACTCAGCTACACCAAATTAAGTTGGCAGAAGTTGTGCATACTCCATGCAAATATCTAGAAAGAATTTTCAGAAAGGCAGAAAAGCAGTTGCAAAACACAGGTCTCCTGCTCTAAAGGATTATTCACAAACATCAATGACAAATTCTTTGAAAAAGATAAGTGGAAAGGTAATTTTCTGATATCAATGTGTATTTACAAAAGGCTGTCAATGCCTGCCAGATCTTGACCTTTGAAGCTGAAAGGGAAAGAACAGCAACCATGTAAACTAGCTAATTCATTTAGGCAGGAGACTCAGCCTACCCACACCTCCAGGTCCTGCCAAACACATTGGCTTAATAACTCTCAAAAAAATGTTATCAGTAAAAGCATGAGAAGTAAGAGAACACTGAAAATGATACGTTAAAATGGAAATTAAGAGATGACAACACATGTGCAAGGACATTCCACCCAGCAATGTCCTTCCTCTGTCCTTCCTCTTCCCTTTCTCCCAGCAACCTCTGTGTGTCTTCCCAGCTGTGAAGAACTATTCCCACAGCACTTAATTCTTTGCTACAAAGTAATCTCATCAAGCTTCTGAAACCAGCGTATTTTGCAAGGAAGTTTTAGATGACTGTGCAGCCAAAAGAAGATTTAAGTACTCAGCCATTCAAAGATAAACCAGAGTATTTCTGTTACAGGTGTTCAGCACAAAATGTTCTTAATGACCAAGAAGTGAACAGCCACTGCATCATGAAAAGGAATTATCCAAAGCATCAGGGAAGCTTTAGCTACTCACAAAGTTTGTTTGTTACATGAGATGTGAGAGCATTACTAAGCTACCACATCAGTTTTGCACTCTGTGACTCATTTTGGCCCCACACATCATGTAGGGTTTCTATCGTCTACTTGGAGGATTGCTCATAGGAAATTTTTAATGAAAACTTTTTGACTAAGTGTTAGAAATATCCATCTGCCCAACAACAGAAGCTTCTAAGAAAAGGGAACAGTCACTAAATCAAGAAATGTAAACTCAAAACTGGAAAGGGTGGGGGGAATGACTAAAAAATTTCTTTTTGCATGTTACAAACAACTTCATTTACTACATCTTCTGGTGCTTTACTTTTGTAGTTATTTAGATGTACCATGATGAACCTTAGAGATGCAAACAAATTGTTCTCCTATCTTACCCAGCTCCCTGCACTCCAACTGGGTCCCGCAGCCACTCATTTTCCTTGCTCTGCTGAAAAGAGCCACTTTTGTCTATCAAGTAAATAATTCAGCCACAGCATGGCTACACAACACAGTCTGCACAACCCAAGGGGAGAATTTGCCTATACAATAACCTGTCTATAACTTACTTTAAAAAGCATTTCTTTCTAGAAAAAAAAAAAAAAAAGAAAAATATCTAACACTTTCAAGAGTCATACAAAGGAAGAGTACAGAAAAGTCAGCCACATGCACATACCTTGTTTACAAACTCCTTTGCAGATGACAGCAATACCTCTCAAGAGCCTGCATTCATGTACAACTAATCTTTTACTTGCACCTTGTAAGTCTAGTATGGTACATTGCTAATAAACAGCTTTTTTTGGTTGTGGAAAAGTTTAGTTTCAGCTTCCAATGCAGAAGCCCAGGCATACAGAGGACAAATGATTTTCCTTAGTGTCACCTGTGGATCTCAGACAGATTCAGAGCAGAATCCCACATTTCTTCACTAACAAATCCAAACTTCAGCCACAGAGTACGAGGGTGATGAGGCAGAACAGACTTGCAAGGAAACACTGTGTTTAGTAGCTTCTCTAAGAACACCATGCCTCTCAGAGACACACATCCTACTGAAAAAAATGCCTTGCTATTCAAAAAGGGAAATACAGAATATTCACAAGAACAAACTCTTTTACAGAAACAAACATCCTAATCCCAAGTGCCTAGAAGTTTCAAACACAATTTCAAAATTTCTTCTGCTAAGAGACACAAGTAAAGTCAAAGCAATTATGTTCTCCCTTATGCAAACTAATCAACAGATGTATTTTCAACAAACTGTCCTTTGATTAAGACATCATCGCTCTATTTCAGCACCCTTTTAAGTCTGTGTATGTTCTAGTTCTAATGTGAAGTTTTATGTGTAATAGATACCACAGCAGTTATAAAATTTCTTCTGCTAAGAGACACAAGCAAAGTCAAAGCAATTATGTTCTCCCTCATGCAAACTAATCAACAGATGTATTTTCAACAAACTGTCCTTTGATTAAGACATCATCGCTCTATTTCAGCACCCTTTTAAGTTATATTGGCCCTATTAGAAGCAATTTTTTCCTCATTTACATTGATGGTGATTTTACAAGACCAAAAGCATTATACACACCACAATTAACACTACCTTCTAAAGAAATATGAAAACAATAAGAATACGTATGTTTGCACTTTTAAGTATATAAAATTTGGCTTCACTTCATAATGCATTTGTGACAAGATTTTGTGTTAGAGGTTTCTGCCATTCTACTCTGACATTAAGTAGCCAAATGATTTATTTTAGTCAAGACTCCTGAATACCGCACTAGCCTCTACAGCTTCACTTCTTTCATCATCTCTAATTAGATCTAGAGCTGCTCTGTTATAGTCCTCTGAAGAATAACTTAATCCTGCTACCCACAAAACATTTATTTATTCAGCTGAGCTTTCTCAAACTGGAATGCAAATTTTTCTATCAAAAGGGTTGAATGAGTATTGGTATACAGTGGAAATACAGGACAAAGACTTGTGCTTGTACTGTTTGTAGGACTACACAGCCACTGTACAGTCTTTGGAAAAGTACTGAAGTCTGTAGCTACTGATCTTGAGGGAAGTCTCAGACCTTTCGTATCAAAAAACTACATTTTTTGTGATTAAAATAAGAAGCAGGAGCCATACTGAAACAGAAAGTACTCACATGTAACATCATCCATATCTCATGCAGCACCAGCCAGTACCACAGTATTTTTAAACACCTGGGGCAGGGAAGCACAGGATTTGAGAAGAAAAGCAAAAGACAGTTCTGCTCAGTCACTAATCCTCTCCAGCAAAGCCCTCTGACAGTTCTGCAGGACTGGAACAGGGACCCAGGGGTCCATCCTACCATGCAAGCTGCAGGGCACAGCAGGGTTAACTCCAGCCCTTGCTCAATTACAGCCTTACCCCCTGCACCAGACACCCCCTCCACCCAAGAGTTTCACTTCCAGAGCAATGCTCCCCTGCCTTGGCATCTTGGCACTTGGTGATAAAGGGAAGGAGAACCTGGCTTTCCTCCAGGTTTTGTTTCCTCTCCACAAGCAGAGCACACAGCCCTAGTTCACAGGGCAGGGAGAGGAAAAGCAGTAAAACATTGGTATTTCCAGCACCAGAACTAGAACATAAACAAAATACAACACCCATCACAGAACATCCTTTAAAATGGCCTGGCCTTAGGCTGTTCTGTGGATCTCCAAAACAATACAGAAATGTAGAAGGAGACTGGTGTACAAGATCAAAATTATTGGACCAAAATTTTCAGGTTTTGTTTCTCCTGAAAGATGCTTTTGTTTTGCTCTTGGAATGTCTCTTCCACATTTTTATAGAGAAGTACAACAGTAACCAATCAAACATTGAAAGTATTCAGAATTTGAGGATCAGAACAACTCAATATGAACGGAGAAATGCAGCACTAAGTCTTGTTTTTACTGAATTCTGCAGAAATCAGTAAACTAATCTGATTCTTTTTCCAGTGGCATGATGCTAAAAAAGAGTTTACCTCCAACAGTGAGCAGACCTCCAGGAGTATACAGGAAATTACAATATTAGTCATATAGATCAGTTTTTGCCTATGTACTCACATGAGGTAACAGCCTACAATGGTATCTTCCTATTATCTATTTTTACATTGCTGGAAAGTACTTCATCAAACCAGACTACCATAAACACACATTAATAATCTATATATATGAGAAGAATGTGCTTCCTGCAAAACTAATGCTTAGGAGAGTTTAGTTTTTTGCCATCTGCACTGAAAGGAACAGTAGCAGCTAGGGGAAAAAAAAAGTACTCTATAAATAATGTAGGGAATTCTCTACAACCCTTTCAGTAATTTAGGCACGAGGGACTACAGAGTAAAGAAAAAGAAAGCTTTCTTAGTAACTGGGAAAGGACAAACATGGGATGCAAAATCTGAATGAAAGCAATTAGCAAATAAATAAAAAAGTAAATGTCCAATTTGGCCCTCTAAACTAATTTTAAAATTGGAGAATAAATATTATAGATAGGTCAATAAAGCACAGTCCCAAAATAAAACCAACCGACCAATTAAGCAAGAAAAGTTACTTCTATTTGCCAACTTCTCACAGAAAGTGTAGACTGTGAACAACTGATGACTTAATTGGCTCATTAAAACCTTCAGCTTAACCACAGAAGCACAAGGACCTGAAGTCAGGAAAGCTCTATTCCACTCCCAGCTCCCAAGCAGCAGCTAACTGCATAACCTTAGACAAGAGACACTCCCTAGCAGGGGCTATTTCTAGCAGGGGCTATTTCTTCAAGGGCTGAGCAAGTAAATGGCTATTGTGAGGTTTCCTCCAAATAATGTCAAGTTCTGAAATGCTGTGAGTTTGGTAAATAGACTGTGAAGCAGTCCCCTTAACTCTTCACACAATTACAGACCAGCAAGAATATATGAAGAGACCTCAATTTTATGCAGAAATTGAAACTCAAATGGTATCTGACAGTTTCTTTTTTCAAAGCCAGTGTTATGAATCACTGAAGTGAAAGCCAATGAAGGTGATCCCCTCACCTCAATTAATAAGAGACAGCTTGAGTGGGTCACTAAGTAGATCGTTTTTCAATACCCTTGTCTTGAATTCTGAACATGGAGAACATTTTACTTGCAATCCCCTAAATTCCAGTAATAAAAGAATAAATTTATACTCCACCCACACCAGGGTTAATTACAACCATCAAGTAACAGTGACTGCTAAACAAAATTTTTTTTCATCTTTTTCTTGATATGAGGAAACATAAACCTATAAAGCCTGTAAAAGATGGTACAAAGGCAGTTACTGCATATGACATCTTTATATCATCTTACATTGATTTATATAATTCTCTGTGAAAAGAAGCATAAAAATAGAGAAAATGGGTGGAAAAATCAAGTAGTTTCCAAAACAATAACTAGCAACTGATCACCTGAATTTAAAGAGACAATATAGTCCTGGAAAACAGTGGCTACAGGCTTGTTCACAGGTCACAATAGAACCATTCCATCAGACAGGTGAATTTGAAAGAAAGCACTGAAATATGCATATAGATATAAGCACAAAGAACATAGGTATAAGAACAAAGAACATATACTTTCTGTTCATGGGAGAGCTCCCACAAGGATTTCTAAAAAGTAAACTATAAAGCAAAACAATAACCATGGAAATGTGAAGATATGAAGAAAATCAATATACACATGAAAGACAGACATTAAGACATAGCTTCTAAAGGGGATGGCCACAGAAGCCAGCATCCTACATACACATGTATATCTGACCACTGCTCTACTGAAAGCTGCTGAAAAAAGGTTTGTAAAAAATAACCACCAAGTGCAAACAGTTTAGAAGTAAAAAAATACTTTCAATTGCAACTTTATCCCTTAATGACTCCTGCTGTATCTCATTATATATATATCTCTTACATAACACTGCTGCCTTGTTGTCAACAAGAATTCAAGATTACTTTCAATTGCAATTTTATCCCTTAATGACTCCTGCTGTATATATATCTCTTACATAACACTGCTGCCTTGTTGTCAACAAGAATTCAAGATCAAAGGAAGTGCATACTGTGTAACACAACACAAAGGAGATGGGCTTTTTTGAAACCTTTCAAAATGCAGATGTTAGCACAAGAACTGTGTTTGATTTTCCTAGGAAAATCTAAAAGGCTACTCTTATGCCCTTACCAACACATTGTTAGAATAAGAAGCATATCCAACAGGAAAGCAGAAAACATGTTTGCATCTGAAACCCCCTAGCCTAGGCAAGTCAGCTCCTTCTTTTACATCCTTGCCATTGCAAGGGCAACAGCCTTGTAAAGAAATCCTCAGCTGCTGTAACTCATACACTGGAGTGAGTCATTCCAAGCACATTTACAGTCACAAACATAACACCACAACACTAATCCCTGGGATGTAAACACACAGTTTCTATTGTTTGCATGTGCAGAGGAGGGCAGGATACGGCTGAGCATTCAGTGAGAGAAAACAAACCCATTCAGAAATCTTTCAAGTCATACTGCTGTGCATGTATCTAAACTGTACACACATTATTGGCACACCTCACGTTCCTTTGTTTCTCTAGCTTCTGTTACACTCACACTGGCAGAACAGAGTCCTAATTCTAACTGGAGCTCTGAGACATTTTCATAGCCTAAACTGCAGCATTATTCTCCTGAGTCAAGTCCTGTGTCTCATCTGTATGCTTTCTCAGTTTCCAACAATCTCTGCTTTGAAATGAATTCCCCACATCCAATGTAATGTAATGGGGTTTAAAAGCATATTTCTATTTATGAATTTCAAATGCTGGCAGGTATTTATTTCATTACTTTTGGTGAGTAGTTCCTATTTTGAACTACGGATGGTGGAGCCTTCCTATTATTCCATCTGTGGCAGATTTGTTTTCAATTTCTGAGCATCTGCACTTGAAGAGATTTTACAGCCCTTTTAAGCAGCTGAGCAAAGAATGAGCAGATGGTGTCAAATGTAACAGTACTAACACCCCCCCCCCAAAAAAAAAAACTTTTCCTAGGTTTTAATTTTTAAGTAAGAAATTCTTGTCTCATGAAGGATCCTACCACTAGCCCAGAGAAATTAGGCACATCCACAGTATGCTTATATTATACCCTAAACATTCTTAACAAACTATTTGCAGTACATTTTAGTCTTTATTGAACAGCATTTTTCTAGAATTGAGCTGAAATTGTACCACAAATGCTAACTATTATTTGATTTGTTGGAAATAAATATTAAGCAGAAAAGCATGTGTCTTTTGGTAAACAAGGAACAATAAGCAATAATTATCTTCAACTGTCTATTAAACATAGCACCATTTTAAGATATTAGTGAAAATGCTATTTTTTCCTCTAAGAATTTTACATGCCCATTGAAGCTGTTGCAGATTTTATAGCCTCCACCTACCCCTATTTATTAGCAATGAAAGGAATATAATGTGAGTAAATATAATGCTGTTTCTCACTCCCCCAAATGCCAGGGGTATATGAAATCTCACACAGGCATTGTGAAGATAAATACATAAAAGACCACAAGTGACTTGTGTAATCACAGATGTCAGAAGTAGCCTACAGAAACAAGCCACAGTGAAGCATTTTTAAATAGAGAGAGGTGCCCAACCTGGAATCATGTTCCAGTGTAACCAATTTCAGCTCTCTTTGATCAGCCAGTGGCTCTGAAGACAGCCTCTCATTGATGTATCAGGTAAACTCACATTTTGTTTTGTTTCAGCAAAGCAATCCTTTACCTCCACAAATATCCAACCATACCTAATTGTTATCATATCTCCATGATCTCCTTGGATGTACCAGCTGCAGTTTATGGCTGGAGGATAGTTGGATGGCCAAGAAGGACTATAGATGACTCCCCGTCTCTCCGTGTGCTGTTCCAGCTCTCCACTGCAAGCAGCTGTCAATAAGGGGAGAAAAATAATATTGTTAATGCTCTGCCTAATCAACAATTCACATTAGTTTCAAGAGCTTTCATCAGGTTCTGGAGACTGCAGACATAGGAGAGTCAACAGTTTTATCCTTTCACTGCTCTCTTCCCTGCCCTGTTTTTTAATTAAGACACTCACACCAAGTGTAGGTAGGCACAACCTGCATTGCAATGCAGGACCAATCCATAATCTTGTATGAATCTACCACAGACTACAATCAATATTACTGCAAGAGGATGTAATACAGAAATCCTCCTTACCTCCTTAGCTTCCCAAAGCCTAGGTAGGTCACCCAGCAAGTGAAGAAGATCTGTATTAACTGTAAAGTAGCTAGTAGCTCATTTTGCTGTGACATGTTTCTGGACATGCTGTTTATTCTCTTAACCACATGAAGAGTTTGTAAGGGTTAAAAAAATAACACCACCCACCACACCCTCACCCCTCCCACAAGAAAGTAAACTGCAGTCCAATGTTAAATGTTTTCACTGAACATTACTCAAGTACTCTAAATTCCTTCTGAACCCACACAGATGGGAAAAAATTTCAAGACAGGAAAGGAGCAAACAAGGCCAAATAAAGCTCAGCATTTTCAAAGCACATTTAGTTCTTCCTATGGAAAACAGCAGGCTATATCAAATAATTATAATTTGTAATTAAGCAATTCAAAAATGAAAATTAAATGTTCTGAGAACAAGCTGAAAAGCTGTTCTGATAAGAAAACATACTTCAAGCAGATTACAAGAGGGAAAATTCTCTGCAATGCAACAGCTATTCTGAACATTCTCCAAAAATATTATTTAAACTATTTTTAACACAAATTACTATCTAGAGCATGACTTGTGGACTGCAGCTGAATATTTCAGTTTTTGACAGAAGCTTACATTCTTGTAGCTGAAAAATACAGCAAGGAAAAAAAAAAAAGTTGCCTATACCTTGTCACTTCATACACATCCACATCCAAATACACTGCATTATAAATGAGAGATTTAAAGTATTGCTTGCTTGAAATCCAGCCACACAAATACACCACTTCCAATTCCCAGTTGGGATCAGATTTAGCTGCACTGGAGGGATGAAGGAAAGAAGGAGACCAGCAACGCTACTTGGCTGCAGTCGAGTCAGGCTGCCTGCAGAGCTCCTGGTGGGGCTGGGCTGCAGCACGTCCCCTCCAGGAAACCTAGGCCTGGCACTATTCTGTTTGTTCACAGTAAGCACTTTTGAAGTGAGAGCCACAGGAATACAAAAAGCATCAGGTGAGTAACTTACCTGAGGCAAAACATAAAAATGCTATTATTTTTATCTCCAGGTAGAGCATTCCACTGAAATACACGTATATAATTCCTACTAGTTTCAAAGGCCACAAAAACATACAGAATACATAAATACATGAAAGCATCTATTCCCAAACAAATATTTTGCAGTAATGAAGATACAAAAACAAGAACATTTTTGTTATCACATTTCTAAAACCAGAACAGCTCCATGCCACATGCTGGCAAATGCTGAGATGCAGTTGCAATTACAGAAACATAAAAGCAAATGTAAGATCCACAGGACTTTTCAACTCCAGTTCTCAGTTTCTTTAGGTCTATAATTGTGCTCCTCCACATACTTGTTGCTGCATCAACATATCACCATAGCAGAAGAGGACCAAGAGCTAGCAAACACATAAAGGAGCTGGAAAGGCTGCATTTCCTAACTGCCAGCTTAGTAACATTTCAAAATGGGAAGGAAAAATGAGGTTCTGGGTGAACGATCCTGCCTATAAATATCTTAAGTTTCTAATAAAGTTTCACGTCATGCCTCCTGAGTTTTAAAGTCAATGTCGTTGCTCCTCACCGTTCCTAATCCAAGGACGACAAGAAACAACAGCAAGTAACGACTAAAATACAAAACTGCTCAACCCCGTGGACCCCCCAAAACAAAAAGAGACCTCAAACAAAAATTGCCAGGCACAGCCCCAAGGTGGTGCCCTGGATTTCGAGCATGCAGATCACAGGACAAAGGAGGAAATGGTGTCAGTCTCTACTCCACTGCCCCCGCTCCGTTCTTCCATCTCTCCACTTGGCTTATCTCCTGACGGCTGGAGCCCTGACTGGAGTTCTTTGGATTCAGGGGGCTGCAAGCTCACGGAGGGCACTTGTCTTGTTAGAGGCAGGGGCAGTCAGGAGAGGGCGGCAGGGCCGGATCCTCTCGGCTGGGAGCGGCTGGAACCGGAGCGGGCTGCAGCGCCCTTTCCTCCCGGCGCGGCGTCCCCAGCGCCCGAAACCGCGGGGAGAGCCCAGACCGACACTGGGGCTGGAAATGGCTTTCGCTGCTGCTTCCTCTCGGACGGCCAGAGAAGACACCGAGCCTGCGGCTATAAACGGCATCGCTGCAGCTTCCCCTGTCCCCGTTATCTCCGAGCCCGCCACCGCGAGGCACAGAGAGGCTGCTCGGGGGGCAGCTTTTGAACAACACGCGCCAAAGCAAACTCGCACACAGCACTCACCGACACACAAACTCACACAGCACTCACAGACACACAAACCCACACACAGCACTCACAGACACACACACACACTCACAGACACACAAACTCGCACACAGCACTCACCGACACACAAACTCACACAGCACTCACAGACACACAAACCCACACACAGCACTCACAGACACACACACTCACAGACACACACACCACTCCTGCCCGGGGAACCTCAGAGATACAGGAACGATTTTTGGGCACCGATGATTATGGAGTACACTATCATTAGGAATGACACCAAGACAGTATTTTCAAAATTTAATTACACTGTTTTAACTGTATGTCCAGGGTCCCCTAAACCTGTTGGAGCACACCGGGGACACACACACATACACCCCTTCCAAAACTACTGTAGTGTTTACCCCAACCTCACTTAATTGCCTCATCTTTTTGATGCCTTTCTTCCCAATCTTTTTTTTCCTTATTACTACTAGTAGCCTTACTACAGGCTTCGCAAACATCAATCGACCTCCTCCCTAAAGCAGTCGCCTGCCCCTCCACCCCTTGTGCACTGACTGCTGCAAGGAAGAAAAGGTGAAACACCCCAGCACAGCTTTCAGCAGCTCTTTTTTCACACACATAAATGTTGAAAGAAATACTTTTATTAAACACAGCCTTCAGTGCTGACAACAAAATGGTAAAACCGCACAAGGGCAGATTTTTATACTGCTGGGGCTTCAATATTCATAAAATGGTCCCAATTCCCTCCTCAGCTCCTGGCCATGAAGTCTGCAAAATCACACACATGCCTAAGTATTGTGTTAATAAGTACTTAGGGCTTCACACTGTGATTCCTTAAGGAAAATAAACAAAAGCCTGTTCAAACTGCCAAAACATCTAAAGGAAAGGGAAGTTCCTAAATAGAAAGGCACAGTCCTGGATTCTGAAGACCTTATCATCAGTGACAACACAAAAAAATAGCAATGATAACACTTTTTCAACAATTCAGTGTCTTTCCACAGCCTTTCTGCACAAAACTAGAAGAAAAGTGAAATCCCAATTCACTAAAAACTCCAAACTTTCCCACATTTAGCGTTACTGAAGAAACATAAAATTACCAATTCCTGGTTTGGACAACCAACCCACCAAAAATCTTACTGAGGCGGTGCTTTTAAAGACAATATAAATTATAAAGACAGACAATAATAAATCTTCCACAGTTAAAAAAAAAACAAAAAAACTAAACAACAACTACCAAAAAAAACACCAAACAAAGAAAACCCCAAACTTTAAACAAATGCCAGAAGAGATCTGAGTTCAGAGAGTTTCTGTCAAGAGGGCATAAATCTTAATGAGGCTTTCTGTAATGATCAAATTGATTTCTTCTACTGTAAACAACAGTAGATTCCCTCTGCCAGCTAAATATGCCACAAATACGTGAAATGACATTTCCAAAACCTTTACATTAATAATATCACTTTTATTTTTGCAAGAGTAACTGTAATAAAATATACATTAAGCTTCACCAAAGGACAGCACTGAGGGTACTATGCTGCGCTGGAATACATTTTCAGACAATCCCAGACAAAAATAAATCATGTAGCTTCACATTCTTCTGCACCAGGGCCTGTCCCAGTCACAAGGAACACATCCCTGCCATCTGCTCCAGGATAACAGATGTTTTGCACTTGCACAAGGAAGCTCCTCTCAAACCCAAATGCCTGGCAATACACATTTCCTCAAGTAGCTCTCTCAGAGTCAGGAAACTCTCCCCAAGTTCTCACAACACTCCCTCAAGGAGGGCTTGCACACATGGTTTAATGCAGATCCCTTATGCCTGTGGAAAAAGAAGACTTAAGGCACCCCTTGGCTTTGCCCAGTCTCCAGCTGGATTCTGCTCTTGATCAGAGCCAGTGAAGGGACAGTCCAAGATGTCACAGATGTGCCAAAACCTGAGCTCACGCTGCTCGATCAACAGGCCCACCTAGCTTTGTGTGGGCACAGGTAAGAGAAGCTGCACATGGATGGATCCCTCTGTTGCAATGACCTTTGTTGATCATTTTCACCTCAAACTCCAGTTACACCAACAGGAGACAAGGTTACTCTCAAAAGTGTATGAAGACAAGAAAACATGAAGGCTACAATACTCTGAGGTTTTCAGCATACTTGCAGAATAAAAGCCAGATGTTACAACTCCATTTCTAGTGCAAAAAGTGTTAAAAAGCAGCACAGTCAACTGGAAGAAGCTCTGCATATTTTAGGCTGGGGCAGTATCACCAGTATAAGTAAACAACTGTGTAATTACTTAATTTACACTCTGTAAACTCATACATCATACACCAAACAGATGCCAAACTCCATCAAAAGCTGAAGAACCACCCAGGCAGAACATACGAGGACATAAATGACACTCTGTACTTTTTCCACTGAAAGAATGGAAAATACTGTGCTGCAAACAGCATGTCCTGCACGGTTTATCCACACTTCCTCTAAGCTTAATTTAGGCAGGTTACCTAATCATAAAATTACTACCTTCTCCTGATTTAAACCTTCTCTCAACCCCCAACTTTGACTTGAACACTCAAGCTCCCACATTATTTGATGTTCTGTCCTAGAATTATTTTTCTGTTTTCCAACATACTTTCCTCCCATCTCTCTTATTTGCTGTTTTCTTTTTTAATGTAAGTTGCAGCCTCTCTGGGAATAAAGTACATCTACACGCATGACGGTGGATTGACAGTCACAAGAGGGTCCTTATCACTAAGAGGACCCTGAATGCAATATTCCCATAATGTCAGTAAGTCACTGCTAGAGAGAAGAAAATTACACTAAGTGCTGTGATTCTGGTTGAATTTCCACACTGACATTCATGAGACATTTTTAATATTCTTGTTTTAGCTTCTTCAGGAATGAGCCACTCTCCCTGACTTGGTTCTCCCAGGCACACTTCCTAAACACAGAATTTTCCTCTAAACATACCCAGCACTACAACCTTAGCCTCAAGCTTACAATTTTCATCTATCACAATGACAATGATGCAGTCTGTAATCCTGTTGTGGTTTAAGCTCAAATGGAAAATAAACCCCATGCAGTCACTCCAGCCCCCTCAGCGTAATCCTGCTGTGGTTTAAGCTCAAATGGAAAATAAGCCCCATGCAGCCACTCCCGTCCCACAACCCTCAGGTGAGAGAGCCGAAAAGCAGACTGGGGTTGAGATAACAATTGACTGTTACTGGAACAATTGACAATTGAACAGCAACCAGAGGAGAAAACAGCCAGTGACAGCAGCGTGTGACAGAGGGTGATGTCCAAAGCACTCGGAGCGGGACAGGGCCAGGAGTGACCAGAACACAGGGACAGGGACAGGCATGACCAGAACAGAGGGACAGGGCCAGGAGTGACCAGAACACAGGGACAGGAGTGACCGGAACACAGGGACAGGAGTGACCAGAACTTCAGGACACCGCGACAAAACCTAGGAAGACTTAAAAGTCCTAAACTTCCTAAGATGTCATTGTTAGTCTGTCCTAAACAAATGTCATTTAAAAGGTCACTCTTTCGTTAGAACATCTCTCTGCATGAGGAAGAAACAGTAACAGCTCAAATTAACAGTAAACAGAGGTAAGAAAAGTATGTCTTACCTAATGAGGTAACAGCACTTTCTATTTTCCCAGTCAGGAGGAGATTCACTGTGTAAAGACAGAAAAACAATGTTCAGACAAATTCTAGCAGTACAGGGTGGCAGTCAATAGTTAACCATTCCTAGGTGTTTGCTGGGGTGTTAGCACAAATGTATTGCAGTTTCCCAACCAGAACTTTGCTTATCTGCACAGGCAGGTCGTGTAATCAACTATTATCCTTCACTGGAGCTAAAACAAGTCAATACACAGTGGATGTTTAGTATTTCTGAAACACACTATCAAAAGAAACAACTGCCAATCTATTTTAAATTATCTTCCATAGGATTAATTTTAATTGTGGAACACAGAAGAACAATCACACTAAAACGCAACTATTATCCTTAAATACTTCTCTGAATAAAGCAAAGTTTGTCCCCCTCAGGTAAATGTCACCTTGAAAATCAGCTGCTAAAGCTAACATGATTGCCTTGACTAAGCAAAAGCAATGAAGTTTTCAACAAGGTCCACTAATACAATCAAAACAGGATGAGGCAGTACTTGCAAACATATCTGACTTGCAAATTATGCTCCAAAGACTCTTCACTTTCTCAAAAGTCTCCTCTCACAGTGTATACCATTAAAGTGATCTGGAAAGAGTAGTTATTGCCGAAGAAAATTTGTCCTATGTCATTGTTGCTCCAGAAGTCAGCATTAACATGTAGTTCCCTATTAGTTTCCCCACACTTTCTTTAAAAATTACATCGTGTCCCACTGACCATTCTCATTTCAACAGTAATCTGTAATCTACAAAGATAGCCTATTAATAAAATGACAAATGCTTAAAAAAAAATTAGAAAGGTTTAAAATGTTACCAAAAACTTAATTTACAACATCCCAGCCCAAGCACTCACTTCGGCTTTATTTTTCATATGTTAAGTCCTAAATCTTTTAATAGGTAATCTCTTGGCAAGAATTTAGTTAAAAACATCATTTAAAAATCAACAATAGGAGAAGAGAGGAAGAGAAACCGTCCCTGTTCCCAACAGTCACTTAGGAAGCAGCTGACAATTAACACTATTTATGGCTCAGAGCGTGGGCCCCCATTGTCTTCTACACTGTCTAAACACATCCCAAAACAATGACCCTTGCCCTGACCACCTTCTGTTACAACTTAAACCAGCACAAGAGGTACAAAAAGTACTAAAGAGGTGGAAATAAAAAACAATCCCTCAGCTTTCCAGTTCAGGCCCAGTCATGTTTTTCAGTCACCACACTGCAGCAGCCCAGGTGCCTACAGCTGTCCCTCCAGGACTTATATCTGGCTGTCTACAGTTCAATTTTCTCCTTTTGAGAGGACTGCTACAGACCTCAGGCTGAGGCCAGGCCCTGCAAAACAGAGAGAAAACTGCTCCTGGGGTCACTCATCACAGACCTCAGGGACAAGGACAGTGACTTCCCCCTCCTACTAAGCAGTCTTGGGACTGAGCTTTTAGGAATACACGAAACAAGGAGGGAAACTAAATGGCAGCGTATGTAATGCTCCAGCTTGAGCAGAAACACACCTGAGCCATAGACTTGCATTAATAAGCATTATTATGATGTTCAAAGGACCCTAACAGCACTGATTTTATTACATAATCAGCTAACATTTGTAACATTTGTTATATGATAATAACAAGGTGCCATGTAATTATTTCTTCTTTCACAGTGCTAGTTTGCTCTGTTAGGTGAGTAAGAGTAGCTAGGAGCAAAAATACTATCCTGTACCAGGAAACAACACAGCCCTGTTAGCTCTGGCAAAGCAGCACATCCGTTTGTGACAAACTGGATCGCAGCAGTAACAGCAACACAACATTTCCTCATCCAATATTAAAGTGCCACTATTTCTGTAACCGTAGTAATACAGTCCTAAAGACTGAGATGAAATTAATTCATGATTATGTCACAAATTTATATTCACGAGAAGTAAAATACTTGGTTTTGCTCCAAAGAAAGTACATGAATATACTCTGCATAACTAGTATCAGCACAACTGAAAGCAGTGTTTGAAGATCCATTGCATGCAAGAGTCTGGGTCTGTACTACCATTGTAATCTTTCTGTATGTTTCCTACCTGAACATTCCCAACAGCCCTAAGAGAAACAAGCTCTGAAGCAGAGGTTTCCTCACGCAGCTTAGAAGTGGCCCCGATGCCCTTTAAATGGAAATAAGTAGGATGAAGACAAGGGGCACAATAGAGTGGAATTAGCCAACTCAGAGCTACATCACTGAGGACTGTTAAACAGAGAGCCCTCGTTTACTACCACAAATGCAGTTATAGGCAGCCTTGCACACCACACCTGGCAGATATCTAAGAAAGAGAACCCCCAAAAATACTCATTTATCTCTGCAAAAAAACTTTTATTGGTTGCAGTTGCAAGTTCTTCACTCTCATTTTCAAACCCTTTTATACCCAGAAGTCAGCAAAAATAGCTCTTTAAAATAAAATCTAAGTCTCAAACCAGATATTTTCCCAAGTAACTCAATAAGCTTACAGTTTCCAATACCCATTTTGCTCACTCAAGACCATCAAATCAAACCACAAGAGCACTGTTAAACCAGCACCCAACTCTCAAAACTAGCAGAGGCCAGTAAGAAAGAACAGCCATTCCCTACTGATCTTCTTGTCTCTTGTCAAAATAAAAACAGGCGAGAGACTAGAGTATTAGAAAGTTTCCTAGATGCTCTTTTTCTTAACTGTTGAGCAGATACGGGAAAGCCAGAAAAAAATCCCTGAAGTGGTTCAGTTGGCCTGAACTCCATGTAGGAAACTTACTGTGCCATTCATTTGGATTGCTAAATAATTCTCAGGGTGAGGTTTTCACCTTGGAAAGTGGCTATTTGGATCAAAAGGGAAATTTACATCTTGGCACCTCCAAACCAAATGACAGGCTTTCCCCACAGCCAGAAGGAGACATCAGCTTCACTGATTCCTTCTTATTCGATAACTTTCTATGTCCTCCAGAATTTCTCCAGAATGATAAACAAAATGGCTTCAGGAAAGAACAGTTGAAACAAACCCAAATCCAGCCTTTGGAGCAGCAGTTTACAGATGAGGTCACACAGCAATGGTCAGTGGCAGCACATTGATACAGACACCAAACACCCACACATGGGAAACACCCACAGGACATGGGAAAACAAGGAGAGAATGGCAAGAAGCAAGAACCAAAAACAAGGATAAAAGGAAAGGACAGACAAGCAGGAAGTAAAACACAAAAATAGTTAAAGTAGCAGCATTAAATTCTTATGGGCTCACTGAAGCAAAATACCTTACAAGCTTCCCTCCTCTCATGTTTCTCAACTTCCACTACTGTCAGTTGTGCAAGGAATAGGAATAAAACATTCCAGCTGAAAAGAAGAGCCAGACAGTGAAATTCTAGAAGTCATAGAAAGCAGAAATCTACTAAACTTTCACCTGACATCACCCACACCTAAACTTCCCTCTCTGAAGTGTTCTCACTTCAGCTCTGAAGTTTACATACGCTTTTATTATCTCATTAGTCATTTTAACAATACCCATGCTATTTACGACAACTAATAACAGGTTTAACAAAGGTCTGACTGGGCCACAAAAAAAAAAAAAAACCCTAAACAAAATTTTAAAAACCCAAAACACCCCCCAAAGAAGAAGAAATTCAGAGATACAGGGAAAATATGTATCTTTCTCTAACTTTAAATAAGCAGTGCAGCAGACATTATCCTCATGCTGTGCACATCTCTGAAATCCTGCTAAGACTCTGCAGAGTTGTATGACCTGGATGTTCAAACTGTTTTGTAGTTTAGCTAGCTTTTTACATTGTACTTATACTAATTAAAATAGATACGTTTGAAATAACCACAGCAACCTTTAAACTTCAACTTCCTACATGTTTCTAGGTAAGCACTGATGTTAAGGAAGCGCTTTTACAAAAACAAGCAGTCTGGCCACAAGATATCCCTTTCTGATCGTTTGCATAACGAATAGTAACTGTCACTTGGGATTATTAAAAATTAACTCTAATCCACTTTATTGTGGGTTAAAGCATTCTGGCTCAAGGAGCTGTGACAGTTTACCAAGTAAGTGTCCGGAGGGCTCAGCGCAGCCCCAGCGCTGCTCAGCTGCTCCTGACTGCGCGGCCCCAGCAGGATGCTCCGGCAGGGCGCAGGAGCGGAGCAGTCAGCTCCAGCAGCTCCGAACTCCACGTGCCCCTGTTACACACCGGGCCTGCCGTTCGCTCCTTCTACTCACAGCCAGGCGCCAACGCTTCTGCCTAACAACAGCCCTGACTGAACGGGCTGACAGACTGGAAACCAGTAATACGCTTCATCACGTTGCCATAAATTAACACCTGCTGAGAAGCAGAGCGGAAAGCAACGGCTTCAAGCAGACGGGAGGGAACTGAGCAGAATATGGTAGAGACAGGGAGGGAGAGAAAATGTTTCTTCTCGCTGCCACTCAAGAGAAGCGCCGGGCAGTCCGCAACCGAGCCCCGGCGCCGCTGCCCGCACGGCACTCCGCACACGCTCACAGCCCACGGAAGAACCGCTGATGCCTGCTGAACTTTTTTTTAAACTGGGCTATGCGAGGTTATGGCAGCACTTCCAGAGCCAAGGGCAAGGCGATGGGCTCCGCTGGATCCGGCAGCGCTCTGCGCGGCCCCACACCGCCGGGCAGCGGCCGGGCACGGCAGCCCCAGCGGGTGCCTGAGCGAGCCGTGGCCGCGCCGGCCCTCGGCCCGTTCGGAAGCGGGGAACGGGAGGGGGCTCCGCCGGCACGACCCGGTGTGGTGCAGCCTCGTCCCATCCCGCGCCCCCCATCCACGGTCACTTCCCGCAGGGGAGGAGGGGTCCCCACGGCCGATGCCCGCCGTGCCCCGCCGCCAGGGAGCGGCCGGGCCGCACTCACCCAGGCAGATGGCAGTGAGCGGCGCCAGCGGCGGGAGCGCGGAGCCGCGGGCCCGTGCCGGGAGGCCGCGCCCAGCGCTGCCGCCGCCAGCCCCCCAGCCGGGAGCCACCTCGGCCCAGCGGGTCACCCGGATGCCTTTTCTCGGCAGTTTCCTCAGGAGCTACGCAGAGTTGGCTCCGCTGCTGCTCCCGAGAGTGAGCGCTGTGATCGGTGATGGGCGCATGGAGAAAAGCCTCCCCAGGAGCCCGGCTGTCCTTAGAGCTCACAGCGCCTTCGGCCGCACCGAGTGCGGAGCCAGGCCCGAGCCCTTCCAGGCCCTGCCGACCGTGAAACAAGTCATCTGGTCATCACACAGGTAACGTATCCACAGCAAGGCAGCCAATTCGGATTACTATAAACGACTAAATCCATCCTCTCCCACTGAAAATGGACAAAGCTTAATGTGTTTACGAGCAGGAAGACGACAGACGTTAACTGGGAACTTCATGGAGAGAATCGCAGAACAGTGCAAGGGGACAGGTACCCCTGCCCAGCTACCCTAAGCAGCTACAGTGAACCAGCTGTACCTCACGTTTGCTGAACCTTTCCTTGTTTTCCCATCTGCAGATGCTCACATACTGCCCCTGAGAGCCAGTACCAGTGCTTTAGGCCTTTTATTTCAGCAATGTAAAGCGTGGCTATAGCCGTGTGTCGGGTTGAGATCCTTACCCTCGCTGAGCTACAGACCTGTGCTTTACCTTTTCTTTATCAATTCCTTTGTTGGAATTATTATAATTGTAATTTGCATTTGTCTATCACTCTGGCTCCTTAATGAATGCCTAATGGATGATTGGCCTGAGGATCAATAGTATCATGTCGGGTGTACCTGGAATGAGAGAAATGGATGTCATAATAAATACTTCTACTGTGCTAGAGATGCAGAAATAATAAGTGGATCAGTACAAAGTTTACCTGTAGGTGAGAAGGCCCCACACTCAGCACAGCAGTGAGCTGCCTCTGCTGAAGATACAGCCTATTTCACGTGTCTGTGCAATTTTAAATAGCATAATAAATCACATTTTTTTCACAACTAAATTCTTTGTAATCTAACCAGACAATTCTTAAACCTTTAATGGACCCATGATTGTAAAATCATTTCATCTGGGTTTTTGAGCAGTAATCCTCAAATTATGGGTCTGTAAAAGCAATAATGGAATGTTTCATAAAAGAATTTTTCCCTGGTGAGTCTATTATTGTAATTTGAAAAACATATACAGTCACTTCTACATTCTGCATTAACCCTTTTTATGAAAATTGGGCGTAAATTATATCTCTCATTTCCATTAAATAACAGCCTTGCATCTCACCAAAACAGTACACTGCATAGGACTGAAAGCAAAATGATGGATGCAGACTCCTTTTTTAATCGATTGTGCCCATGCCACTAAGTTGTTAAGATAAAATCCACTCAGTTTAGAGTTATACTTTGATGTTCACATAGGACTAATTTAAAATGTTGAGACCTGATTTTCAGTCACACACTTTTTGTGTTCACATAAATCTATGTAAGTTTCAGAAAACTATATATGAAGGTACATATGTGTATGCTCCAGCATCTGCTGGCCATGGGGAATTAATTATCACATCACAATATCCACCTTGAAAACACAACCAGCAGAACCCATCACAGGTGCTCTACTTTAGAGTGATTTGCAGATTATTTTAAAATCACTTTAAAAGAGTTGTGCCAAACTGAATCATTGCTCAAGCCAAGTGTCAAGCCTTCATATCCCATTTCAAAACATGATACAGAGATGGCTCTAGGAGTAGACATTATACATTATGTATGCTGGAGCATCATTTTAATGCTTTTGACAGAACTGGATCACAAAAAAGTCATATAACACCACCAAAATAAAGTTTTGATAAAGGTTTACTGAGTGTAATCAAAAGATATTACAATTTTTTAAAATATGCAGTAGAAAAATGAAGACATAGAATGATACAAAGATTATGGACTCCATCAATATTAGTACTAAAACCATTACAATAACTTGGAACCTTAGCCTGTCCATGTGTGTAATTAATACCTATCTTATTCTCATTACATGCCATTTTTTTACTTTATTCACATCAGTTCCAACTAATAAAAGCTTATGCTTCTTTTACAAGCATATGTATCTATGGATTAATTTGATTGAGATTTCTTTACACTAAGACTGTAATTTCACCAGTTCCACAAGTAGTTGATATGCATTTGTCTCCTTTTCAGCACATAGCAGTTTCAATGCATGCACAGATTTGTGCAGATCAGCAAGACTGTGATCCCATAGAATCACCATGGTTCTCTTTTGACAGCTGGCATTAAAGAAAAGTTGGGTAGAAAACATTAGGTGTGGTAAGACATTATTTGTCTCAGCCTCCCACTGTTCATCTCTGGTTTTATTGCATCACTGCACAGCACTATCTAGCTGCATTTAATAAGGTTTACATTTAGTGACAACTGCACTCTTCCTGAAAGAGAAGAAAATTCTCAAGGGTACTTTGCTGCACCAACTTTAACACTATTTCTGCCTTGATCCATTACAGATCATTACTAAACTTCACAGTGATCTATTTTCCTTCCTCTTCTTTAGGAATTTGTTATTCATGAATTCTGTGTAGAGCTGAAAAAACCCTGTTATAATTCACATCCATTTATAAAATGTGATGGGAATAAATATGAGCAATTTGGTATCACAGGAAGGCAAACACAAATTGTTTGATGGAGAAATACTGTAAGAACATCACCAATGTATAGGCCTTTTCCAAAGAGAGTGCAAAGCTGTGATATTCCTCTATGACACTTGGAGCATTCTATGGAATCCTGAGTTTGTATCAAGCAGACCAGATTATGAGCAGCAATTACATTAGGGTAATTACTTGAAAAACAAAATAAAATTATTCTCTCTTGAAAGGGTTCAGTTGTCTTTGTAACTACTATCAAGGCAGCATTAATTGCACATTAGGTTTTTTTTAATACTTGTAACTTAGCTCTCTTAACAAAACTGAAGGTCCACACAACCTCTCCATTAATTAAATTATGTCTCATTTGTGTTTAATTGTGTTACTAAGATCAGATTTTTGAAACATGCAGCATAATTACAGAGGAGGATTAGAACTGTCTGCGTTTCAAATACTTACAGAAATAATTGGAGGGAGTTTATGGAGGTTCCTTAACACATTTTTTAAGCTGCACTTTATTAATAAGTTGCACTGGACAACAAGCCATTCCAGACACCTGAAAGAAAAAGCCAGGCCACAACCAGCACTGTTTTATTTCTCTCTTCTCTGTGGCTTTAAGTATTTTCAGTGTGATTGGGTTTTTAAAGTATAATCTCAAGTTGCTGCTTCATGTCAGGAATGTGTCAGCTGTTTCAGGAGGCTGCCATCCATCCCAGGCCAACAGCCCTCTCATTCCCTGCAGCACTCTCAGCTCTGTGCCCTGCAATCTCCTGAGCTCCTGCCCAGTGCCACTGCACAGCACAGGCCTTCTGCAGCTCTCACAAGGACTGCAGCGAGTTCCTACACGTGCATTTCACTTGTGATGCCACACTGAAAGGCTATTTAAGCATCCCATCACATCTCCTACCTGCCTTGTGACTTTATCTTTTCATAACTGGATCTGGATTGATTTAAACTGTGGTGATGCTGGGGTTTATTATCTACTCAGTAGAAAAACACTGCAAGACAATAGTGAGACCCCATATCTACTAAAGATGCTAAACTTATTTCTCTCTTCTGCCAATTCTTTCATATCTACTGATGAGATGAGTTTGGATGATTTACTTTAGTTTATGACAAATCCTTTTGTGCTTTGGTTATATTAGGGGCTTACTCTCTCTGGTAGCTGGAGTCTTAAAGGATTTACTATTTTCCTTGACGGTAAATGAGGGCTAAAGTAACTCAAGAAGTAAGTCTCTTCTGCTTGTAAATGATAGAAGAGCAGTACCAAAATAAGGCTGAATCACATTTTAGGTGAATTAATGTGTTTTCAGATTCCCCTTCACCTGCAAAGATTCACAGAAAGAACAGGCTCAGCGGGGCCTGAGCTTGTCTTTATTACTTTACTTCTTTTCTACAGAAGGAAATGGAACAAACTATCACTACATTCTTAGCCAACATATACTAGCTGCTTGAGTTACTAGACTTATTTTAGAATTTAAGTAGGAGATCAAACAGATTGGAATTAGAAGCATGAAAGCTCCTCTAACTCACAGAATGAATGCACATTAAAGCTGTCTCCTAGGGAGAGAACGAATATCTTTGCTCAGAATAAATATTGTTATCAGAACAGATGAAAATAGCCACCTGAGGTTGCTCAGCAATGTGCTCCCATCCTCCAATTCTGTTAAAATGAAAGAAAAAAATTAGAAATTAATTAAAGTGTTAACACACAATCAGGCTTATCTAAAATGGAGCGTGCTCTGAAAAGCAAAACATATAATTAGGACTGAACAGACACTTAAATCAGTTCAGTGACTGGTTTTTGTAGTGTGGAGAAGGGTTGTAAACTACTGCAGTGCAGATGCAGAGGCTGCAGAGCAGCTCTCCTGTCACACCACCCTGTAGTGTTCCCCTACCAGCCCAGAAAATGCTCTCTGGTGTAATGTTAGCTGGAACACCAATAATTTTTAGACCTGCCTTCCACCCATTCTTAAACTGGGAAACTTGTGCAAAGACTTACAAGTTAGAGCACACTGTTGAGAGAGCTGCTGTCTGAGGAGAGGTGCAGCAAGTAACTCAGGGCTGGTGCTCTGCCCTTTCACCAAGCAGCTCGGGGTTAAAAACCACAGCAGTACTGACAGAACAGTTCTGAACCAGACTACAAGCACTGCAGCAATTCCACTGTAAACTGAATAACAGCTGCAGTCTGTACTACACTTATTAGAGACTGCCATTTTATTTGCACCCCATTTCCAGTTGAACAGAAAAAGCACAGCAGAGAATAAGGATAACCAGGCTTCTGCTGTTTCATTGACAAATATTTTCTTTCTTTTTTTTTCCTACTACTTGTGTTACCAATAACTAAAATTTATCATCTCTGGCTAGTCTTCATTAAAATTTGTCCCAGATACTTCCTTAAAGGTTTTGTTTGGTCCCAGAAAATGAAATTTGTGTTTCACCTGTCTCAGGGGTTGTCACAAAGACTGATGTATGGCTTTGTTTCCCTTATTTGTCTACTATAGTTATATTTTTAAAGTTCCAATGGTGTGGTTTCGAGCACAAATTTCTCTTACACCCATTCTGTATGAAGTGTGCACTTTTATTCACTGCAATACCCCACATAGTTTTAAAAGTTGTAATGATTTTAAAGTACGAAAGTATCCTTGAAATCAACTAGAGTAATTATTACTGACAATTCTAAATTTTCTTCTTGATGTTCTCAATACAAATTCATAGCACAGTGGTTTTGGTGTTCATAAAAGAGCAAATTAGATCTTATTTCCTAAAGCTCTTCTTAACATGAGTAGACTGATAACACAGTCTACTCATGTTAAGAAGAGCTTTAGGAAAACACAGCAAGAATTTGGAACTGTGCCTCAGTTCCAAAAAAAACTTCCACAGAGAGAGTGAAAAAGGATATAAATGGAAATATAAGGCAATAAATAGGAAATAAAAGGAAATACAATGTATTAGAGTATCAGGACAATAATCTGTTTAGCTAATTTCCCTAAAAGATAAAGTAAGTTTAAAGCACTAGGAAAGAAGAAATGCCAACCTGTGCTGAAGTGTGGATGTCTGATCTTTACACAGGCAGTGAGCCAGCACCTCCCAGGAAGAGGACACAGAATATGTCAAGTCCATCACTACTAAGTCATGAGGTGGATTTCCATGACACAAAATGCTCTGCTCTCTTTGGTTTGTCCACTGGATCAACAAACACTGTCTTTCTGGATCCTCAGTGATCCTGACAGCTATTGACAGTAACAGCTAGAGTAGTAAAAAACTGGTAGCATGTCACCAAGGATGGTGGGCTCACAGCTAGGGATGGGAAATTACACCCTCCCTGAAGGTGTAATGTTTTCATCTCTGTTCCATGCTGCCTAGGCTGTTTTTATTATTGCACATTGTACAAAATTTCTAAAAAGTACAATCTATCTGAAGCATACAAGTGAAGTCTGATTAATATAAAACCCAGTAATGTTTTCACAAATCAGCATGCTAATTCAGACCACATTACAGAGAGGAGAAAAAAAAAGGGATAATCATAAACCATGGAACAAAACGACTGTCAGAGATTTGTAGAATAATCAAAGCTGCTTCAACATTCAATGGAGTTTAAAACCATGGAAAGTCAGATTTTCTTGTGCATAAAGAAAACCCTGTAATCCAATATATCCTTTAACTATGACACAGTCTGTGCAGTAGAGCTGTGGATCCTAGTTGTATGTTCCAACCAAAGCATGAAAATAAAAGGAGAGCCTGTGATAAATGGGTTGAAGTACGAGAAGGGAAAACCATTTCAACAACTGAACAATGAGTGAACAAGACTGGCAGCCCTGTGGATTCATACACACATAGGCTGTAAGTATGCCTAGAGAGAAGGAAAGAAAAAAAAAGGCAGTGAGTATGAGGATAATCAGTGATTTAGATGATCAAAACTTTTAAGAGAGTTCTGGTACTTGTTTTAAACATACCTATTGTTAGGATACAACATCATCTGTAAACCCGATGCCTGAGGCAGTGAGATACTTGTCAAAAACTGGAAGACAGAATCGAGAACATTTCTGGCTGTGCACTTCCATGTTTGTGAAGGTTGAGTCATCTGAGATCCCCTTTCACACACATCAAGCTCTCCCAGGGGATCAGTGGTGCTCCCTGAGCTGGCATTCATTCATTTATCCCGAGGGCAGCAGTGCCATGGCTGCATGCAGAACTCCCCAAGAGGGCATCCTCTCCTCAATAGCTATGTGGCTGTCAGACATTCCAGCTATTTCCTCAGTTGAAGATAAAGGTGCCAGACAGGGCAGCCAACTAAATTAATAAAAATATTATTTAATAAAAATTGGGAAATAAAATCAAAGAAAACTGCAGTAAAACCGCTTAGGATAGTATCCACAAGTGCCTGTGGTGGCAGATGATCAGGAATGTTGCAAAAGGGTACCTACTTAAAATTGGAATTTTCTGAAGGTAACTACAACTTTTCTAAATAAATAATTTCTGTACAGAGTTCTCGCTCTGGGAAATCTCAGAACAAATCATATTTCAGAGGGATAGGGGAGAATCCTGCAGCAGGCAACAATAATAAAATCAATTCATATAAACATTGCTCTATACATTGCTCTATATTTATATATTACACATTTATGAATTCTTTTAAACAGGAAGCAAGCAAGCTGATAGAACCACTGGGGTCAAAAATCCTAAATTAAAAGTAGCTAACAGAAAAGTTCTTTGATCTTGTACAGATTTGAGAGGACTCCAGGGTAACATAGTATGCATAGCACAGAAAATCCCATGATCCCCAGATTGGTGTATACATCTACAGTGATCAGTGTTCAAATACCCTTCATTAGGGCACTATGGCAGCACAGTGATTGTTCTGTCCATGTCAGGGGAGGTGCTGGAAAGATTAAACCAGTTTTAAAACCTATTTGAGTAAAATACTGAAGTATTCATTTATATTTAAATTTGTAATCACATTGTCAGACTCACAGACTTTTGAGATGTTTATACATTTTTCAGTTACACAACCAGTTGTTCTGGGAGTTAACTGTAATTAGCTTTTATGAATCTATCATTATGCACAGACCCTCTTGGAACAAATGAACAAAAGTATGTGTATGCATTTGTTTTGTTGACTACCAAAAGTATGGCAGCTCACATACAATTGTCATGTACCTTAATAAAACCTACTCCTTTTAAACTATTTCTTTACTATAGTAATTTGCCAGCTTTCATAAATGAAAGTAATTACAACAATTGTTGTTTTTTAATCTTACTTATTCCATGCTCTAACTACAAAAAAATAGCAGTAGTTATGTCCAGGAAAATGGCATTGTACTAGCTTGAACAAGTCTGCTCTAACTACAAAAAAATAGTTGTTGTGGGCACGCTTCTTCAAATAGCAGTAGTTATGTCCAGGAAAATGGCATTGTACTAGCTTGAACAAGATCGTGATTCAAAGAGATAATATTTCATACCATTATTTCATTAGCCAACATGGCATTGACCTTTTCCACAGCCACAGGTGCAGCAATCACAAACACAAATCTTCTTGCCTCCCCTACTGTAAAGAACTGGTGTATAGTGATGAGTTAATTTGTTCTCAATCCTACATTTGCTGAATGTAATGGCAAAGCAGTGTCCATTGATTACAGTGACACAGAAGGAAAAATCACAAAGGCTTCCTACTTCTCAAAAGCAAGCCACACTAGCAAATATTTGAATGTCAATTAATGCCAAGCAATTTTAAATATTTCATCCTGTGTCTATACATCTACTAAAAGTACACTAATCCCAGTTGGAAACACAAATATTCATTGTAGTGCCCACATTTAGCTTGGCACCAATCTCACTGGTTTTGCTGGTAATTTACTTGATGCGTCCCAGCACAGGGCTCAGATTTCTGCATGGCCTCTCAAGGGCACAAAAAGTTAACACAAAACCCATCAGTGATATGTAAATCTTGATGTGCAAGATTTACATATTAAGACATTCACCATCTTAATATTCCCACAATGTAACTTTGTTTCAGAAATATTTGTATTTACTGCATAACATATGCTCCTCTTCCTTATGGGCAATTTTCACTCCCAAGGTCATTACTAATATTCCTCCTGAAGTTCTTCAAGGGGAAGAGCAGATGGAGAGCAAATATGTGGATCAATTTCAAACTGTACAGTACCAACCCAGAGCTCTGCAGCCACATTAGCTGTGCTCTCTGCCAGGCAGGCCTAAAACCAATCGTGCCAAGGCAGCCCCAAATCTATTTTTATGCTTTCCTAAGGGGCCCACATTAAGAGCTGCTGAAACACAGAAACCAGCAGCAGCTGCATAATCAGTTTATGGGAAAACATTTGGAAACTATTAAGTCAGAGACTCAACAAGATAACATCAAAAGAAGTGACTAAATCCTGCTCTTACAGTTATGTGACACTGAATTTGGACCACAATACCTAAACAACAGTGTTATAGGTCCAAGTGATGCCTTAGTAGTTTTAGCACCTTTTTTGAGAGATGTGCCATCTCAGCCTTAGGCTCTAATAATTCCAAATTTGTGTTTGCAACTACTAATTCATTCATTCTCCCTTAATCTTCTGGTGTTGTTTCCACAGATCACAGCCAGAGAGAATGCCAGAAGAAATCACAATTGACATCACAGGAATCAATGTTAAGGAGCACGTGAAGTTCACCCAGTTCTTAGAAGGGCAGCAGGTTCTGGCCATGGCCACCAAGGCAGTTTATTCATTTTGACCAGGTGTTCCAAGTTAGCTGTTCACCCAATGCTTTAGTTTGCCAAGATAGTAGTCAAAGAACTGCAGACAGACACCTGCATATCTTTTCAGCTGGTCAGAGTTGAGAAGTAAAAGTCTCGAGGGTTTTTTTCATTCAATATGCAAACTTTAGGACTCAGCCAGTACAGATAATATGGAATAAGGACTGGGTATAGTTTGCTTGAAAGGTAGAGAAATAATAGGACATTGGTACCCTGATCAATTAAGATAGTGCATCAATACAAATTTATTATATAAAGATAACTCAAAATACCTTGAGAAGCACATAATAAAAGAACATAACCCATAAGAAGAAAAAAAAAAAAAGAGTGATTCTGTTCTGCCTGAAAATGACATGCAAATTAAAATGTTAATTTTTAAAAAAATTAAGTCTAGTACTGAAAAAATAGCCGCTCAGGGCTGGCCAAACAGACCTGAGTTAGCATATTATTTGACAATTTTTGTTATTGACAGTAAGTATTTATTTTAATGGAGAAACACTATATATAGTGTAATTAATCAGAAATAAACATGCAAAATTAATTGAATAGTATCAGTAATTACATCAGTAATTGTTTTAAATATTAAGCCATACTCATAGTAATTAGGGACACTATAATAAATTATTTCTGAGCTATGACCCTCATTCAGCAAGATATGTTAAATGAAATAAGATGTATAAATGGTCATATTATTTGCTCTTATGATAGTATAACTCATATGATTTTTTTAACTATTATTTTATCACTGAACAAAAAGAGAGAAAGATTTCTGATGGACATAGTATACATACTAAAAAACACACTGTTTGAAAAAACATCTACAAACAACACTTGGTCAACCCTTAGATCATTTTTAAAAAGCTGTAATTCAGACAATTTCAAAATACTTCTCATGTTAAAGTATTAACAAGGGGTATTTCAGGAAAAGCCATCACTCAACAGTTTCCATAGACAACAAACAACTAATTATAGGGACTAATTGTGTTTACTCATTTGTAAGTAAAGAATAACATAACTACTACAGGAGATAAGGACAGACCTTGTTGTTTTGATGGCATTGCACAGTTAACAGCACAGGAAAGATCTACCCACACAGCTTGAATTGATTCATCTTTTCCTCCCTTCATTATGAATCAGATTCTTTATTGCCTTTTTATTGAATGAAAAACTCACTACAGCACAGTCAGTGGGAGTTGTGCCATCGACGTCAAGTGAGGTCGCTGCTTGTCTACCTCTCCAAATAATATTAAAAATAACCTTGCGTATTTAATCCTTAATCATAGCTAACTACAGTTTTCTGAAAGAAAGAAAAGTCCACAAAAACACAAAAGACAGATGCTTCCCCCTGGTGTCATCGTTCAAATGATGTTAAAGAGAGAAGCTGCTGGCTTTCTGATAGCTGCTGAATGCATGGAAACATGCATGCATCCCTTACAGGATGTGAAACAGAGCTTCCCACAACCCCTCACACATGTATGCCCATGCAATCTGTGCAATCTCACATCTCCAGGATCAGAAAACCTTAAGCCTACAAGCAACAGGTGTAAGTTCTGCAAATTACTTACAAATTAAACCATCCATATCAGTATTTTCTACAGGCAGCAAAGGAATAACTGGGAAATGTCTTTGTTTTCCAATATGCAGACTGCAGTATCCCAAACAGTTCTCCCCCTCCCTCTCCCCCAAAATCCAGAGCTGACACTGTGGCAAATCCTTCCACAATACAGACATCACATTGTACAGCCATGACACCATGGAGCTGAACATGCCTACTGAAGAATGACACATCACAGCACAGCTCGTCAGGAAAGACAAAAAGCAGTCCTACAAACAGGGGTTAACAGGCAGTGTGGCTTCACTTGATGTTTTTGTCAAATGTTTTCACCCAAGTCTTTGTGAATAACGTGCAGGCAGCAATGGCAGCTCCCAGGCAAAGTGGAAATCTCTTCCCCCAAGCCTACGGTCAGTGTTGCAATAAACAGCCACTAAACATTTGGCAGCCTCTAACTTCCCTTCTTTAGGCAACTGCCACTTTGATAAAATACATCTCCAATAAACAAATCTGCCTGCAGGAGTCACTTCGCTTTTCCCTATTCACAGACACGGAGGAATGAAAAATTAAATTTGATCAGATCTGTATTTGAAAGTTCAAGAGCCCAAGCTGGAAATCACCAGAGGCTGGCAGGGTATTCTGGCAAAACATTGCTGCCTGTTTGCCCTGTGCTTATGTTCTGCCCCAGACATGTGCTGTTGGCCATGGTTGTCAGAGAGGACCTGGGCCAGATACACTGTCAGTCTGATTCAATTTGAGTCTAGATATTTTCTTAAGTAATACTTGACTATTATTGTGGTAAGTTCTGGATACAATTTCACAGAGCAAGCTATGAAATGCCTAAGAAAAACATTAATCACAACAACACAAGAATTAAAGATCTTCTGCAGCAATTCTGACACTTAAAGAGTTCTTTACATTTCCAGATACTGGTTTTCTATTTCACCACTTCATATTTTTATACAATTACTAAGCTGCTAATATATAATTTCACATGCTATTCTTCCATAGCAGCTTGATAGAATCCCAGGACCTGATTCTCAAAAATGTTAGGGTTTTTTTAACAAAAAGGTTAGTTTTGTCTTCCTAATTCAGCTATTAATCAAAAACAGATACAGATCACATGTCCAGGATAAAAGCTTTTTAAAAATATACCTATCAGCATAACCAAAATTTATTCCCTACAGATCCGTAGAGATACTGCATAGGCTATGATTAAGTCAAACAAAGTATGGCAATATATCAACTTTTTCCACCACCTATGTGCAACTTATTTATTAAGTGTTCAAACAGTGTGTCAGTTAGACACCAGAAGAGAAAACCTGCATCAGCAGCAGCTGAAAACAAAGTTAGAATCTAAGTTGACATATTTCAAAATTTAATTTCTGGGCTTTAAAAATCATTTGGCTCAATCCAGAACTCTATAAAGCAGCTTAGTCTCCAATTGAAAGAAATAAAGGTTCTCATTAGAACTCATTTTCCAGTGATGCAGCTGCTGTTAGATAACAAGAGGAAACATACAGGCAGGCAGTTTCCTTGCTCTTCTCTTTCTCATCTCAATAAATTTGCCACCATTAGGATAAATCACGAGAAGCTGCTAGAACACAAAATTCTCTTCCAATTACATATATTAAAAGATCTTTTATTTATTGTTCCCAAGTTAATTTGTAAGGCTTTCATGAAAGATTGGAATTATGGTCTTTTCCATTCCAGATGGAAAATGTTTTATTAGACTAATTCAAGACAAGACTTCACTTTCAACTCGTAACACATGAGAATGTCACATGAAAACCAAAAAGCAGATTCTGGCCAGAGCACTGGTTTGAACCTGCTTCAGGCTGGACTCACCTGACCAGTTCTTTTGGCATGTATTTGAGTGTCTTGCGTTTAAACCATGCAAGAGCAAGTCAAAGGCAGGCATCACAGAAATAGCTTCTAAATGCATAAAGGTAACATAGCTGATTGTAAAAACTGTGCTTTTCTAAGCTGAAAATCTTTTTGCTGAGTTGAGACTGCACTGTATGACTGACATGAGGCTCTGGTCACAGATTACATATGAACAATCCAGAACCTCCTGACTTCTTCATGGATTTGTATCTTGTGTATTTTGTCCTTGCCCACAGAAAATTAAGGAAAACATGCACAATGATTAAGAAAACACACCACAATTTAGGAACCATTCAAGACAATCATGGTTAAATTACCTATGTTTTATAGCCAGAGACAACCCAAACAATTGCTGCTGAAGAACTTATACCATTAACTTTATCACAAATTTTCAAAGGCAGGTAGATTTGCTCTTCCTACTCAAATAATTTAACCAGATTCTTGCTATTGGCAATTAAATTATTATTTGGTTCCACCTTAATATGATTTCAAAGATTCATTCATTCTCTAAAACTGTAGAACACTGCGTGCTTTGTGGATAAGAAGTTAACAATTCTAGGGATTTGTGTCTATCATACAGATTGGTCAGGATAACATGTGAGCTCCTGTAAAATCCTTTTACCAAACATTATAGTTTATCATACTTTACTTGAAAGGACTCCCTGTCTTTACGAGGTGCTAATTTCAAGGAATCACAGAACCAATCAGGTTGTAAGAGATCTCTGGGATCACTGCATCAAGCTGTGGACCAAACACCACCTTGTCAACCAGACCAGAGCACTGAGTGCCACATCCAGCTGGTCCCTGAAGACCTTCAGAGATGGTGGCTCCCCCACCTCCTTGGGCAGTGCCTTCCAATGTTTAAGAATCCTTTCTGTGAAGAAATTCCTCCTGATGTCCAACTTAACTTCCCAGGTGCAGCTTAAGCCTGTGTCCCCTTGTCCTGTCACTGGCTGTCTGTGAGGAGAGCCCAATCCCCATCTCACTACAGCCTCTCACTACAGTCAGGGTGGTGTAGACAGTGACAGCATTCCCCCCGGGCCTCCTTTGCTCAAGACTGAGCCCTCTCCAGCTCCCTTATTTCTCAGCCGTTTCTCATCAGACTAATTCTCTACACCCTTAATCAACTTCCTTTCTCTTCTCTGGACTTGCTCCAGCACCTCAATATCCTTCTGGAATTGAGGGGCCCAGAGCTGGACACAACACTCAAGGCGTGGCCTCAGCAGCACCCAGCACAGAAGGACAATCACTGCCCTGGTCCTGTTGGCAACGCTGCTGCTGATACAGGCTGGGTGCCATTGGCCTCTTGCCCACCTGGGCTCACCTTCAGTGCTCTCAATCAGCTTCCCAGCCACTCTCCACAGCTGGGAGCTGCAGGGGGTTAGTGTGGCCAAAGTGTACAACTTGGCACATGGTCCTGTTTAACTTCATGCCAGTGCTCTCAGCCCATGGATCCAGCCTGTCCAGGGCCCTCTGCAGCTCTCCTGCCCTCCAGCAGATCCACCCTCTGACCAGCTTGACATCACCCATGGCTGCACTCGATTCCCTCATCCACATCATCAATAAAGCCATTAAACAGCACTGCCCCCGGTACTGAGCCCTGGAGGACTCCAGTACTGACCAGGTGCCAACTGGATTTAACTCCATCCACCACCACTCCATCAGCCAGGCCATCAGCCAGGTGTATCCAGGCAGACATGCTCCTGTCCAAGCCATGAGCTGCCCGTTTCTCCAGGACAATGCAGTGAGACAGTATCAAAGGCTTTGCTGAAGTCCAGGCAGACACATTCACAGCCTCTCTCCTCTCTATTAGCAGCTCCCTTGGTCACAAAAGAAGATCAGATCAGTCAGGAAGGACTTGCCTTTCCCAAAGCTGTGCCAGCTGTTTCTGATCCCCTGGCCATCCTGCAGGTTCTGTGTGGCACTCAGGATGATCTGTTCCATAATCTTGCCAAGCACTGAAGCCAGGTTGACAGGCCTGGAGTTTTCCAGATCCTCCTTCCAGCTGTTCTAGTTGGATTGGCATCACATTGGCACCTTCAGTCCTCTGGCACCTCCCTGGTGAGCAGGACTGATAGATAATGAAGAGCATTTTAAGCTTCCATTTGAAGGAGGCAGTCATAATGGGAACATAAATTGGGTATTCACTCTACTTTCTTTCAGACTGGCCATTTGATTTACATTTGGCATCAATGAATGTTGCAATTGGAAAGATTCTAAAGTGTTTCTTAAATAGTCATCATAACCGACATATTACGCGTAACACTTTTCAGGTAATATTAATCATATATTGATACCATAATCATGCATCTTCATGTAAAATTACACTATTTTGAGATATTAAAGTGGAAGTATCTTGTCAGAAAAATACTGGCCTGTAAAAATACGTACTACATATATTTCTGCGGATAAACATAGAACAATCTTAACAGTTAATAAGCACTTTCAACAAGAAGGTTAAAAAACAGTCCTACATGCTAAATTGTCAATGAACTCCCCAATTTAACAATGTCAAAAGTTTTATTTGCAAGTTATTTTTCTGCCTCATCAATGAGATGAAGTCAGTCAGGCCCCTTTTCTCAGAAACAGTCTAAATGCATCTGTGAACACTGCCAGCATTATTGAAAAGGCGTTGTCCCAGCATGACCTGAACTCGCTGAGGAGAAAAACAAAAGCATCATTCTAATAACATTGATTTTATCTGAGAGCTCAGAGTGCTTCATACTACATTCATTAACTCCTCCAGCAGCTCAGTGAGAGCAGCAGGTATTATGGTCATTTTGCAGGTGGCAAATAGATGAAAAGTTAAGAGCAGTGTGTGCAGAACCAAAGAGCAGCTGAGGGACAAGGACAAGTCTCGTGATGCACTGGGCTACTCTGACCAGGTGCTCCTGCTCACTGGAAATTAAATAAATCACAGCTGAGCATATGTGGATTGCAAATACGGGCTTGCAAATACCAGCAGCATAAAGGCCAGGGGGCACAACATGCCGTATTTTACAGCAATTGATAATATAATTATATACAGAGTACAACTGCTTTACCTCTCCGGATAGCGATGTGATGACAAAGCATTCGGGTGAGGAATGGGAGAAGTAAGCTTATTCAGCTCACATTAGAAATAAAAAAGCAAATATTTATGCAAAGACAGCCATTACTACCTGCTACCTTGTCACAGTGCCCCTCCAAGCATCCACTTGGAGTCACCCGCTGGCTCAGGCCCTGCGAGCGGCGGGGGACACTCTCCCGTTCCTCAGGAGAGCAGCCAGGGCTTTCGCCTTGCACGGGTGAGACACAACGCGATGTCGGTGGAAGGGGGAGAGTGGACTCCAGTTGGGGACAAAGTCCAGGTTTACTGGACAGCTTCAAGTTACCCCACACCCCAAAGGGAGCAGGGAACTAAAGACCCAGGACTGGGCTGTGCAACATGTTATAAACTGGGGAGGAAACAGGGGAGGGGCTTGCCCATCCACCAATGGGGCTGCAGGAGGGCGTGGGGAGTGGGGAGATTGACATTTAGGGAAACCAATGGGGGTCATTCAGGGGAGGGACCCCAGTGTCTGAACCAATCACTCGACACCCTTGGTAGAAGGTTCTGGAAGGAGGGGCTGGGTTGCCAAGTGATGGACAGGGCACCAGGGCGGGATCAAGGGAATGACTCTGCACTTTTTGGGGAGCAGGGGCTGGAGGTGAGAAGACTGACACTGAGGAGGAGATAACAGGGGCAGAACCATTATAACAGGGGAAAACTGGAACAAACCAAGGTACAACTCAAACACACGAAAACACAATACTACACTACCTGGCACACCACAAATAAGTGTTAATGCAATTTTAACAACATTCACAAATTTGTTACTCCAGTCCTACTTTAGAGTTAAGCAGCATTCTTCTGGTCTATTTCCACATATAAATGTAAAAGAAAAAAATCCCGCTACATACTCAACATATACATTTAGCTTAAGAGTTAGATGATTTGTTTAGCAGTTTTAAACTACCTTAAAAAACTTTGTAGAAAGTCAAATTATAAACAATACTGAATCTTTTTGGCATGATTAGTATTTAGATGTTTTAACAGTTTTTTGGTTTTTTTTAATCAAATGCATTAAAGCACTTTACACAATCCCCATTAGTGAGTATTTTCCTTGGGTTGCTCCCTCTACTCTTATCTTAAGAACTAAATATTACCTGTAACAGAGAGAGGACACCTGAAGCCTTAATCCTAGGGGAAAAGAAAAAAAGAATCTCAATTAATAGTTTCACAGAGGTTGGCTGGATTGACTGAAAAGTGCAGTTGCCCACTTTGGCAAGGAAAACAAGTGAGTGATGTAGTGCTCAGCCAAAATCAAGACCCAATTCAATAAGCATAGACACCCTTTTCATTTGCAAATTGAAATCTGCCCATATTCCCCATTTCAGGATACTCAAAAAAACCAACTTTTTTGGAGAAAATGGAATTTTGCCATTCATTAGACAGCACTTACCCTTCCTCCTCGCAATATGCACAAAGGTAGTGTAAAACACTGGGAAAAAATGAAGAAAGCAGATGGACTTGCACCTTGTTAGGCTGACATATTGCAGTCTGAGAGGATCCTTTTCCCCTCCAAGGAAAAGACTAGTAACAAATCTTGGAAATAACTGCACACTGGGATGTTGTTACAGCAGAACAGGCACAGTGAAGTGAGTGTCACATTTCTTATTAGTGTTGATTGGTAAATAGGAAATACAGCAAATTGCTTAACTCAGCAGGCCCTTCAACCACACACTCTGGGCAGTCAGAAAAAGCTCAGTGCTCAGATGAAGAGATTTCTTAAATACATACTTTAAAAGTCCAAGGTTGAGACAAAACAAGCAACTGTATGATATTTTATATATCCTTCAATATAGGCAAAAAAATATGCCTCGGTTCACTCAATTTACTTAAATATTGTCTTATGGGATGAATTCCCATGTAAGTATACAGACCAACCTTGAAATTTGGGGATTTCAGAAGGTGGGGCTTTACAGAAGCTGGAGCTACATATTTCTGACTAATGTATAAAAGCAGAGCCTTGCAAAATCCAGACAAATCAGGTCTGATTCAGATTCTGATTTTGCCCTTCTTATTCAAACATTTTCATAGAATCATAGAATATACTGAACTAGAAAGGGTCCATCAGGATCATTGACTCCAACTTTTGTCCCTGCACAGACACCCCAACAATCCCACCCCATGCCTGAGAGGATTGTTAAAACGCCTCTTGAGCTATGACAGGCTTGGAGCTGTGACAACTTTCCTGGGGAGGCTGCTCCAGTGCCTGACCACCTTCTGGGGGAAAAATCTTTTCCTGATCGCTGCTCCAGTGCATCACCACCTTCTGGGGGAAAAATCTTTTCCTGATAGCCATCCTAAACCTCTCCTGCTTCAGCTTATGCTGTTTCCTCGGCTCCTGTCCCTGGTCACAGAGCAGAGGTTGGTACCCAGGTTGGTACCTGCCCCTGGGCTGCCCTTGGGAGGATGTTGAAGAGCTCAGTGGGGTCTCTCCTCAATGTCCTCTCCTCCAGGCTGAACACACCAAGTGCCCTCAGCTGCTCCCCCCTGAGGGCTTCCCCTGCAGACCCTTCCCCATGCCCAGGGCCTCCTCTGGGCCCTCTCCGATGGCTTCATGTCTTTCTCATGCTCTGAGCCCAAAGTGCCCGGCACTGAAGGCGAGGCCGCCCCAGCCCAGAGCAGAGCAACCCCCGGCCCGGCAGGGCTGGGCCTGCTGCCCCAGGACAGGGATGTCCCTGCCGGCTGCCAGGCCGCTGCTGGCTCAGCTCCAGCTGCCGCTGCCAGGAGCCCCAGGTCCCTCCTGCAGCTGCTCTCCAGCCTCTCCTCCCCAGTGCCCCACAGCCGGGGCTGCCCCGTGCCAGGGCAGAACCCAGCCCTTGCCTCAGCTGAGCTTGCCGTGGCTGGGATTGCTCTCTAATTTCTCTGATTTGTTGAGGTGTCCCTCAAAGGAGTCAAGTTTGAGTTTTCAGGAGTTTTTTTAGGGTGCCCATGTTAAAGCAGGAAGTGACCAGCCCCTTCCAGTGCCAGCTTGGCTGGCTTATCATGCCATTCCTGCTGATGCATTACAAAAGAGCATCAACAATTTTTATATAAATGCCTAGAACTCTTTATACTGGTGGTTCTCATCTACCAGCCAAAGAAGAGAACCTAGCTGGAAACTAGCGGAGTAACAGCAGGTACAAATGTTCAAAGCAAAGCATGCCCAAGTCATCTCTCTTCTGTGCAAGAGCTGAGAACAAATCTGTTTCATTGGCTGCATTCACTGCAGCCTCTTTTCCCAAATCATCCTTAATGTGAACTTTCCAGTTGTCTAGTTCTTCTTGTTTTCTTTTGGATAATATTGATCTATGGGAGGTTAGTCTGAAGCTACTTCTATTTTTTAAAAAATATATCACACTTTTCAATAGTGGTTTACTTATATTTATGACATATCAAATACTATCTAGTCTGCATTTTTACAGTAAGTACTACTCAAAGAAAGATTCCTGCAGGTAAACATTATAACCAAAATGTTCATCCTAGACATTAAGCCTTACACATTACATTTGAGGCTACTGACCACTGTGATTTGGGTGCTGATCTGAGTCCTAAAAACTCTGAACCCCAAATGTGGCTGTGAATCCTTGTGATGTTTACTCCCATCACTGCTGTGTGAGTGCAAAAAAACCACCTGAAGGATATGGTTGCTAGGCTGGAACTTGTACTAACATATTTTTAAACCTTTTATCTTTAGGTTTAAGGATGGATTCTGCCTTTCTTTAGAGTAGCACAAACTTGGAGTATTTTCACTGAACCTAATTCCCATGCCTAAAAGAGCAAGGTTTGGCTTTTGATTTTTCAGGATTTCTAGGAAAACCCCTTTGTCCCTCTGCTGTGTCACTAATGACGTGGTAGCACAGAGTGCTTACTGCAACTCTCACTTGGAAAAGCCAGACTTAATGTGACAGTAGCAGCTAAGAGGTGAAAGGCAGGTCTCAGTGCTGATGGGCAGCAAAAAGCCTCGGCAGCAACCACTGAGTCAGCAGGCACTCCGGCTGTAAGGGCAAGAGAACCAGCAATAATAGCTTTGTTTGCCCTGGGGGATATTGAAGATATGGCAATTAGAAGAAAAAATGGTGAGAGGCGTTTTCCTGACTCTGTGTGAATTAACATTCCTGGAAAACAGCTTCCCCATAAAGCAAACAGGAGACAGCCTGAATGTCCAGCTGCCGGCTGTTCCTGTGTGTCCGTATTTACACACATGCCCATGGGCTGTTGTATTTACACATACACCCCCACGGGCTGTTGTATTTACACACACGCCCACCGCACACCCACCGGGCTGTTTGTTGTATTTACACACACACCATGCTGTTTGTTGTATTTACACACACACACACACCCCATGCTGTTTGTTGTATTTACACACACCCCCACACCATGCTGTTTGTTGTATTTACACACACCCCCACACCATGCTGTTTGTTGTATTTACACACACCCCCACACCATGCTGTTTGTTGTATTTACACACACCCCCACACCGTGCTGTTTGTTGTAGTTACACACACACACACTGCACTGTTTGTTGTAGTTACACACATGCTCACTGCACACCCACCGCGCTGTTTGTTGCAGTTACTCACACCCACCACACTGTTTTCCCCCTGCTGACCCCCCCGCCCCATCCCGGCCGGTAAAACAGCGCGGGGGACAAAAAGCCGAACCGCCGGCGCAGGCACCGCTGGGATTCGAACCCAGGATCTCCTGTTTACTAGACAGGCGCTTTAACCAACTAAGCCACGGCGCCGCGCGTTAAGCGCCGCCTCAGTGCAGCATTAATAGACTGACAGCGCGGCCCAGGCCTGCTGCCGGGCCTGCTCCGGCCCGCCCGCCCCGCCGGCCGCGGCCCTGCCCCGTGCGGGATGAGAACCGCACACGGGCCCGCCCTGGCCCTGGCACCGCACACGTAGTGTGTGGATTTAATGTGTGGATTTTATATGTGTGGTGTTAAAGTAACTTTGTTATAAATATTTCGTTTTTATTTCTGTTGTTAATTAAGCTTGGACATAGTAGGGAATAGCTGATATCAGTGTGCTTGTGTTAAAATGCCTGCTGGGATGGGATAACAGCCAAGGCACACAGGGTGAGCACACCTGGACACATCTGCCAGCCATCAGCACTCACCCTCTGAAGGCAGAGTGCACCATGGCCCAGAAACTGCAGGTGATGATAAAAAAGGACTAAAACCACAGCCAAGGGATCTGCACGCTCTAAAAAGGCAGACCCAAGGAGGAGCCAGGCTAAACAGCTCTTGGAACATGTAAACTAGTTTGGGGAAAAGCTTCCCATGCATAAGGGCCTATGAATGTGCAACAGACAAATTAAAAGATATCTAAGGAGTAACTCCGGAGATAACAGGGTGCTCTTGGCTGAGTGCTAAGATGCACCCGGCTGTAATAACCTTTGCTCTGTGGTCCTGCTCTCCCACTGTCCTTGATCAGACTCGCTGAACTCCCCAGGGAGTGCCGGTGTTCCCAGGCCGATAGAGCGGGCCCAGCCGCGCCCCGCCCCGCCGGCCCTGCTGCAGCTCCGGGCTCCGCCGCCAGGGGCGCTGCGGCTCCGCCCGGGCCGTGGCTCCCCCGCGCCCGCAGGGGGCGCTGTGGCGGGAGGGATGGACAAGGGGCTTCCCGTGCCCAGCCGCAGGGGCAGGCGGTGCCTCAGGGCGGCGCCATGGCGGCGGCGCGGCCTCGGAGCCGCAGGGGCAGCGCGGGGAGCCGCAAAGGCTCCGGAGCTGTGCCGGAACCTGCGGGGTGTCGCGCTAAAACGCAGCCAAAAACCCCAAGCAGCAGCGGCAGACAAACAGCAGGGCTGAGCTGCCGCAGGCCGGGAGGCGCTCTCGCCGGGAAGGGGTTGTGGTCGGGGTCCCCTTCCCAGCGAGGTCGGGGTTGGAAAAGGTCCCGATCCAACAGCTGCTCTTGCGAGAGTAGGAGCAGGTAGAGTGAGTACAATCAGAGCAGGATGAAAGCTCCGCGGTGGCAGCGAATCCTCTGGGAGCAGGTCTGGCACCACAACCAGCCCTGTGCACTCAGATCTGAGAGTGAGGAGCTGAGCCCAGCCCCTGAACCCCAGCCAAAATCTCCAGGTGTCTGCACTTCCCGAGGGAAAGCCCCGCAGCTAAGAGACCAGAGTCAGCTGCACTCCTCCTCCTCCCAGCACATCTCCTGTCTCCCAAGCATCATCACTGCCGTCTCTTAGGCAACAAATGGGAGAGAATTCCCTGAGAAATAAAGAAAAATCCTAAACTCCAACACACAATGAAATGGAAATAATACATAAAATTGTTATTGATTTAGAAAATTAAGGAGATATCTTGTTCAAAAATTAAAATGCAGGCACTGTCAGAATAGTTAGTTCAGCTGTGAATAAAACCAAAGGAGAGTTCAGTGTGCAAAGCATGCTTTCGGATTCAATACTCACAAACCTTTCTGTATTTGTATGTCCCCAAGCCACAGGTACATTTTCCCCCATAGAACTGCTATTTAATTACTTGAGTTGCCTAATTCCACTGGCACCATTAGGGGTGAGCCCGGATTAATCTGGTGGCAGCAGTACAGGAGTCATCTTCAGTGCAGCATTCAGGTCTGAAGGTGCAAAAGAAAACAGCCAACTACATCACAGTGTAAAAATTCACATGAGCCCCTGGCAGTGGAGAGAAGAGGAGCTGTTCAGGACAGCCATGGTTTGCAGTAACAAACATTATGTTATTTCATGTGGAGGCACCAAGAGTTGTCCCTGACCCAGTATTTAAACTAGGGCAGTAAGAAACAGCTCCCCAAGGCTTCCACTCAGAGACAGGCAAACTGGGCAGTCTGATTATTTCTCTTTATTCATCCAAGTTACAGATGCTGCCTTGTCTTGCTGTAGAATCAGAAGTATCATCTGCTTCACATACAGTAGTTCCTGTGCTCCTTCAAAGCTGCTGAGAATATCCACGAAATTTTTCAGGTGTGCATTACTGCCACGTGTGGTCTGGGCTCTGGGTACTAACAAATACATACACATTTTCCTAATTATTACAGATCAGTACAGTATTTACTGAAGGAGGGTTTTTTTACCAATTAATGTTAGAATATCTGTAAGTGCTAAGTTAATCTTTTAACATGCTGCCGTGCTTCTACTCCATTATGTTCCCTTTTTTTATACTTCTTGATGGATATATCAATTAAGCAAATGTTCAAGTTGCCTCATTAAGACAGAACCCAAACCATCAACTTCAATGTACTTATTTAGAGGGACATAAATGTCTCATAATTAAACATGTTTTCCTGCAAATGATGAATTAATTGCCTATATGATACCTATAGAGTGGTCACTCGTGGTGTATCTGGGCTGTCTTACAGATAGGTGTCACCCACTAGTACTGACATACCTCTCCTTCTTGGCTAAAAAGAGGAACTAACACAAGCTTGGTTCAAGGAAACAGGTTCATGACATTAAAATTCTCCTGTCTTTATAGCCCATATTTGTAAGCTTTTATTCCAGGTTGCTGCGCACAGGTAATGACTGCCAGCAGCAAAGCAGCAATCTGATACTGCATTGCTGCCCCCTGACACATGAAAACACAGGAAGAGCGAACTTTTATAACCATTACAAATCTCTCAAAGAGCATCCTGCAACTTTGAGATCCCGGTCTGCACCCAGCAGAAGCATATTCTGAACTTCAATCACACAAACAGTTCTGTGGGCTCTCTGGAGCTGCTCACAATCTCACAGCCAGCACAGGCTTAAAGCCTTATGGAAAGGTCATTTTTCAGGACTGAACCCAAGTTATTAATGAACAAAAGGCCAGGTGGTTTCTCTGTTCAAAGCAGTTTAACGAGAAATTGTTCAGCAGCTACAACCCACCTGCATTTTAATACATTACAAAAACCCAAACCCCCCCACCCCCATTTTTCATTTTAAAAAAATCCCCCTATCTCTATGCATAAATTTCAACTCACATATTCAGAGGGAAAAGATTAAAAATTCTAGATTAAAGTCCAATTCTCAAAGCAGTCAGAAAAGAAATCTGGATGTTCCAGAACTCTAGTGCTTCCTGAAATCTACAGAGGGGGAAAAGATTTATGAGCATCTTTTACAGGAAACAGTGCTGTAGTCACTGCAATTTAAAAGAAACCTTGTGGTGTTTCAGATTGAATTTCCCATCCAAAGTAATTCCTAATTCCTCAAAGGCAATTTTATTACAGTGTCTGGTGGCAGACTCTCTGTGATTATTGCTTTAAGAATGCAAAGCTAAATTGGTGGAGTTTATTTAATGCCATCAATATTTTTAACAGTTGATTTGACATCTCTGTTGTTGCATCCTTCCTTCCTAAAATGGTAACAATGCTCTAATTGACATAATGGTTTTCCTCTTGCTGACTTCAAAGCGAGCTTATTGGGTGAAGGCTCAGGAGATCATTCTGAGCAAGGCTTCTGGCACTGGGAATGGCTTTCTTCAAAAGCATACGAGGAAAAATGATACGGAAAAAAGATCTCCTGATAGTGTCACCTAACAGAATTCTAATTGTTGCAATCCATTTGTTGCACCTTTTGTTTTTAAACCTAAATGAATTATCATCAGGCTCTGATTCACTGGAGCTGAGTTTACATTTGTTTGGCTGCTTATATATTCTGAAGCCATTTCTTAAGGAATGTCAAACTCACTGACCTGAGTGGAAGCCTCACAGAAAGGAGGTCTCAGTAAGAAAATTACCTCCAAAGGAAAATTATTCAAAAAACAATCACTGTTTGTCTAACCTTGGCCCATTATCTCCTTTTTATAAGCATATGCTGAAGAATGCTAGGTTTAATGTCTTACAGATGACTCTGCCTTTCTCAAGTAAGGATATTCAAACTGAATTGAATTAATTAATTTGATCTTTTTTTGAAACAAGAAATTTTAAAAAATATCAAGAGCTGCATTAACAAGATGTAAAAGTCCTAAGTCTTGTTTTACCTTGGGTATGTGCTATTACTGTTGGATGTATTGCACCAAAAACATCCTTGGTATTTTCTTTGTCTGAACCAGATAGGCAGCCTTTGTCACTGTTACATTTTCAAAATTTATGGGGTTCCCTTTGCTGTCCTTCATGTTCTGAAGGATTTATCTATAAATAACTGGAAATTTCTCTCATAATAGAAAATCCCACTGATGCCTTGGAGTGGCTGCCTAGAACAGAGGCTAGACGGGGTTAAAAGAATAAAGCAAGTATTTATTAAAGGCCTTTGACAGGAAAATTAATCCACAAATACCAGAGGTTTATGTCCAAAAAGGAGACAGAGGAGTCCTGTAACTTTATTCAAATAAAGGGAGAGGCCATGGGGCATTTCCCCTGGGATCTCTCAGATTTTAGGAGGATGCAGCCTCTTTCTTATCCTAATTTTCTGGCCACATTTTCCTCTTTCCCCTTTGGCTGAGGTACTTGACAAAGGTACATATTTGTCTTTTCCTTGTGTCAATTAGTGGAATTCCTTATGGAATTTATGGTTCTTCCCATTGTTTGTTTGTAAAGACAAATCTCTCTCATTCCATAACTCATCCAATTTTCAATCAGTGGAACCCTTCCCACTGTTTATCTCTCGGTATCTAGCTCTATTTACCAGCAGACCCATGGTTTGTTTGTAAAGACAAGTCCCTCATTCCTTTCACCTTCCACAGACACACCTTGGGCAGTGCAAAAGCCTTGCAGACTACACCCAACATGGACCACGTCATGAGTTTCTCAGACAGGTATAAGTTTGGTCTGTTTACATATCAGAGGTTAAGTGTCCAGTTATAGCTTCAGATAATGAAGTCACATTCCCCTGGTTTGCTTCCCCCCCACTTCACTTACATTTATACTTTTCAGGCCTGAGGCTGTGTTGACCTTGGTTCTGAGGATTGTTTAGTCTGACCAAAATGTGAATGGAGCTTACCAACACTTTATATGCAGCTCAGAGTTATACACTAATGCATTGCAGGATCTGAGAAAATACAAAAGCTAAAACTTAAGGCATCACCACTTAAATGTCATTTTGTTTTGATTCAGCAGCAATCCACAGACTGCTGAAGTGCTGACATGATGACCCACACTGAATTACTGGCTCATTTATCATAGAATCATTTTGGTTGGAAAAGACCTCTAAGGTGATGAAGTTCAACCAATAACCCACTGCTGCCAGGTCCACCACTAAACCTCATCCCTTAGTGCCACATTTATAATCCCTCCCTTTATACCCCTCTGGGGATGATGACACCACCACTGCCCTGGGTAGCCTGTGACAAACAAGTCTTTGTATGAAGAATTTTTTTCAAATATCCAAATTAAGCCTCCCACGGGGAAACCTGAGGCCATGGTACTTCCTTCTATCTACTTACCCTGTTAAACACAAATTATTAATTTATTTCAGGAAAAGGGCTGTCTTCCTGTTGTATCTGTGGGACACTCAAAACATAACCAGTCCTAACCCATAAATAAAGCTTTGAAGTAAAGCATCAAAAGAAGCGTGGCCAGCAGGTCAAAGAAGGTGATCCCTTCTACTCAGCTCTGGTGAGATCCCAGCTGGAGTACTCCTCCAGCTCTGGGCTCCTCAGCACAGGAAAGGCAGGAAGGTGTTGGATCGGGTTTCAAATATCCAAATTAAGCCTCCCACGGGGAAACCTGAGGCCATGGTACTTCCTTCTATCTACTTACCCTGTTAAACACAAATTATTAATTTAAGTGATTTCAGGAAAAGGGCTGTCTTCCTGTTGTATCTGTGGGACACTCAAAACATAACCAGTCCTAACCCATAAATAAAGCTTTGAAGTAAAGCATCAAAAGAAGCGTGGCCAGCAGGTCAAAGAAGGTGATCCCTTCTACTCAGCTCTGGTGAGATCCCAGCTGGAGTACTCCTCCAGCTCTGGGCTCCTCAGCACATGAAAGGCAGGAAGGTGTTGGATCGGGTCCAGAGGAGGCCACCAAGATGATGAGAGGGCTGGAGCAGCTCTGTTTTGTGGAAGGACTGAGATAATTGAGGTTGTTCAGCCTGGAGAAGCTTTGGGGTGACCTGACTGGGCCTTTCCAGTACCTGGAGGGAGCTGGCAAGAAAGATGGAGAGAGACTATTGACAAGGGCCTGAAGTGACAGGAAAATGGGAAATGGCTTCAAACTACAAGAGGGTAGGTTTAGATTGGTATTAGGAGGAGGTGCTCTGCTGTGAGGCTGGTGAGGTGGCCCAGAGAAGCTGTGGCTGCTCCATCCCTGGAAGTGTCCAGGGTCAGGCTGGACTGGGCTTGGAGCAGCCTGGAACAGTGGAAGGTGTCCCTGCCCATGGCAGGGATTGGAACTGGATGATCTTTAAGGCTCCTTCCAACCCAAACAATTCTGTTTCTATCAAGTTTTCTAGTAAAACAAATAAAGATACAAATCAGGATTTACAAATGGATTATGGTGCCCACCTGACTGTAAGCATTCACCATGAGGACTGCTGACATGCAGAGTAAGATTTCAGAGTATCACAGAGTCATCATACCTTCACCTAGATAAACCATCTTCCATTTCCATGATTAACCTAATTTCTACAATCAGATTTTTGTTTGTGTAAGTACAAAGAAATTTTACAATCAGTCAGAAAGTAGGCAACATAAACTCCACGATGTGTTCTTCCATTTGTCTTCAATATGGGAATAAAATCTTGTATGTCTGACTGTAACTGCCCTTTTTGACACCAAGTGTCAAATCTAGAGCTGCTCCCTCACAAGGGTTTTCACTGGAAGGAACTATCCTGCTAACTTGGCAGCCCTTGATAACAGGCAAAACTTGAAAGTAATTAATTTTTCATTTTTTCACTTATTTTCTCAGTGTGTGTCAATGTACTGACACAGAATGATTAGGAATGTCTCTAAGATCAAAGAAAAAAAAGATCAAAGCTACTGTGTGTTCTTATTCTATCGAGTCAAAAAAGTCTTGCAGTCAGAACTGCCCTTCCAGACGTACCCAGTTTTTGTCTGCTGTATGCACAATTAATCTTTGTTTTCCAAAAGATATGTGCACTGCCAGTTCACGGAGATACTGTTTGTTGTCAAGAAGAACTTCAAATGCTTTCTCAGTACAGCCAGTCATTTGGTATCTACTCTTGCAAAGGGAAAAAAAGAGAATGCCAGAGTGAAAATTGTCAGGGCTGGCCTAGTCCACCATGATCCAAATCCACCATACTCTCCTGAATTGTAATTGCTTCAGCTGTTCCTGCAGGGGAAAAAATTAGGCTTGTCTTAATATCACATAATCTTGCCTATACATTGCTGTCAGAAAGTTCCCAATACTCAGGGAAATATTTTTAGATAGATTCTGAAAAATAAGTGTTACTCAACAAGTGTTAAAGAAAACTTCCTTAACTAAAAATTAAGATAAAATTTCTTAAACAGTAGTTAGACACTTCAGACAAGTGGCACATTATAGCCTTTTCAGCAAAAAGAACATTCAAGGATCTATTATACTTTTAAAAAATTAATGGATTATCTTCTTATTTTCTGGGTTAGAGTGCTGGGTTGATTTCAGTTTTCTTACACGTAAGAGAGCTGAATAGCATTTTGCTGAAGACAGAAAAATAAAAGCTCCAGTTCTGAGTTCAGACAAAGCAGGAAAGTTATTAAACTGTACATGTGTGTACACTAACACACTGAGACACTTATTTGTAAATCTCCAATCTACAATATCTGCTTACAGTTGCCATGTGTTTATTTACTCATCATTAAAAGATGTGACTTTTTCCTTCTACGTTTCCTGGTTTCTCTGAGCTAGCCATCCACACAGCTCTTGGCTAACATAATGCTGCTAAGCTGAACCTTGTCTGGGCTTTTTGTGCTTTTGGGCTTCTTGGGCCTTTTCAGTATGCCTGAAAAAGCTTCTGGTTATGACAGAAACCTAGCACTGCACAGCAGGAAATCAACATTTTAGATACTTCATTAAATTATTTCATCTCAATTAATATGACATTAATGCACTACTACTCATTACCCATGCTAAGATTAAGTCATGGCTCCTTAAAGTACGCAGACCTCAATGCCTGCAATCTGCTTAGCACAGGGTCGCTTGCCCAGCACTCGGGGGTTCACACAACCCGAGTTTAGCCCACGAGGGGGAGTGTGAAAGCACCAACCACAGGAGAATGGATCCCGAGTTCCACTTGACAGCAAAGTTCACATCCTTGATACTGCCTTGGAGCAGATCTACTCAATCTGGTTGAGAAGAAAAAAACGCTGATGGATGGGGACTGTGTTTTTATTTTTCTGGATATTTGTTTTCAAACTCTTGTCTCAAAAAAAACAAATAAACAAACAAAAAAAAAAACACTAAAAACTCAGCACCTTTAAATCTCATGAAGTCTCTCAAGTCTTTCAAACACTTGTTTCCTTGATTCTGGCCCATCAAAACGCAGCACGTCGAGCTCTTAGGCCACGTATTCCAGCCAAGCCACATTTTGGCGAAGATATTTTGAGAAGTCTCTTCTTCACTCATTTGGGAGCTTGCTCATGACTGTCAGGCATGTGTTTGTGTGGACAGAACTAGCAAACACCAGCTGCCACAAGCATTAACCCCGCACAAGGTGCCACTCTCCATCCCTGGGCTGCAGCAGTCCCCTGAGTGCCCACGGGCAGGGCCCGGCCCCCCCAGCCTGCTGCCCTTCCCCAGCTCCTGCCAGGGCTCCAAGCTGCCCCAGAGCTGCTCCCCACCACCTCACTATTATTTCATGGCTCATATTTAAATTATTCTACAACATGACAACTGCAGACAAGAAGCAGCATGAACAGTTTTCTTTGTAACTACATAAAATGAGGCAGTTTATAATCATACATCATTTTTTAGCTCATCAGCTGTATAATTTATGTGAAATGAACTGTACAGGGCCAGCACTTGGGCTTGATGATCCTGACAGGTCCCTTCCAACTCAGCACATTCTGTGATTCTGTCAAAGGTTATTGGTTTAGAGCTGCTGTTGTAAATGTTAGACAATTTGGAGAGGTAAAAATAACAGCTGGATACTCAAAAACTGCAATGTGAAATTCTACATTAGATTCAATAAAAATAATTGCACCCAATAAAAATTTTACATTGCTTTAGTTTTAACTTCCTAAATTAACTCAGACTGAAATTTACTCTCCAGTTTTAGAGGTCCTAGGCATAACAAATTATCACTATACAAAACTTGTTTGTAATAATAAAATTTATTAAAATGCTTTGTTTTATTAAATAAAACAGTCTGCAGTATTTCAGATTATTATGCACAGAAAGGGATCTTTTCAATGTTCTACATGTTGAACTCATGAAACATCATAAACATACGCACATTTACTTTCAAAGAAATTCAATATGAATACTGTCTCTATAGTGCTTCACATTATACACCACTGATCTACCATCACAGAGGAGATCAAAAATTTGAGATCAAGTCACACAATACTGAAGAATGCAAGAGAGCTCTTCAATACTGAAGTTGTTTTAATCTGAAAGGGAGGAAAAAAAGGAAAAAGGTCACTCAACAGTCACATACCACATTAGGAACATTTCACTACCTGAGCAGTTTCTTAAACCTTATTTGCAGAGAGAGAGATCTGAGTTGTATCAGATAAAAACATTTTCTCAGTGATAACAGACATGCAAATGTGAAGATTCCAGAACAACTGCTTGTACAAAGAAATGTGTTTTGTGCAAAATGCATAAAAACATATTTCAGCTATTCAGAAACCCAAGTAGTAGCTTGTTTTTTGATATGAAAACACCAATTCATAACTGACACAGTTCCAAAGGAATGCAGGCAGAGTCCTTTCAAATGCCAGTTGATACCTGCCCATTCCACTCCACACCTTGACCCCAATCACTCTGCCCTGAGAGCAGATGGATTTGGTATCCACAACACCTTGAGACCTCTCCTTCAGCTAGCCAGAGACACTGGACAGAAGCCAATGCAGTGACTGTCCCACATGGGACATTTCTGAAGCTGACTGTCATCTGCACTAGAGACAGTCAGGCTTGTTCTACTTTACTTCAAGTGTGTGCAAAATACTGTGAAATGTGCTTTTCTGATTTTCACATTTATGTCAGCACTATCTTCAAGTGTCTAGTTTATAAAAATGTAATAGCACAGTCTGCATTTAGAAGACATGTCCACGGCTCAAGTGTTGTTCTGCTTGCTTCACTGTCCCTTGCTGAGGCATTGGTGCCACACAACAGATCTGTCTGAATGGAATCTTGGCAGACAATGTTTCTTCCAATGTTCCCAGGTCAAGAGAAGTAGATAAATGAAAATATGAATTTCCACTTGCACTAGTTCAGTTTTTAATTCCAATTCAAAATACCTTCCAAAAACATCAGTCATCTTGAATTATAATGTCCATTAGCTCTGCTAGGCCTGTGTGTTTAGTGGTCTTTACCTTAACAGGCTTCTATCCTAAAATTAATTACCCTCTAGATTAAAATGTCTAATATTTGTACTTTTTCCTCACCAAAGTGAGCAATATTTTATCACCATAAAGAAACTGGCCTATTCACATTTGCTGCAAATAGGTTCACTAGAATGACAATGCATAAATTGATGTTTTAGTTATTCACTGTAAAATTTGCAGTGTTTAGGTAACCTTTCTGCTTACCTTCTAAGAAGTTCTTTAGGTGACAAGCCTGTAGTATCCATATCACTAAGGCTGTCACTGCTATCTGTAGTGTCAGAGCTGCTGTCTTTTTCTGATTTTTTATTCTTGTGTTTTCCTTTGTTTTTCTGCTTCTTATGCTTCTTTTTCTGTAAAAAGAACAGAAATAATTCTTTATCTCCTTTGAAAGACTTGGATTTTTCTGAATGTCAACAAAAGAGAAAAGTTAATTTCAGTATGGACTCAAAGCTTAACTGAAACAGAACACCCATCAATGACTCTTTTCCAGTACTCAGACTAAGGTTAAAAAAAAATTATTAGCCAAAATTCATTTAATCCAAGCACTCAACTCTCCCTAAAGCAGATGTTTCATTACAATTATTTGAATACAGGGCATGAATGCAATTCCCAGAATGTGTCTGGCATCTTCCACACAGAACATGGAACTACCCACAGTATTGTCCCTGTAGTCACATATGTGCATATGGAAAAAGCATCGTAGCAGGATAATTTTTTGGTTTCAAAACATCAACAAAATTCTGTTGCTTAAATTCTAGTCTCAGTATATATTTTTTCTACAACCAAGCATGAATAATAAAACATTTTGAAAGGCAGATCGAAGAATCAATAAATCAAAAATCCGTATTTAAATTTATTACCTTTTCCTTTTTGCGTTTGCGTTCTTTCTTAGTCTTGTGCCTCTCTCTGATTTTCCTATGCTTTTCTTTCCTACTAGGCCCAGGAAAAGTTGCTGGCACCTCTGTTTGTTGTTGCCAAGTAGTGCCTAAAGTACAAAGCAAATGCATAAAGAATAAAAGAAAGCCCAACAAAAAGAGGGTCATTTGGTTATTACATTCTGCATTACATTTAACCTAATATGATGGTAAACAAACACAACTTTAAAAAGGAAATTATGTGTCTAAAACTCCTACCTGCAACATCCCTATTGTAGTTACATGCCTTTGCAATCTATTAAAAAATGAAATTGCAAGGCTGTCCTCAATTTTCACATCCACTTTTTATCATTACCTCTATAGTCAAAACAAACCTGGTACACAAGCAAAGAGGTTCCTGTTGGTGGATCACAGCACGGCAACAAAACATTTGGTGATGCCTGTTTACATAACACACATTTCAGAGATAGATGCCTATTCACAAATGTTTTTTTAAAAGAGAGATACCATGTATTTTATATACAATTTCAATGTGCAGGATTTATACTCTATATGCTTACAGAACCTACCAGAAGAAAAAGCTGGTGGCAACTTTGGTCCAAATTCCTCTGTTGCATCCAGTTGCTGCTTTGAAGTAGGCAATGAAGAAATGCCAGAATCAGTTGCAGAAGTCGCACTCTCTACGAAAAAAACCAAGACTGGCTATATTTAAAAGGAAAATAAGAAAATAGTTTTTCCAAGAAGTGTTGAAGACAGTTCAAGGAGGCTTTCTAAAAAGCTTTAAGAAAGCAAACTGATCAGCATCCTCTATCTCTATGAACTGCTTTGGCCAACTGGGTAGCTGACATTCTGAAACATGTCAACATACTGTAAGTTTTTTCTTTTAAATCAAAATTTACCTTTAAAACTATAAATTATTAATTAAATTGCTATTAGTGTATTTGTTTGCTTCCTTTTGTAACAGTACTATTTTTCCATTACTCAGAATGAATAAAAAACTCCATGAGATGTGCAAGGTTAATAAACACTACAAGTTAAATATTAATAGAACCAACTGTGACAGTAAGTGAACAAAGTATTTTCATTTTAAGTATGTTCTTACACTAGATGTTTTGCTCCCCCTCACTGTATAGCAGGCATATTCCATACAGCAGTTTGCTTGTAAACTCCACACAAAAGGTACATGGCAATGCTAGTAACACTGTAACATGCAAGGCCTTATTCAGTGCTGTATTGTTTGCATTTTCTACACAACCAGCTCTGCTGATCTCTGATGATCTGCACTGGTTAGCACTGTCCTAACAGTCCAAGAACATGTGATTCAAAAATGGAACTTTTACAAGGTATTTATTTTATGTTCATAAAAATGAACTTCCAGTAAGTACTACCTTGTAAATTAGAGGAAGAACTGTCTGCTACATCAACTTGCTTGGTGGTTTCTGACTGTCTTTCTGAAGTAGTTGGTTGCTGTTCTTCATCACTCTCTTCTTCAGAGGAAGATGATTTTTCATCTGAGGAGCTCACAAAGATGGCCTTAAATAAATCCATGGGTGGTCGTCTGCTTTCTTCCTCCTGATTCTTATCTTCATCAGCTACCTGCTAAACAGCATCACAACAAACTGCATTTAAGCACTACAGAAACCAGCAATCTCTCTCTGATAAGAAATAACTTCAGGCATGCTGACAGGTATTTACAAAACATTTGGATGGCACAATAGCTGTGAAATAAACAATCTTAGTCCCAAATAGTAAAGCTCTGAAATGCTGAGGAACTAAGCCAGTGTCCTATAAAGTGTAGTGCTGTTTGTGAAAATAGATCCCCAGGTATTATAAATTCTAATTCATTAATTCAAACTTTAATTATATAATACTAAATTTAAGCAAAAGGAAACATCATCTGTCTCCCCAAAATATGCACTCTCTTCTACGGAAAGGAGAAAGAAACACATTCTCTGCCTGTGAGCAGTGGTGGTAAAGCTACTGAATTTAGTTCCCAGACTACTGGGCTACATTTCTTCTTCTCTTAAGCCCTACTTCAAGTATAGTCAGAGGTAAGCTGCAAAGATCTTGCATCCCAGAGTTATAACCTCAAAGTTCTTCAAAATGCCATCTCATGCCTTTGCTCATCCTGAGTTGGGCAAACTGATCTGTATTCCTATATTAACAATTTATATTAACATATATAAACAATATTAACATATATAAACAACTCATGTATTAACCCATCTTATTTCTGGGTTGTCAAGGCTTACAACTATTCCCTTTAAGTTCAAACCCTGTTGTAAACTCACCACAGTGGGAGGAGTTTCAGTTGTCCCAGTTCCACATTCTTCTTTTGCTGGCACAGGTGGCTGCTGCTGAGCATCAGCTTTTGATCTAGCTAGACTAATGAATTCACTGATAGAATCCTTCTTCTCCTTCTCTTTATCTGACACATCCCACCTTGAAGATTTCTTTGGTTCTAAAACATGCAAAATATTCAAATCACCTGCATGCCAAATTGTTCTGCATTTCATGGCATTTTAAATTACTGTGCTTCTTCAGTTTGACATTTTTAAACCTTTCTAATGAATACTTGACCTATAAATGTCTTTTAGGTAGAAGAAATTAGCTTTGTATCATTAGCTTCAGTTTTTATGTCACTGAATTTTTATTTTCAATTCCTTTGTTTGGGTTTTTTTAATGAAAAAAAAATCATGTGGCTAGGTTCTCAAAGAAAAAGATGCCTTTTCTGTACTACTATCTTGTGTATAGCTAAATTAATAAAGTAACAACAAACTTACTGTTGAGACTGTTACTCTCTTGGATCTTTTCATTTGTTGCTTGAGTTACAGATGTGGTGGGCTCAGGCACAGTTAAGAAATTGAAAACAGAATACTTGTCTCGTTTCACTTTTGGCAAACCCACTACAGAAGAACTAGAGGGAAATAAAATTGTTTGCTGATTATTGTTTTCAACACAGAAAATTTCTCAAATTAGCTACAAAAACCTGAACTCCTACAGTAGTCCTTCAAATGCATGCTATTCTATCAGAGGTCAAAATATTTTGTGACACAAATAAAAACTTTGGGCAGTTCTGTATTACCTTATGACACAAGAAATCATCAACCCAGATTTTCCACAAGCAAATGAAAGACTCAGAAATTATAAAAAGTTTTAAAAATACAAGTGTCAATTATCTTACTCAGGATATGGATCACGAACATTAAATCTTTTACACAGCAACTTATCAGGATGCCATTCAAAGTTGTCTCTTGTGAGTTTGCCAAACATCTTCATCTTCACAGCTGTTTCCTTATCATCAATATCATTCTGAAACAGTCAAAACATTTATAGCTGATAAATAAATTTTTTTAAAGAGAGATATAATGTATTTTAGATACAGTTTCAATGTGCAGAATTTACACTCTTTAATTTACAGAATAAATTGCAGAATTTACACTCAACCTTACTGAACTGTTGTAAGATTTATGAACAGGATAAATCCATCAATATTTAAATGCTGTTTAAGGAATCACTGCTCTGTATGCACCAAGTGTTTTCAAAAGCTGCTAAACAAAAGGGCAACAAAATAGGGACATATCTTCCTAAGAGCTTAAAAGAAAAAGAAAGGGCTAAGGCAACAACTGCAGCTCCAATGCATTAAAAGACTGCAGGCAGCAAATACCTCTTGGTCTCGAGGAACTTCAACTTTGTCAACATCATCTTCATACTTGGCCCGGGTGAATCTGGATGACAGTGTGGAATTGGAGGATCTGTAGAAAAGTGCTGCACGGAAGAACTCCTCCTGCTCTCTGCCTCGCTCCCACTCTGTCATGTTCTGGTCAAAAAAGCGCTCCAATCTTTCTCCTGTAAGATGAGGAGAGAAACGCTTAGCACAGATGGCAGCTTACTTGGGGTCAACACTTTTCAAACAAAAAAATAAGGCAATAAGCAAGTGTTCTTGTAAGTATTTCATGAATATTTATCTTAAGGGTAGTATTAATCTCAACTGTGTTAATCCCATGGAGGTAGTTTTTCAAGACAGCAAGAATGACAGCATTTGCCAAATGCAAAATTGATATTTTAAGTAATTTTACTTGTAAAACTGATTCCTTACTCATTGCCCTTTAAGGAATGTTCAAAATACTTAATGGATTTAACGGGTGATTAAAACAAAAAGTATAACCCAAAGCTTTATCAAATAACTAAAACACAGAACAAAAGAATTTAAGCCTGGCTGTGCTATGGTAACTTGCTTTCAGGTCTATGAAGTGCCCACTGATAAATACAGAGTTTGCATACAGGTTTACTGCAACAGGTTGAGTTTGTCTCCCAAAAGGAAAAGGAAATAGCACCAGCCAAGCAAATACACTTAAACAGACCTTTAACCATTCCAGTTATTTATACATTTCTACATTTTCATCATAATGACTAGGGAGGCACTTACAGTCATAATACAGTCATAATTGGGAATACTCCACCCAGGGAAAACCCCAGTCCTGAGCAGAGGAACTATGGATTCAAAGCTCAAGTAGTCTGTCCCAAGGCAGTAACCAGAAGAGGATACTGACCAGAAAATATTTTATATAATGAAAAGGACTTAAAAAAAGACAAAAACCAAAAAAATCCCAAATCACAACTAAAACAACAAACCCAGGTTTTCTACCTGTCACCATATGCTTTCCTCTGTCAAATTTCCCTGGAGTCCATTTTCTTCTTCCCCAATAGCCCCTGTCTACTTCAAAATTTGGGAAAAACCAAACCCTTTTTTATTAAGTTCATTTCAAGGCAATTTAAAGGCAAGTTCAAGGCAATTTCAAGGCAAGTTCATCATCATCATGGGCTGATGATGAACTCCCTAGATCAATTTCAGCTTCTCATGCCTTACAGAAAAATCACAGAACTGGAGAACTCATCACAAGGCATCACAAGTACCTGGTTTAATCCAAGATACACCACATTTAATTAGTATCATTTAGTACCATTTAATAGGAAAAACCTAAACAAAATGGAAGGAGACTGAAACAGCAGGAAAAGAGATATGAAGGAGGTTGGATGTTCTTTGGTTTTGAGTACGAGCTCTGAAGGATGCTGTGTTTATACAGTCATAAATCTTTCTGAGCAGAACGTAAGTGACAGCAGAAGTTTGAGTATCTGAAGGACATACAATACAAGCTTTGACAAGTGTGGAATACTTCATTCACTTTAGGGTTCTTATCTTCCCCTGGTGCAGAGGGTATGGGGTTTCTTCTGATTCTGCTGTTACCCAATCACCTTTCTGCCTTTATATGATCCATCAGTCTATCTCCTCAAAGAGAAACAAACTAAATTAAAAGGCTTGTTCCACTGACCAAAGCTGAAGTGTACCGTGGCAAATGAAATAATGGAAATCCAGGAAATTAAGTAGAACTTAACTTCTGCTACATCACAGAAGTATCAAATGTAATGCCTAAAATCAAGACTTGCTGACAACTGAATGACTGAGCAGTTCTCTTGAAATCAACAGGACTAAGTATCAGTAAAGATTTCTGTTAACATTGGTCCTGAAAAGAAGTAAAAGGAGAAATGCTGTGGAATTCAGGAAGAGAACTCAAAGCCAATATAAAATGCATTGGGGAAAAAAAGGGGGGGGTTGGGGAAGGAAAAAATTAAGAAACATTTTACCTTTTTCTCCTTGTTTAAGACTTTTCACAAAATTTTCGTATCTTTTTTGTTTTTCTGGATTTTTTGCAAATGGTTTGAAGTCACTAGAACCAGCATTTGCTAACTGTCCCCCCAGCAGCATCTGCCATTTGTGAGCAGCATCTTCTGGGGAGGCCAACTGGAATCTGCTACTTGGTGACTGCTGAGACACTGGTTTTGCTTTCATTTGTTGCTCAGATGCTTGTTTCACTTGTTTGAGTCTTTCTCTGTCCTTCTCAGACAGATATTCCAAAACAGAAGGAGCTGGACCTAAAGCAGAAGAAAAGCAGTAAAAGACAAAGAGAAATGAAAAATCACTAGAACTATTTCTTCCACTTTAGTAGAAGGAAAATCCCTACCACATGTGTATAAATTCAGATAAAATGCTCTTAAGCAGAAATTAACAATAAAGTGGCATACATGGCAAATAAAAATTTGGCCACTACTACATCTTTTATGCTATTTACATACAACTTGATAAAGTTTACTATCATAGATACAAATGTGAGCCATAGTTACAAATTATCTTCTTAGTATATCTAAATGTATTTCAGTAAAACATTTCACAGAAAAAAATATCACAGCCTACTATATTCATAAAAGGCCACAATCCTCCCAAACAAAACACAATCCAACACACACTTTTTGTCTTTAAAACATTTAAGTAAATGAACATACAGACAGTTATATCAACAATTCATCTGCTGAGATGAAACTGAACAATGTAACTAGCTACAGTAACTAGACTGGATATATTTATGTTACAAAATAAGCACCCAAGGCCAGACCAAATTCTTACTGGACACGGTCACATATCTAAATACCTTTCAGCTCAGCCTCTCCCAGCTGTTCCCTCCTCTGAGCTGCATTCAAAGTGTGCCTGCTTTGGTGTGCTGGATCACTCTCCAGTTTCCCAGTTGACTCCTCCAATGCCTTCTGTAAGTGGCAGCTTTCATTCCCAGCTGCTAGCACAGGTCGAAAGTAATGGACTGGTCTGTAGTTTCGTGGCAGGCTAGGTGGGGGATAAATCTGGGGGCAAAAGGGGCGACACAACAAAAACCCACTGAGAGAGAGAGAGAACTTTGTATGCAACACTTACAAATGTGTTTCAGAGAAATTCAGCCCAACCTCAGAATTCCTCAATTTACATCTTAGCAGTAGAAACAGATAGTACAAGCTACCAATTCCTATAGACCAGTCAGTGGCATTCTAATACAAACTCTGGGAACAAATATATTGACAATATATTTCCAACTATGAAAAAATATAAAAACGTGCACATTAAGTGACAGAAAAATTAACAAGATTCTTAGGATGCACTGCTTTTATTTGAGAAAACACCTTTTAATATTGTTTACTATTTTTTTAAACAGAAGTCAAATGATTTAATCAATTCAACGACTGACTACTTCCATGCTTACTATATTTTAACATCTTTCCCCACATTCTTCACTCAAGCTGTTACTTAAAGGGTTATCTCTGTGCTCCCTATAGGATGGGATTTTATATACCACACAATTATTCTTCCTCAGAAGAAGGACCCTATCATAAAATTGTTTATCATTCTAATTCATGCAAATATTTATGGTATAAATTATGTAAACCTGAAGACAGGACTAAGAAATTGTCACCAAAATAGCAAAGTGGACAAAGCATGAGGCCTGCTTTTTACAGAAAAGTGAATGTTACACATGAAAGATCTAGAACCAAAATATGTAATTTTTTTTTTCAAGTTAAATTAAACCATTCCTCCAACTTTATGGAAAGTAGCAGTGAATAGTGTGGAAAGCATTTGTTCAAAGCCAGTACCCAGGCAAAATTTAAATACCTTCAGGAGTCTGATAAATTTTAGGTTTGCATTGAACAGCCCCCAGTGCTATCATTTTGTTCCTTCAGCAATTTTTACTGCTGACCAAAACATTTATTTCTAAGAACAGAAAAACACCGAGAAGCAGTAGAGTCTGCACAATTCACATGATGAATGATGTTATTCTTAATACAAAAAATATCACTATCTGCTTACCTTGACTGAAGCTGATGGTTTTGATGCCAAGGAAAAACCAGCCAGGACTTTGCCTATATATTTAAAATCTCTTTCAGGCCCTACAAAATGATTGCAGATATAATATTTAAAACATGCACATTAGGCAATTTTTTTCCTGAATGTTTTCCATATGTCACTGTCTACTGTGAGTCATAATTGTAGTTCATCTTCACCACCTTTCATTTAAAATTAAGGTTTCTGATTCTGGATTAGTATTATACAACTAAAAACTACTCCCAGAGTGACTGCTGAAGGTTGAACATGGCTTACAGTGAAGCAGCAGTATCCATACCGTGCACAGCTAACACCATCAGTGCCATTAATGTGTACAAGCAACAGGAACAGGTACTCCAGAAATTACAACAGTATTTCATGCCCTTACACAGCGCAGTAAAAATAAAGTGGCACCAAAAAACAATTTACAAAAATTATCTGAAAATACAGAAATTTATCTAAAAATAAGTTCTCTTTTTAAATGCTGGGCCATATTTTGCAACTGTGATTCACAATCACTTGTTTTCTTCAGTGAAACTGAGCACTGTATCTCACAAAGCAGCATATATTGTCCTTTTGAAAATATGCTTTGAGCGTTTAATCCACACTGGGATTGTTAGTGGAAGACTTTGGAAATTATTTCTGTAATTGAACACTTCAATATAGAAGTAAGACTAGTTGAATTTTCAGATATCAAGGCTGAAAATTATAATATATGGCAAATACAGACTACAGTTCTTTCTTTTTTTGTTTTTTTCCCATATTACACTCACTCTTTAAAGAGAATCACAGTTCTTACTTTTTTTGGATTTATACTGTTTCGGTGCTGTCCAGCCATACAAGCCATCCCCAGGCTCCTCATCCTTTAGAACTGTATCATATTTTGACAGTGTGTCAGTTGCATAAATATCATCATCTTCTTCCTCTAAAGCTCCTACACCAAAAGCCTAAAATGCATATTTTAAATGAGAACTCAGAAGTGGAAAAACTTGTAAGCCACACATCAGAACACATCTATGTGGATATCGATTCATCTATATAAAGTCTACAGTTCAAATATAGATACACTGGGAAAAATGTACAGCACACCACAGAAACTGAGGTGGAAAAAACCCCACACCTTAGTGAACACAAAAGCAAAAAAGCAAACACATTCCACTCCCTTGGCCGGGAGGGACAGCAAGTTTGGTGGGTACAAGACAAGGACAGCAGACTAGCTCCACCAAAATAACATGTGCAATCTGACTAAGAGCAGGTTAAGGTCTCAAAAGGAAATAAATATGTCAGTTAACAGAGAAATTAAACAAGTAGAATTCCCAGAAAATATAAACTGACAGTGCTTCTAGATAAGAACTACAAATACCCTGGAGCAACACAAAACCTCTCTAGCTGACAGATACAGCATTACTGAAAGTACAATAGACAAAAAACAAACTAAAAACATACTGAATATTAACTTCACCTAATCAAAGTAACACAGAATATTTTTCCCTCCAGCTACTCAGAGTCAGGTAATTTTATAGCTGTCTTTTACAGTTTCAGTAACTGAAGGCATTTGAGAGTTCTAAGGATTTTTCCACATCTTCAACATAAGTTTTTAAAAAATCCTATTCTCAAACCACACTTAACATTTCTTACAATGACTTAGGAGCTATTAACTTAAAACAAAATTTATATGGGTTTTACTACACTAATCATAAAATGCATTAAAAACGTCCTTACCTGACCTGTAATACCTAGTTTTCTCCCTTTACTGTGTCTCAGATCACCAAGTAAATTGCTTGTTTCTTCAGAGCCACCTGTGAAAAGATTCAGGTGTTCTCTTCCAGATGCACCAAACAAGGCTTGTGAGGGGTCCAAACCCTTATAGCCAAGTCCATGGACATTCTCTTTTGGAGTCAAGTCTACAGGCATTACATCCTTCGGTGCAAAGGTCACATTCTCTGGCTGGTATTCATCCTCTTCATCCTTGTAAAAAATAAAAGTTTATGAGAGCAAATAGGACTAGAAGTTCTGTACGTTGAGCTTTTGCAACATTAGTTAACATGAGCCTAGGCAAGTTTGCAGTTCCTGAATTGTCTACGAACTAAGCCTTCTTATGTAGCAAAAGAAGAAACTTAGATATTAAAACCTTCCTTCACATTAAGCATAGAAAGTATTTATAAACACTTTTTTAAATACTTGAAAATGCATTTCAAAATACTGTTCAAGGACATTAAAGAAGTTGCTTTGTTTTTTTAATCTGTTATGACATATTCTTACATAAGTCAACAGACCACTTTTCCCTGTTCAATACCTCAGAACCCTCAGACAGTCCAGGTGGTAATGCACAACCATAAATCTTCACAGTAGGATCTGTAAGAGACAGCATAACATCGTATTACATTAATAAAAATAAAAAGAGGGTTTAAAATCAACTTTCTAATCAGCCTATGAAAGTTAACTTTCTACTAACAAGAAAGTTAATTAGGAACTTCCCTGAACTTACCAGGTTTCTGTCTGCGTGGCTTTCTTTTGACTCGTGGTCCAATTCCTTGTCCTTCTTTCCAGCCCATTTTTCGTAACAGTTCAACCCCTACTGTTATTCTAAAAAGCAAAAAAAAAAGGAAACAAACCCCAAAATTACTTCAGACCACACCTTTATTATTTGTTGATAAATAATATACATATATAATATTTGAACTTCTAGTTTTATATCCTGCTTTAAAATCAAATCTCAAAGTGTTACTATTTGCATACACACTACCTGTCACTTTATAAATGTTTACTTGGTGCAAGTCTGCACATTCAAAACAAAAATCCAGGTGGAGGCCACTTAGGAAATCCACTTAGGAAGATCCACTGCAGGATCTTTCAGTCTCACAATTGCAGTGGTCAAACATTACTTTTCTATGCAATACTACAGTTCTAAGTGAAACGAATGGTTTGCAAACTTTCAGGTAAATTTACTTACTTAGATGGTCCAATTAAATCATCAAATGCAGTGGTTCCTGGAATGGGAGCAACTACTCCTGCAATCTGTCTAGCTTTCTCCTTTATTCTGTCTTTAGCTTTAGATGCAAAATCATCTGTAGTTGTAATATCTTTTGGTGCTATCCCAAATTCACTAAGATCCTAGAAATACACACAAAAATGAGAACATTTAGATTAAACATTCTTCAAATTCATACTGTAATAGTAATGAAAATGGCATATAACCTTCATATTTACTAATTTTCTCAAACCACTTATGCAGTTGCTTTTGCAGTAACTTTAGTGGAAGTATCTTAAACAGTTTCAAAAGTATTTGCATTTTCTGATAAAGTGAAAAGGTTGAGTTCTGGTTCTATTTTTTAATACTGACATCACTGAAGCTTCTTAAATGAACCCATGAAATAGTCTGTATAACCTAGTAAGATAACACTGTATACAAGAAGTAATTTCAGGGTTACTTCAATTTTAGCTGTCATGGCAACTATTTACACAAGTTTTCAATTCCTTTCTAAATTTACCTCTTCATCCATGAAGTCTTCTGGTCCAAGAACCGTTCTACCTGCTCTCTTCTGCCGCGATGATACAAAAGCTGATGGTGTCCATCCTTTAAAGCAGGTAAATATTTAAGTAAGGTACTTTAGTCAACATAGTATTCAAAAACAATTCAAACATTTCAATTTTACATCTTAAGGATACATCAAAAAAAATTTGTAAAATTACAGTCCAAAAATTCAAGGAGAAATAACTTCAGCAATACTATTTCAACTACTCACTGTATAAGGAATAGCAGGAACAAAAACATACCTTCCTTTGTACCAACAGTGTTAAAGTAGCCAGCAGAAAAGCCACCAGTAAATGCACCATGGAAACGCTGGTATCGTCCCTTGGCATCTTTAACAGTCTGCTCTTGAAGAGGAACTGGCTTTTTAATTCGTTCACCTACAATCAAATAAATCAGAAAGTAAGACACGACTTTACACGAAGGAATTATTTCCCACTTCCTCCACGAGCCATTTCTTCCTTTCAAGTAAGAACAGGATGAAACACTAGCCACCCTGACATGGAAATCACGTTTTATTTACTTCCACTCCATTGTAACTATTCATATATACCACTGATAAAGGAAAAGCATGAAGTGTTCACATCAAAATCCTTAATTCTGCTGACTTCTGAGAACATGACAGGATTTTTTCTTGTGAAAGTAAACTTTTAAAGTATGCAAGATCTCTGGCAGGATTTCTTCACATCAGTAGTTGCTTGAGAAATTACACATCAAAAGTTTATAAACTGAAACAAAACACAAAAGCCATAGACTTTAACACAAACATTTACCTCTTTTTAACAATATTTTTTTAATAAAATGGCCCAGTCTCAGGAGTCACAACTGCACATTTGTCCTGGCGCTGTCCCTCTCAACCACATAAGCATCAGACTGTCAGGTTAGCATAACTACGTACACTTGACTGCACTGGGTTTTTCTGGGGGGTGGGGAGGACAGAAGCAAAGACCAGCACGCAGCTCCACCCGGAGCAGCCGGCACAAGCCGCGGGGTAGCGCAGCCACAGCCGCAAGGCCCTGGGGTGCCGAGCGAGGCCTTTCATTCCCCGCTCCGCTCGCAGGCGGCTCGCCCTGTGCTGGGCCAGACCCTCCCGCAGGACAGCACGGCTGCCGGGAAAGGCCCCACGCAGCAGCAGGCAGGGGAGGCAGGTCTGCGCTGGGCCCGCACCCCACAGCGCCTCAGACCGCCAACCGGACCGGACCGCGCAGGCCCTTCGGGACAGCCCGGCCCCAGCGCCTCACGCTGGGCCGCTCTCCAGCGCTCGCACAAGGCATTGACAGAGGAAGGGAGGAGGAGCAGACGAACCGCCCGGGGGTCCCTTACCCTCCTGCAGGGGCTGCAGCGCGCTTCCATAGCTCACCAAGTCCTCCTCCTCGCTGTCGCTGCTCTCCGCCGCCGCCATCTTACACGACGGTGGCCGCGCGGGACACGGCGGCGTCACAAGGGGGAGGCGGAGCCCGCAGCGCCCGGCACCGGCACGGCTCGGTGGGGGAGTGACACCCTGCACGGCCGGGACCCCGCCGGGAGTGGAGCGACACCCTGCACGGCCGGGACCCCGCCGGCGGGGCTGGAGCGGCGGCATCGCCGAGCGCCCCAGAAGCCCTCAGCGCCTCTCGGCCTCACGGCGGCGCTGGGGTTGCCCGCCGGGCACAGCGCGGCCCTCTCGGTCCCCTCTGCGGCGGCGCACGGCGGGGGCCGCAGCCCGGCCGGGCGCACGGGGCCCTCCAGCGCAGCCCTGTTTGGCTGGAAAAGCCCCAGCGGTCCAGGAGCTCTGCGGGGCTGCCGTGTGTGGGTCCAGTTCATCGGTCCCAAACGCTGACTGGTGTCTTTACAAATTACCCAGCTACATAATGTCAAACTCCCGGTCGTCAGCAGCCGTGCGGTAACCCTCGAATCATCGAGTGCACCAGATCAGCCCCCTCAGACTCAGGGCTAGGAAAAGGGCAGCAACGACTCTGACCAACAGATTTCATCTAAACCAAGGTGTAAAGCGGACTCCACCTTGAATCAAAACCAACGGAGTTGCGGATTTCGTTGTACACTTAAGCAAATACATGGCAAAACTTGCCTAACCGCGTTGTCTTGTTCAAAAAGAATTTGCACAGAAATCGGGGCAGAAGTCTGGGCGTTCAAACCTCCCCTCCAAGAGCTTCATCCCTGAAGGCTTTCAGGAATCTGAACCTCCTTGGGAAGTCCTGCATCGAGAGAGAAACGTTTACTGAATGTATTTTGTACAAAGACCGGTATTCACCAGTAGGACCAAAGTGTTCAAAAGCAGTTCACCAGTAGGACCCAAGTGTTCAAAATTTAATTTGATTTCCACTGTTACCCCCTTCCCCCCACAAAAAAAAAAAAAAAAAAAAAACGCTTCGATTTGTCCTGAATATTGTATCAGTCCACACCAGTTTCTTTTAAATCCTTGAAAATAAAACATAATCTTCAGCGATTCCTTCCCTTAACAGGTACTTCTGTGTACTGTCCGTCCCAGTATTCCTCCTCATTTGTTTACATGGAACTGGTTTCTTTGGCAGTGAAACTGCCGGAGTTTCACGTGACTTCAGGTTTCCATGGGAAATATTTCCGCGGTTCCATGCAAATAGCGAGTTCTCCGTTTCATCCAGGTCTCTAATTCGCTTAGAAACAATACAGGAGAAGCCAAAGACACGATCTGCATTTTTTTCTCATCATTACTAAGCACTTAGCTAGAACATACAGTGGCAAACGAGTTGTTAGCATACTTGCCGTTTCTCTTTGTTTAGGAAAGAATTATTCCTGAATAGTCGATGCTGTGTGACTTTGACTTAACACGCCGGCTTAAATAAACCTTTTTCGCACCATGCTAACAGAAAATCTTTTGAGTGTTTTGTCTGATCAGTTCAAAGAGTTGAGGTAATCAAATACTGAAGCTTTTTTTCCGTTAAGGCTTTTCTCAGATTAGAATCACTTTTGCATCCCAGCGGTATTTCCTTTTCCATGGTAAACTCTCTCGTTTGCAATTATTAAACCAGGTGCTATTGTAGCTGTTATATAAGACAATAATGCCAATGTCTTTTTTTTTTTATTGCAATGAAACTAAAATATTTGTAGAACTGAATAGTTTACGTTCCAAATAAAGTTTTTTACAGAAATATGTCTGGTAAAAAAAAAAAAAAAACAAACAAAACAACAACAACAACAACAACAACAACAAAACCCTGCGTTTTTGAATGAAAGTTCACATATTTGCCAGTGGATGTAAGTCTGAAATTGAGCCCTGAAGCCATAGGTGGACTTCAGGCTTTTGCTTTCCAATATATAGTTTTCAACATCTGGTTCTGTATTGGTTCATAGAGAAGATCAGGCATAGAAGTGTCTTGTTATGTCTTTTGTTGTATTATTTAAAACTACCTCTTCAAATATATTTGTTAATTACTTTTAAGTCATGCAAGTCACGGGAACTTCAGACTAAACTTTGTATAGTCGATATGTAAAAGAAAAAAGCAAAAACACGATTCATTTAAAGGGTTTCAAAAATCACAATAAAGGGGAAAAAAAAAACCCAAAAAATCATAAACATAGGAAGTATAAAAATCCCACATTTTAACAAACAATAAGACAAATCTCTGCCTTAACTTGCGTTCCATGGGACTGTTCCCTGAATATTCATCCTGCTAACTCAGGGCTGCTGTATCAGTTGACAAAACAGTCACCTGAAGGTCAGCCCCTGAGGCATTGCCTTAGCTTCTCCAAAGCTCATTTTCTTTTTTTAAAAGACTGGAAAACAAAGAGATAATACCTATTGTTCTCAAATACCCAGATTTTATCTGTCGATCTCGGTTGAAGGCAAGGCATTAGCTGGGAAAAGTGGTGATGATTTTGCCCGTGTTTGGTCTTAGTTTCCACATAAACTGCAATGTCGGTTTCCAATGTGATTTCACAATAGAACAGGCAGAGCATATTAGTTATTTAATAGTAAATGGGATTTCAGTGAACATAATGCTGCAGTTATACGTGCAGTTAATACGTCTAAGGTGAAGAAGCAGCAGTGGAGCACTGCACATACAGCAAATCGTATCGTGCTTATACAAAGTCGTGACACTGAGTTTTTATACCATTTTCAGATTATTGTATTGTTCCTCAGTAAATTTCTTGGTAAGGAAATCTTCTACTCCATCTAGTAAATTTGTAACCGTCTCAAAATAGATTCACATCTCTGCTGCTACTGTGTCTCAGGCCCTATTTTTGCAATTTGCAATATTTTTTCTCCTCCTCACAAATACTATTTGGAGAGTGGAAAAAAAAAATCTACCTATGATCATGTTTCCTCACTCCTCACCTAGTACTTGCTTACAGTAGGCAGATATTTGCTCATTAAGAACTCCAATCTTCAGAAATAAAGGATGATACTAACTCAACTAAATCTCTGCAGTGAAATTTATTGACATAAAGCTACAGGCTGTCAAGATTACTGACAAAATCTCTCTGTCTTTCTGATCAGAATCTAAGTTTAATATTCAAAGCCAACAATAGGAACAGAAATGTGTAGCCATGAGTCAGGTTCAGAATTCAAAGACCTACCTTGAGAAGCAGCAGGAGTTGATGCGTACTTCTCCCTTCACACAGTATAATTCTAACATGCTTTTACTGGTAAGCCTGGGGGTCTCTCTGGGACAAAAGATGTCTTGTGACCCGCTGCCACCATATAGCCAAAAGGTCTGTAAAATCGGAGATAAGAAACATTGTCTCTCCAGAGAGCAGCCAGATTCCTATCTTGGGTATGGAATGATACATAACCGGTACCCCGGCAGGAAATTAATCTCCCAAACTGGGACTACTTCCTAGTGGCCAAAGAGAAGACTATTGATGGGGTTTGTTATATTCACATATTTTTTCTTATGATGGAGCAGGGGAAGAAGGAGAGGATTAACAGGAGGAGTGGAGTGATACAAACATGAGAAATATATACATATATATGTGTCTGCGGTAAGGGTGTTCAGATTCTGGTCCCAGTTCTCATCCCTCTCACCTTTCCTATCGTGGGACAAAACATGGCACAACTCAAGGTCTGCCATTACGTGCCTGTTTCCAGCATGGTAATTGTCTACATCACCCGGCTGCTTTATCTGTGAAAATGCACAAAGCCAGTTAGCACCTAGTTCTGCAAAGAGCGAGGAGGTGATGAGGTCCTCTGGAAAGAACTAAGAGAGATGATGCAGAGATAAGAATCAATTCTTTCAGATTCAACACTTCATGCAGAGCCGTTTTGCCAATTGACAGGGCAACTTAAAGGACACAGACAGCAATGGAGAGAATGGTCTCATTTTACTATGAATAGTAAGGCAACACAAAAGTAAAACTATACATTTAATAAGACAATAAGCTTACAACTCAACTTTAACAACAAATGAAAATAAGCAAGTAATGCACCTAATCATTACTATACAAGAAAGAGAACAGTAATTGAGAAAGCTAAGTCACCAAGTGACTAAATATCATCATCCAGAATCCACAATTGCAATTGCTGGTGAGCCCCATTTCGTGGAGAGGACCTGGAGAACTCTTCCTGTTAACTGGGAAAATCCTACATGGTGCATCCACCCATGGGTGAGGCTTCCGAATTCGCCCTGAAAGGGAGTCCAGTTTTTATCAGCCCAAATCAGCCAGTCAAAGAGATCTGTTTATATTTTTAGCACAGAAACACCTGGGTCTGATGGCACCCTGGGCCAGAGCCCAGGCCTCGGCTGGGTGGTTTTTCCCTAAAATATCATACAAACATACCTCTATTAGTGTCAGTTGGGAAAGTTTCTTAAAATTATACATTTCTTGCAAATAACTACACAAGATTATGGGAAAGTTTCTAAAGCAGCCCGTTTGATGGTGAACAGCTGGCATAAGTGTCTTGGTCATCTGTTTTTAGGTGAGTAATACTGATGGTGTTGGTCACACAGTGCCCAGGATTGCAAGTCAGCCCTGGCTTAGGCCTGCTGCTCAGGCCTCAGCACATACTGATGTTCTTCAGATGCAAATTCTTAAGCATTTGATGATTTCTTACAGATAGTGCATGTCCAGTGCATCAGATCACAGAATTCACTCTCTTCTAATATTAAAAATAAATGTCAAGCAAACATCTCTATCTATACAACCCATTTTCTGAATGTATTAGTCTGTATTTGTAGCATATTTTTCTCAGTCTTTACAATGCAGTAACCAAGCCTTCTGACTCAGGCAGTAATCATGAGGAAGTTTGTGGTATGAACCCAACTCTATTTAGGAATTCTAACAGCAACCAAAAAGCTACTGGAGACAAGATGGAGAGAAGAGCAGGGACATGGTTTTGAACATAAATCAGGTTTTGGAATGTTCTAAGCTGCAATTTACATTCCAGGGTCAGAGAACACTCCTACTCAGTCATTACACAGCTGAGCACTTCTGAGATCATACAATCAATATGTGCCTTTTGCAAAAACATGTTCACTATATGCACACAAAACCTACAGTGACTTAGTGAAGAAACACTTTATCAGTCCTAAGGCAGTCACGATGAAATACCTTTGTTGGAGTGAGGGGAAGGAAGGCACAGTCTGATCTGGCAGTTGTGAGGGTGCGGGGTGATGCACCCCAGACACCAACAACGGGGAGGGAGCCTGCTCTCTTGGACTCCTGCTTTTACTGTAGAAACTTACTAGATGTGCTCACTTTGCTTTATTCAAAGAATCCACCAGCAACGAAGAAAGGCTGCATTCTGTCACCAGCAAATGTTAGAAAGTGTCTTTGGTGTTGTATCGTGCAGAAATCTCTGCAAATTTGTGTTTTACACGTAACGATGATAGTAATCATTGTTGTTAACTGAATCTTTGGCCTGACTGCAGGCTCTCAGGACTTTATTTGGAGCTGCAGCCTTTCAGTGAGTTCAGTTCTCAATAAAGCCAGTGACAGCAGCAAAGGTTACATTAATGTTTTTTTAATTGGCAGATTGTATCAGCACAGCCTGAGCTGGCAAATTACTCACCTTAAACTAGCTTCTATGTATTACATTGGAGTTTTATACCGATTTGCAAGATTTGAATTTTAAAACCCTTTTTGTCAGATAAGTACCTTTTCTAATAGCATAAAATTTAAAACATTTTTACACACTCAGATCAGAAATTGAAGCAAGTTTCCTACATTCACCTATTCATATTTAATACATATTTTGATCCATTCATCCCTTATCTTTAGAATTATTGGGGAAAAATAGTGAGATGAGAGCGAGCAAAATCACAACAAGCAAAATTCAGCTGCTTTCAAGTCAGCAAATCTTTGGATCCCAATTTCTGAGTTGCTGACTCTAGTATTTTTCCTTAAAAACATGTGGTAGACACACAGTTTAACCAGCCTGCCTTGCAGAACCCTTTGGAGACCCCAGTATTTTCAAAGAACTGTTTCCACTAAGAATATAGTACTAAGGATATTTTTTCCTTTGATAAAAAAAAAAGTTCTCTCTTAAATATTTTTTTTTTCATTACACAACTACACCGAAATTTAGAGAAAGCTAAAAAAAAGAAAAAATAAGGCCGGGGGAGGTGGGGAGGAAGGTAGGTTTGGCAATACCAATAGAAGCATTGCATCTTTCAATGCTAAACGTGCAGGAAGCTCTGTAGGTAAGGCACGGCTAGGACTAGAAACCAGTATGGGCAAATTCCAACATTTGGAATTGGCAAGCTCTGTAGGTTAGGCACGGCTAGGAACAGGAACCAATACTGGCAATTTCCAATATTTGTGTCCAGTAACATTTGTGAAACCAGTTACACGAGGGAGTGTTTCAGACAGGTGGTCTCTGCAGCACGAACACTGCAGACCTCCGCAGTGTGGAGGGTGGTCCTACAGCAGTTTCCTGAGCAGAGCCAGCCCTGTCTTTCACTGAGGTACCGCTGCTCTTTTTAGGGCCCGGGCTCCGGCCCCTCTCCCAGCCATTACACAGACCAGGGTGCGGGCGGCCGGGCCCCCAGAGGGGCCAGGGACAGACCAGGGCTGCGAACCGTGGCTCGATACCCGCCCCAAAGCGGTCAGTGCCGAGTGCCCGCGTGGGCCCGGGCTCGCCACGGCGATCCCCCTCGCTGCGGGCGGCACCCCCGGGGCTGGGAGCGCCCCTCTCGGAGGAACGAGCCGCTCTGAGGGGCAGCCACCCGCGGGGAACCTCGCCCACCGAGGCGGTCTCCGCGGGCGGTGGCGGCCCCAGGGTGCCGGGAGTGGCCGCTCCGGGTGGCCACCCGCAGGGGCCGTGGCCAAGCTGGGCGGCGCGGGAGGCCGCGGGGAAGCGCCAGGAGGCGAGCAGTGCCTTCCAGGCGGCCAGGCAGACTCCGCACGCTCCAGCGGAGAGCGGCCGAGGGCGAGCGAGCTGAGCCGCCACCGCGCAGTGGCCACCGGGCTCCGCTCTCAGTCAGCCACAGCCACCGCCCGTCTCCGCACGAGGGGCGCCTCAGCCACCCCAGCGGGAACCTCTTCTAGGGGAAGAGGCCCGGGGGTCGCTGCAAGGACCAGGACAGGACCACTGGGCGGCGGAGGAGCAGCGCCGTGGGGCGGGGCAGCTCCTCCCCGCCACCACCGGAGGTGGGGCCGGGCGGTGCCGTGGGGCAGCGGTGGCATTTCCGCAGGGTCGTGGTTTCGCCGAGAGCAGCTCGTCTCGTAGCAGTGGCGGACAGACGGACGGTCGGACGGACGGCTGGTCGGCCCGCCCGAAGATGACAGACGCCTTGCTGCCCCGCCAGGCGGCGGAGCCGACCGGGGACGGCTACTTTCGGAAGGTGGGAGGCTCGGTGGGCAGCCCGGGGCGGGTGGGTTGCGTGCACAGTGGGCTGCGTGCCTGGGGCAGCGCCTCCCGAGGGCAGCTCGGGGCTGGCGGTCCCCTCTCCGTCGCTCACGGTCTGTTTTGTCCCGGCGGAGCGTTGTGGGCTCCGTCCTATGGCAGCCCCCGGGCGTGGGGAGCAGCCTGGGGGGCGGCGGGGCAGGGAGGCGGGATGGGGACCTGGCCCTGAGGGAGCGCGGCCGCTCGGACTGCCCGGCGCCGGGACCCCGGCGGCCCTCCCCTGCTGCTGAGCTGGGCGTCACCCTGAAGGCAGGAGCCCTCGTAACTTCCCAAAATCAGTCAAATTGCACTTGTCCGTCGTCTTTTTGCTGTCTTTATTTATTTCTTACCCCCCTGTTCTCTTCCCCGGCTGCTGCTCGCTGCGTCTCCCCGCGCGCTTTCTAGTAAATTGCCTTATATACCTGTAAGAAAGTTTACTGGAGTAAGGTAACGAAGTTAACAGATTCATTAGGAAGTTCCTAATGAACATCTGCCCTAATTACTTTTCAGACTGACTGGGCGGCTTATGCCATAACCTGCACCTGAGTTCTTTTTGCACAACAGTAATTAGAGTTAAGTATTGCCTGTAATGCAGCCCTGTGGGGTTCTGTGAACTTCACTGGAGGTAAAGGGCAGTCAGCAAGTGCCGTTTCCAGAGAGCTTTGATTCGGCTTTCCCTCGCTGTTTTTAAGTTCTCAGCACCTGTAACTCCCGTCCATGGGTTTCAAGTGGCGGTGTAGGTACATGGGGGTTTTTGTGTAGATTCCGGATCCAAGGCCATGAGCTGTCTAGTCTGTGGAGGGGGTAAAAAAAGCTGCATACATCAGGTTGTTGCTGCTCGCCTTTGCGCAAAAATAGCCCCATTGCGCACTTCAGCAACCACCTGGATTACGAGGTAGGGAGGCACATAGGCTTTGCTTTGTTGCCGTCTTTACAGGCTGTTAGATTTTTTTTGCCACAGTATTTATCAAATTCATAAGCCTGCAGGAACTTAAACAACATTGCCCTTTAGCAGAGGAACTGTTTCTAGGTGAAAAGAGCCAAGCTTTACCTGTGCCAGCCGTGCTGCAAGGAATCACTACCACCTTGTAAATAGCTAGAGAGACTGAAACAAAACTTGGACCAAATCTTGTCTGGCTTCCTCATTTGAGTAATCCTACTATAATATTTGGTCAGTAAATCACTTTTGCTTAGTAGTCTTTTGCAGGACTTTCAGTCTTTAGCAGTCTTTCCCAGTCATACAATGTGGCCAAGGTGTAATTACTGAGTTTTCATAGCTATGTTTTCTACACTGTAGGAAGCTCATAGGCTGCCTTCAGGCATGTTAGTAAAAAAGCTGACTTTTCATGAACTAAGTTACTGATAAGGACTAACTGAAGTTTAGTAGCCAAGTTGTGCCTCAGGTCATAAGAGTCGTAGATCTTTTACACTCAGACTTGCTAAAAGGCTTAGTTTATTTTAAATTAAGTTGTTGTATATTGCAGTTAGGGTCACTGAAACAGTATTAGATCAGTGTAAAGCCTATTGGACAGGAAATAAGTTTTTCTCATATATGAAAACACTGTAAGATCAATTTAATACCTAATCAGGAGCATCTTTCCTATTACTTTAAGACATAAGTAATGAAAAAGTGGGGATGTGATAAACTCTGAATGAGCCACATGCTGCAGTGAAACATTCTTACCTCTGTTCCTTCAGATCTTGGAATGGTTCAGCCAGCTCTTAAGTGTCTTTATAGAAGTTATGAACGGCAGCTTAAGCTAGATGCTCAAAGCCTTTAGTCCCTAAAAGTAAGAAGGAAAATAGTATACCTTGTTATATGTTAGTTGAATGGTCTCAAAAGTCAGAGCTTTAATTCTGATTTAGAAGTTCTAGGTGAAGGGGGAGGAAAAACAAAACACTAAAAAAAATGGACCAAAACAATCCCACTCCTGGAATCTTTAACAGGTACAAGCTGTGAACCCAAGGAGACACTTTAAATGAGGTATCTGTGTGTCCCTGTGAACGGTATACTTGGTGATTCCATGTGACTGAAATCAGAGCTTTTGATGTGTGTCCATGGGTCTTCCCCTCTGAGCTACCTTGGTATTGTTTTCTCCTTCCTTTCTAAATCAAACTGTTTGTTTTCCTGAAAATATTTGAGGGTTGGTTCACCACTTTTGTTGGTGCAGAATCACGTCAATTTCCAAGGACAGCCTTTGTGTTTTTAGGCCAAAAGATACTTAATTGATTTTATTTTTTTATTCTGTAAGCTATGTAGCAAGTGAAAACACCTGCTTTGCATCAGTCCTGCTCAAACGTGGCTTCCAAGCACGACTTACACAGTGAGGTTCTCCCATACTTTCCAAGAATATTGTGCACAGTGAAATTTTATAATTGAGAAAAATTGGGCTTTTGATGAATGGATTGCTGTGGGAAGCGTGCTCAAAGTCCCTCTTGCTCTTTTATACATTACGTTTTTTGAAGTTTTAAATACAGCATACCAGAAAGCAGCCCTCACTATCCCCAAGATGCAGTATGTAAAACAACTTAATTAATTAATTTTTGTTTAGTGCCTTTTTTTTTTTTTTTTTAATGCAGGGAGGGGGCCCTATAAAACTATGACTGGCCAGAAATGGGGACACAGATGCACAGTCGTGTATCCTGCTTTGACTTCTGTTGTCACACTAAAAAGTGACTCTGCCATGAGTCTGAGATGTGATGGGTGCCAGGAACTGAAGTCCACTTGCACCCTTTCTCAGATTTACCCTCCCCATTCCCTTCCAGTGATGTCAGAGCTGCTCCAGATAGACCTTTTCCCTTACCCTGTCTTTTTCCACTATCTCCTTTTTTCCTGTGGCAAAGATTTATCATTTATATGTGCAAAATCAAATTTTTCCTTAAACCTGTAAGATGCTTTGAGCTGGCTCAATGCTGGTGTATCTTTTGTTGGTGTTTTTTCTTTTTTTAATCACCTAATTTTAAGGAAATTACCTGTGCAGCCACACAGGGTACAAATAACTATCACTGTTGCTCCATTCACTTCCTCTTATATTGCCCTTCCAAAACAACCCTCTTGAACTGTTTGATGAGCTGCAACCAAACTTGTGAGAAGAATTTGACTTTTAAAAGCAAAACAGACAACAACAAAAAATATCCTTTGTGGTGTCCTGAAAAGGGTATGGTGAAAAGGAAGAAGCACCTTACTTTCCATCAAAAAGAAGATAGAGCTTCTGCCTGGAACTTTTTAATTTCTGGGATGATAATGTACTAGGAACTGGTTTTGCTACTGTTCTGTTTATCTTGGCTTAGTCCAGTGTACATTGCCAGGGCACACTGTACCTGTTCTCCTAGGTGGTGTGAGTGCTCTTGGACCATGAGCCTCATATCTTGACCTATTCTATATGGAGTTTCACATTCCTTCCCTGTTACTGACAGCAGTCTGTGAATCAGCAGTGCATATCCCACACATCCATCCAAATTCTGCCCCCAGTCTTCCTTGTCTATGAAAATAATGACAAAACTAATGATAAGAGCAAAGAACAATTTGTTTCAAAAGTAGAGCAAAGCATTTAGATGGGACGTATTTTTCAACAGAGCAATAGTAATTAAAGCTGGTCTGTTGTCATGTGCTGCTTTGCTTACATGAGATGCTTCTCCCAGCCATGGTTATTTTTTACACCTGCCACAGTTCTGTGGCTTGCTTGGCCTCTCAAATGTCTTCCTGGGTTTTTTTAGTTAGCTTTGAATTCTTATGAGAGAAACAGCTTTCTTTTTCAAGCTGTTCTCCTTTTTTTTTTTTTTTTTTTTTTTTTAAACAGTTTACCACTCCACTTAACTAGTAAGCTTTTGCAAAGTAAATATCCCTGAGACTCATCAACATACAGAAATCAGGATATTTATAATACAGTGCTCATCCAGTCATGGGATCCAGTGCTTGCGTGATGACCTGTTAGTAGGGCTATGCCTGCCTTATTTTTTGTTTGTTTGGGGGTGGTTTTTGTTTTTCTTGGGTCGGTTTTGTTTTTTTGTTTTTTTTTTTTTTTTGGTGGGTAGGAGCAGAGCAAGGAAGAGATACCTAGCAAGTTCTTTCTGCTCTGTTTTTCCCACCTTGACTTACTGCTTTGTAAAACCTTACACTGGCCATATTTTCAAAGTTGTCTCACCAGTCAGAAAGTTGCAATAAATGGTAAGAAACAGCCACAGTTAATTTTCCAAGGTTAACATTTCTACAGCTCTCTGCAGCTGTTGGCTGGCTCAACATGAAACATCCCAGTTTGGTTGTTCTGGATAGCAGTCCACTGTGCTACACAGAGGCAGAGCAGTAGGACAGCTAGCTTAATAAACCTTTAGATTCTGATCAGTTAAACAAAGGTGCATAATTTTTTCTCTTCCTAAAGCTTTGCTTTCATCTCTGAGGCTAGATACCTATCATATAGACCCAGGTGATTCAGAAAGAATGACTGTATTTTAGTCCCCTGTGTCAGGGAAGAAGGCTAAAAGCAGAAGTAAGCAGCTCTGTAAGTGAAGCACCAGACTGAAAATGATGATAGGTATGGTAACTAGCTCATGAATCAGCACTTCCCTAATTAACTCTGTGGCTTTCCCCTCTTTTTGAGCTTTTTTCTGCAGGGCTTCCCCCCACCTGTTGTTAATGTATCAGTTTACCAACCTGCCACACCTGTCCTTCCACTGGGGTTTAGCTCCTGGGGTTCTTTTCAAGTCATTAGTAGCCAGGCAACCATCAACATTAGCATTGACACAGGAATATTTATTTGGCTATTTGTTCTCTTTCCACTTGTCTGGCAGGACAGAAACAACATAGCAATGATTCATAACCCTTGTCATCCAAAGTCCACTCATTATATACAAATTCATAAAACCTAAACCAGAAAGTAGGCCTTCATGTGAAACTAAGAATCATCTGAAACTTGATTAGTCAAGAGACAGACATCTCTGACGAAATATGAATGTTAAATTTTTCTTAGTGAGTGCTGTGACAAGATGTAGGAAATACATATTTGGAGTCTAATACAGTAATTACTTCTTTAACTTTATACTAATCTTTGAGCTGGGCACTTAGAACTATAAAATACTTCATTCATGGCACAAGTAGATCAGGCTCTGGAAGACCAGATCTTCCCAACCTCTTTATTAAAGCAAAAAACAACAACAACAAAACACAGATAAAACTTCTTGTGCTTCTGAAAGATCTGCAGTATGTAGCTAAAATTTCAAAACTGAACTAGTGGTAATATGCAAAAAGAAACATTAATAATAGTACTGCAAGAAGGTAAGGAAATAACAATTTAGCAGGACTTGGGATCAGTTCTAGAAATACTGTGTGAAATATGCTGTTTGCTACGATTGCTGTTAGAACCAAGGAAGTTGTGTGCATGAGTTCCATCCATACTAGTTATTTAAACATGCATGTTTAAGTACCTGGAGGATATGGCCATTTGTGTACACTGCTGGGCTTGACAAGGCTGCCCTGGCTGGGAAGGACTGATTTCCTTTAAGCAAGGAGGCACACCCAGTTTCAACTCTGTGTCACCTTCAGACAGTGTGGCTCATCTTAAAAGTTCAAACCACTACTTCATAAAGCATATTTATGTTAATTTTGAATACTTACTGCCATTACTCATTGTTTGGCAAACAGTCATAATTTTTGCATTCATCATGACTGGACTTCTGATATGAACTATGTGGAAATGCTGCTTGGGAAAGGGATCTTCTACAGGGAGGAAGACAAAACTAAGCACTTGCTAGGACCTGTTTGCTAAATAACTTTTTACTACACAGAATTTGTGCTTTACACAAGGCGGTATCTTTCCCAGACACAATTTCTTGAGGGTTTTTTTTTCAGATACTGGTTATTTTCACTGTTGTCTATGCAGACTTCTACCTTTGTCAGATGAAGCTATTTTTGGATTTAGAGATGGGGTAGCTGAGAGGCATTTTAAAAACTTTTATTATATTTTTAGTTTCATGTGAAGGGTGAGATAATACAGGTGTTGTAATTCACACCATCACAATCAGAAGTTAACTATTTCTTAATTACAATACATTATAAGTGTTTCTTGGCTTATTAGTTTTTGCTACACCATGCTGTAAATGCTTTAAAGCAAATAATCGAAAATTACTTCCCATGGGTCTTACTATAATGCATTTTTCATAGTTCTGTTTCTCTAAAGTGTCCAGCCTTATTTGTAAGGTTATCTTTTGACACTTGTTTCTAGTTCCATTTCTCCCTCAACAAAGTCTGTCCTATTCCACGGCATTTCTGAGTCAGCATTCCTTATCTCAAAGTTTGCATACAGATGCACAGTATGTGAGCTTTCTGTCAGGCTTGGAGATTGTCTATAAATCCATTTCCCACACTATCCATCAGTTTTATGGCAGCTTGATTACATTTAAGAGTTTAAACCTGCAAATGAACACAAACTAGCTGAGTGTCTTCATCCCTTGTGCAGGAGATGTAAAGAGCCACATTTTCCAAAAAGTGAAATATTAATTCCTTGTAGGCTTTAGGTGAAGTTAATGGGAGCCATATGCTTGAACAGGTGGGCATGTCCTGAAAACAGGCTGCTCTATCCATAAGAATCCTCTTATCAAAACTGTCACACTTGCAGGCACACTGGAGGTTATGCAGATACCTTGGTCTGTCAGTGCCTTGTCCTGTCAGGGCCCAGGGCTGGTTTTCCTCCCTACAGACAATAGTGCCTGGGGACCTGAAATGGAGGGAGACATCTCTTACGCTTTTTCTCTTTGCAGAGAGTTTCAGATCACTGCAGTTTTGTACTCATTGTTCAGTGGGAGCTTGATCAAAAGTTCATTATAATGAAGAGATCACATCTACGAACTTCATGGGATTGGGAATCAGGCACTTGATCTTCCTGAAAAATTTCTCAAGTGAAGCTATAAAAAAGTATTTGAATGATGTCATCAAATCTGTTTGGCACACAGAAAGGACCAGGGAGTTCTGGAAGGAAGCTGCAACTTTACAGAAAGAATGAAGGGCAAGGCAAGGATACATTTTAGAAGGATGATTGAACTAAGTGGTCAAGAAAGAAGTTGGAAGGAAATATCTGTGCACAAATATGGAGATAACAGGCCTGAGATGAGAATTAAATAGCCAAAATGAATGCAAGAGCAAATAATTTGTGAGGTTCAAATGAAAAATGGCATGGATAGAATGGAAGGAGATAAAACTTTGAATAGCAGTAGCAGAAAAGGCTATACAACACAAAATAAAGGAAAAACAAAGTGGGAAAGAACAGCTTCATCCCAGAAAAAGAGACTAAGACCAGACAGCAACTTGTGGCTACAAGACCATGTTATGCACTAAAGTGTGCATTGCTTATGTCTTTGTGCATAATTGTGTGTAAAGGAGCATAAAGTATTTGGTAGTTAAAGGACTGCTTCTAATCTGAGGTGAATGAATGAGTTTGCTGCATGTGTGTATTCTCTCCAGTAAAAAGCTCATCTTCTATGTGTGTCAGGGTTTGACACTGGCCAAACACCCACGAAAGTCTCATTTGCTCATCTTCTTTTGCTCTCAGCTGGGCAGAGGAGAGGGAGGAAAAGAAAAGGAAATTAACTAAGGGTTCATGAGTTGAGATGAGGACTGGGAGAAGACACTCTAAGGGCACAACAGGTTAAAATTTAAAGGTATAAAGTAAATTTATTATTAACAGAATCCGAGCAGCATAATGAGAAGTAAAATAAGCCTTTAAAACACCTTTTTTCCCCACAGCACCTCCCTGCTTCCCACCGACAGTGCAGGGAGACAGGGCATGGTGGTTTTGCTCAGTTCATTACTCGAGATCTTTTTCTGTTCACTCAGGGAGAGTCTTTCTTCTGCTGTGCCATGGGGTCCCTCCCACGGGCAAACAGTCTTCCCAGACCTGTTGTGATGTGGGTCATTCATCCACAGGGTGCAGTTCTCTAAAGACAGGCTGCTCTAGTTTGGGAGCAAGGGCTCTCTATCTCTGGCAGCAGGGCCCTCTCTCTATTTTGGTCTCCCACTGGATCTCAGCTTTCTGTGGTGCCCACCCACTCTGGCGTGAGCACTTTTCCCACGGGCTGCCAGTGGATCTCTGCATCCCCTGTGCACTTCATGCATTGCAGGGGGACAGTTTGTATCACCATGGTCCTCACCACGGCTGGCAGAGGAATCTCGGCTCTGACACTTGAAACTCTCCCTCTCTTTCCCACCGACCTTGGTGCTGCCATGTTATTTTCCCTCACATGCCCTCACTTCCTCCTCTTCTCTGACTAGAAGAAAAACTGCTGCTCATAGGTGCCATTGCCAACAAGTTCCACCAACTCAAAGATTCCTGCAGGATCTCGGAGCACCAAGAGGTTGATTTTGTCCAGGTTCTGCGTCAAAGAATTGCTCTCTATGTTTCTTCTGCTGGCCAGGCGGCCCTGCTGGCCCTGCACGGGCAGTGGGGCATGCCGTGGCACTGGCATTGTTTAACCCTGTCCTCAAACAGGGAGAAGCCTCCACTGCCCTGCCCTCCCTCCCGCAGCACGGCTGGCCAGGGCCGGCCGGGCGGGCAGGGCTCGACTCAGGCCGCACCGAGGTGGCGGCAGCCACGGCACCTCACTACCCCGGGAAAAAGCTGTGAACTGTTTTGATTTTCTTCTTAAATGTGGCATCACAGAGGCATTGCCAGACTCTCTGTCTGAGCCAGCCGCGTGTCCGTCTCCAGAGCCATCAGAGATTGGCACTGTCAGACATGGTGGAAGCTTCCAGCAGCTTGTCACAGAAGCCATTTCTGCGGCCCTCCCCACTGCTAAAAAACTAGGCTGTGCCAACCCAACACAGTGTGTCCAGCTTGCTGTGAGAGCTTTCTCAATGAAGAGAGCTGTGGGCTCCTGCTGCGAGTGGTGTTTCAATGCAGAAACATGTCAATGCAGTAATTCAGTGTGGTGTGTTTTTTGAAGTTATGTGGCAAATGGTGCTTCTGAGGATGTTTGCACAAGCTTCCTGTCATTTTACCTATATATTACAAGCTTTTCAAACTAGATATGTAAAATTAATATTATTTGGATTAATTTAATTGAGCTAAATGAATATTATTGCCTTATCAGTTGTACTAGAGTAATCTGCTCTAGTTTGATCAGCTCATTTCTCTGTTGTCAAGTCAATTTGCTTTCACTTGACAACAAGTACATGATTTGAACTTCAAATACCTGATCAGAATTTCATGTTCTGTTTAAATACTCACTTTTGTTTTGCTGGTATGTCATTGCTTGACCACTCATAATTAGAGCTTGTTAATAAACTTTCAAATGCTCTTACAACAAAATCAAATTTTTCTAGTCAAAACTAAGAGGGAGAGGTCCAAAATAGTGCATGATTTAGTGGCTAGAGTAGTTGAAAGAAGACTTAGAGAGGTCTGAGCCTCCTTCTTGTGTAGCAGACAATACAGCAGGACTCTGATAAGCTTTGTAATCATACCCAGTGAGGCCACTCAAAAGGAAATTTTTCATTTAAGGGTAAGCCTTAAAACAGTGATTCTATTTGCTTCAGAATTATTAGATGAGTCTGCAGGGATGTGCTGGCAGACTCTTGAATACTGAGATTCAAAGGCATTTGATACTTTTTTAAAAGGGGTGGCAGGGGCAAAGAATAAATTGTGGAAGGGAAATTTTTAACATACTTTAAAAAGGTGTTAAAATTGTGTTTCCCTTACACAAAAAAAGGACAAACATGCAGTCCTATTCATCTGTAGCAGTTTTAGCTTATCAGTGCTCAGAATACAATGGCTCAGTCCTGCTCAAACACAGGTTTCAGCAGTTTGAGTCTTGTGTAAGGTATGCACATACAAGGGAGCATTCTTGTGAATTCTGGATTTCACACTTTACTCTTTAAGAGCCTAATTTGATAAGAGTCTGACAGTATAATCACTTCACCCTGTTAAGCTCTCTTTTGGTAAGTTTGAGATGTGAAGAGAGGAGCCTGGGGAAGGAGGAGGGGGAATTGTACTGAAGGTCTGAGCCACCAGAAGGCAAGATCAGAGATCCTAAAACTGAGAGCAAGCTTTTGAGCCCCAAAATTTGAGCACCACAGCCTGTTTTGGACAGAGTTGTATTTCAAGGATGCATATATCCCAGTATGGAACTCTGATCCACAAGGGTTAAGCAGAATCTTTGATGGGAGTTGCTGTCTTGCCAGATACTGTTTTCATAAAATCCTAGCGACTTAATAACATTCTGTCAAATTTGGTTGCATTTGCAAAATATCTTGAAAATATTTTTAGGGGAGACGAGATGGCTCACATGTGTACTTAAGATTTAAAACAGGTATTTTTTGTTTGAATTTTGATGTTAAAATGTACTGTGGTCATGGTCTCTTTTTGGTTTTCATTACCAACTTTGAGACAAGAAATACTGTTGATGTCAGATCATCACTGATGTCAAGGTAGCTAATTTGTATTCCTACAGAACCTATGCCTTTACCATTGAATTTAAATGAACCTTTAAAGTTCATTTAAATTCCATGTTAGTCCCTCTGAAGTTTCTTCCAACGCCAACAAAAAACTTGTTTTCTTAATTCTAGGGATGCAATCCTCTTGCCGAGACTGGACGAAGCAAACTGCAAAATCAAAGAGCTGTTCTAAACCAACAGATCTTAAGAGCAGTGAGAATGAGAGCTGGTGCTGAAAATCTTTTAAGGTATATGTCATGGTTTCTTAGTTTTCTTGCCCAAGCAAAAATTGTTTAATTTACTTTTAATTTTGTAGAAGTCTCTTAGCTATTGTATTTTCTCCTTTTTTTCCCCAGACATGCTGCATCTCTTACTGTAGAATGATTTGTGAATCTCCCTGATTTTTTTTCAAGTTATAGCTCTACAGAGTCATTATGTGCTTTCAAGTGCCCTTTCAGTACTATGTTGTAGTAAATGAGCCAAATGTTAGACTTTCTTAGGTTGCTGTCTTTGTTCTGCTTTATTGCTAGTGATAATAAGTGAACCTTGCTGAATATTGTAATGAGTCCCTTTTATTCCTCAAATCAAATAAAGGTATTGCCACTATACTGTTGGCTTTGTCCAAGATTCTTCAGCTCTGTACTGCATCATAGAAAGGACCATCCATTGCCTACTTTACTCTCTGTAATAATGATGCAGGAGTAGCAGGGTAGCACACATCTAATTTGAGCTGTGTTACCACCAGCTGCCACCAAATTCTCCTACAGTTTGAGGTAACTTCATCTGTTACATTTTGTTAGGGTATGTTTTCATATGGCTGTCCCCATAGGAATGGCCTTATGTTGACCCTGCCTTAAGGCTGTTACATCCTGTGATCAGCTCTGAGGCAAACAGTCTGTAGATTAGAAATCTACACAGAAGAACTGAAAATTATCCAAATTCTCATCTGCAGTAGTTTCCTGTAGTGTCTTTTTCTCTGCTAACTGGAGCAACAATGGGTCTTCAAAAAGTAAAACTAGTAAATATACTTAAAGAAGTGAAAATGCATGGATAAATTAGAATTTCTAAGCTTGTCATTAATCAGTGGGTTGCCTGTTGTCTGTTACCTGCTTTTATCTCCACTCTTGCAAGAGATCTGACAGGTTGGAAACTGAGGTAATTTTAGCCTCTGAAGTGTGCTATGTTTTCTGGTAATTGACTTAAGGAGTGAGACTTACAATTTTATTGCTTTTTGTATGGTTAGCAAAATTATTATACCTGCTTTTGAAGTGGAATACTTCATCCAGTTAATGTTTCTGCTTGTTGATTCAGGATGTTTTGGAAGGGCTAAAGAGATGAGTCATATCTAATATGAAAACTGGTAACCTTTAACCTAGATATCCTAAAGTGCAGTTTCTGATGCCAATATTAACTGCTGAAATACTGAAGTTGCTATTTACAGGAGTGGGAACTAAATCTACTTAAGAGTAGAAGAACAGATTCACTTTTAAGATTTTAGAAATCTAAAATGAATTTACATCTGTTGAACTATTAAAACTTGCTACTTCTTTCAAAGAAGCAATTTTAAAAATAACCTGACCATCAGACAGTTCACATGATTAGTTGTATCTACAGTCTCCTAAGGAAAAATGTAAACAAGCTTTATGTTTGCAGATTCTATTTGAATTTCATCAAGTTCTAAAAGAAACAAACCAATTGCTGTCCACAAGAAGCCTCCTGGAGTAGAATTTGAGAAAAAACTGGAAATGCAGGTTCCTTTACTTTTGGCTGAAAGTAAGCACTAGGCTTGAAGCACAAGATCCACATAGTGGAAAAACTTTTGTTCTTAGACTTTCTAAAAGTCACCCTCTCCTTTTTATTGTGTTCTGCTCTGGAAGTTGAGCTAAAATTAAATTCAGTGCAGAGTTATGTGAATGTCGACAATATCACATTGCCCCACTAGCTGTCTTTCACTGGTTGTTACTCAAAAGTATGTCTACAGTGTAAAAAACATGAAAAGCTAATCAGATTAAATTGACATGGATGTTCATAGCCATAGAGCTAATAGAGAAGTCAATTTGGATGGAGCTTTGGGGTTTCTGAGAAAGATGTTAGAATCCCTCCTGTGGAGGATGATAAGCTAGACCAAGTGTGGAGCCTTAACACATCACAATTAAAGTGCTTGTAGCATCAAAACTTGCCCATTTATCTGTGTGGTGCTGTCTTTATCAAGGAAGATCCACCCCACCATATGTTTGTCTCTAGCAACAGATGTTAACATTGCTTAATTTAAGCAATCCAAGGTATTCAATAAAGTACAGCATAGAAAAATCACAGATAACTCCTTTATAATATGAAAAATAAACTTAGAATTTTAGTTTTGGAATAATTAGTTTTTCATCAAGGTGCACCATAAAACTGGAGAACTGCTCCAAGTGGAGCCTAGATTTATGAGATGGTTGTTAATAAATATTTATGAAAGTGAATTAAAATAAAGGTAAATGCAAAATGCTGCAAATTTAAGTTTGTTATTGTCTTCTGATTCAGACTCTAACATAAGGGTACAGTTTCTTAAGCATGGATACCTTTTACCTTAACCTCATACCTGTGGATTTATAGATACAGGTGAATTAAGTATCTTGAAAAGAATAATATTCTAATGAAATTGTCAGTATGGAGACTCAGGTTAGAAATTGTGATACAAATACACAAATAAGTAATCACACAGAAATGCTCAGGGGGGGTTAAATGCTAGCATCCATTGTGCTTCCACTTCAAAGTGTTGCCATTTAAATACATAAGTGGCAAAGGAAACAAACAAACAAAATTATATTTACATCCAACAAAATCAAATTGTAGAGAAAATTGTCTTGTATTAAAAAGATCTGGTTGAAAGATATTTCTTTCTGTAATAACTTTTGGGGACAGTTATTTTCTTTTATTCTTAAGATCAGAAATCTTAACAGAGCTTTTTTCAATTTATAAGGTGGGGAAGTCTCTGCTGAAGAATGTCTCCTGACTCCTCCCACCTCCACCCACCTATCTTCTACATAGGAAAAGAAAAAGCACATAATCTGAAAACAGACAGTGATTCTGATTAAGATGTGCTTTAGTTTTGTTGATTAATGTATCTGAAAATAAGCTTCACCCTTAATCATACATGGAAAATCTGGCATATAGGAAATCTTCTGTGGCTGCATGCTATTATCTGGAAACTATCCCAGGCACTCTCTTGACAGAAAAACCTAATAAATTCTGAAACATGAGGTCTTGTATCATCTCTTAAGGAGATAAAAAGAAATCTTAAAAATGCTGGGAATGCTTGCATTGGAGGTCGAAGGGGGTCAACAAAGCTTGCAGAAAACCTTTTCCTGAGCAATAAAAAATTGATATGTCTCTGCAGAGCAACCACCAACAACAAAGTACGAGAGCAAGTACTACTGGAACTCAGTTTTGTAAACTCAGACCTGCAGATCTTAAAGGAAGAATTGGAAGGACTTAATATCTCAGTAGAAGTTTATCAAAATGCAGAGTAAGTATAAAGCTAAGTTATTCAATTATTAACAGATCTTCTGTTTACCCTTGAAAACAAAATTGTTTCTAGGTGAGTGTGAATGTTGGACACTAATCATGTGAAAGAGCAGAGAGCTTGATAGGAAGAGAACATACTTGATGGTAGATTTGTTGACTAAGGGTTAGTCTGCATATTTGTCCTTCTCTTGGGAAATGTGTGTGCCACTAATCCTTGGATGTGAAGTTCCTTTGAAGAGAGGAGAGAAATTGAAAGCTCTTGGGGCTATACTGCAAGCAGTTGGCACTTAGCAGAATTTCCAGTACTGGAATGGCTCAGTGGCTCTGCATTCTGGAGTGAGCAAACTTAGCCATATGGTAATATCTCTTCTCAAATGTGGTGCATTCAACAGTCCTCTCTTTAGCTGGAGAACAGAAACACAATGCTGATCTGATGTTTAGAGCAGACTAGGTAATCTTGAATGTGTGCCCTTCAGTGACAGAAAAACACAAATGCCTTGGCTAAAGCAGAGGAATTTTTAGTAGATGAAGTTGGATTTTTTCCAAGATATTTTTCTCCACATTGAAGAGCACACTAATTTTTAAATTGCAATGGATTTTCCTCAAAGATAAAACTTCAAAGTTAAGGAATATTAATTGCCTGCATACTGAAATGATTTCTGTATCAGTTATATGTCTTGTTCCTCCTAAAACTAAAATATTTACTATTTGATCAACAGCAGCTCAAGGTACAAATTGAAATGCTTCATGTGAGGGGGTGTAATTTTGGGTCTCTCTTAGCACTGTTCTCAATTAGGTGTTAAACTTCCAGGTGGATTAAAAGGAATTATTAATGTAAAAGGAAGAAGCACATTTCCAGGGAGGTAACTTCCAGCTGAAGGCTGACTTGATGCAAAATATCTATTTTGTAGTTTTCTCAAACAGCAACTTGTGGTAAACTTCTTACCCTCCACCCCCATGGCAAGCTCTGACAACTATTTGATGTGAAAATATTTTGGGGTTTTTTGGTTGGTCTTTTTTTTGAGATTTGGGTTTCTTGTTCAAGATTTTACAGGTCTTCATAGATGCATGTGAGCACAGAGAGCAGTTATGGCTGTGGAAATGAGAGCAGGGCTCAACAGGAACTGTTTCTTCTTCTAGCTAAAGAATATTAAAAATATGTAGATTCTCACTGAAGGATGAGCAGTAGATCAGGCCCCAAGGCGGGCAGAAGCCTTGAGGCTGGACAGCAATATCCTTGTTATTCTCTCCTGATTCTACTTTCCCAATCTATTTTGAATAGATTGTGTTGCCTTTCTTATTCTTAAGCTCTAAATGCTTTTTATGTTTCATCAGCTAAAATAATTAATTTCCCTCTAACTGCTCTCCAGCCTTTAACTGTAAGTAGCTATTAATAGTTGTTCTGACTATTGTGCATGCAGTTGTTAACATAAGGTCGCACCCATGGTTTACTGGATTAGCCTGTATTGTGTTAAAACAATGTAAGGGTTGGTCCTCCCAGTACTTGCACACATTTCAGCTTGATTGAGAAGGGTGATGCTATTTCTGCTCACTTCTGGAAATCCAGGATCACCTCCCTAACTCTCATGATGTTAGCTCCATGGGTGTGGCACCTTAGCTGTGGCAAAAAAAATTAAATTCACTTTCTTTGAATGACCAATGCTGATACCTCCAGGGAATGTGAATGGTACTAGAATGGATTAAATCACTAAGTTAGGATTTCTTTCCCACATGTCTCACTTCCTTTTGAGGAAAAAGACTTGATATAATCTGTAGTAAAAGTGTTGAGGTTTCTTTTAAAAGCCTCATCAGAAATCAGATCATTTGCACCACTTGAAATGGTCTTTTGGCTCTGTATCCTGGAAGTCCTTTTCAAGCTAGCAGAGCCACTTTCTGGTTTATGAAGGACTCTTGCTCTGCTTAGGAAACTGGATTCCTACTGCCACTCTCTAAAGATAGAATTTTCACCAGTAAGAAAGCTGGTTTTGCTGACAAGACCATAAATGAATGTGGGGTTTTGTAGTTGGTAATGGAATGCTCTAAATAATGATTAGACAACCAAAAAGTTGTTTTCAGGAAAAAAGAAAATATTAGATGAACTTTATAATTGCTTTTACTGATCTGTTAAATCTACACAACCAGCCATGTATCTGGAAGCAATTCTGACCTTTTTTAAAGTCAGCTCTCATCCTTATTGCCCTGTGATATTCTAGAGGTTGGCTTGTCTGGAGGTAAACACCTAGCATTGTCTAGAAGCTAAGTAGTTCTTGGACTTGCTACTCCTAGACCTTTCTGTGTGAAAGCTTTGGCCCTGCTTCTCCCCATGTTGCACACATAACAACTACATACAAAACCATTGGTAGCATGTAAAATACTGATTATATCTACTAATACTTAATATGGCTCTTACTGTGGCAGATCTCCTAGCAGCTGTGGAGCTACATGGCTGGAAGGCAGCAATTTAGAGTTTCCTCTAAATTTGAGGAATTAGTTTAAGAGTTTCCTTTCCTTTGCCTGAAAGAAAAATAGACTTAAATGAAAAAAAAAATAAAAAGGCAGGCAAGTAGCTTTCTTCACTCTCTTCTTGAGAAGTGCAGGCTATTAGGCAGATTTTCTTGTGCAGGAGGGAACTGTATACTTTTCTCTTTACCCCATCAATGTATGAACTTCCTGTCATCAAATTAAAAAAAGTAATTATAACAGAAGCAGAAAAAAAAATGTGATTATTGTTGCTTTTTTTCCATAGAGAGACTTTCAGTATTCCCTTGGTACCTCTTGGCCTAAAGGAAACCAAAGATGTAGACTTTACACTCCCCCTCAAGGTAAATTTTACATACACATTTCAGAATTAATAGTTAACAGTAACAGCTTCCATTTCAAATTTGTTTAAAGAAATAGACGTAATTTAGGTACAAATTATTTTTTTGTTTTGCCCTAAGATCAAGATCATGACATGTTAAAAATTAACTACCACTGATTTGGGTCATTGCTCCTACCTAATTAGGACAAGAAGTCCAAAAAATTTTATAAGAAGTTCCATTTTGAAGACAGAGTTAAACCAAAGAATAAAAATTCCTTCTATGATTTTTATTCTAATAAGATTATTGATTACTGATGTGTGAGAGGAAGTAGTAATGAAGGTTTTACTCAGCATAATGTAGTGATACACCAACTTACTCTAACCAGGACAGCTCAGTTGGGAAGCAGTGTTGCAGCATTAACTCTGCTTGTTTGTTGTCTAACGTACTTTGCTGGCTGCTTGAACCATCCTCTGTATTTTCTATACTTCTGTGTATTGTGCAATACAGATTTTTATCTCACAGTAAACCATCTTGTATCATTGTAGCATTTGTCTCTATTTTTACTTCTGTGGGTTCAATTCAATGGTCAGGTCATGGCACCACTTCATGTCATTACAGTTTTGTTATTTTAAATGGAATTGCCCTAGTGTAGCTCACAAGAAGTTGGCAGTTTCTTTCTGTTAACAAGTTTTTATAGTCAATATATATATATATATATATTTAATTTTTTTTTTTTCTCTTTTAGGACTTTATTCTGGAACATTATAGTCAAGACAGTTCAGAGTATGAAGATGAAATAGCAGATCTCATGGATCTGAGACAAGTAAGTTCAAGTATGGTATACTAGGGGGTCTTTTAATATACCCTTGTAAATAACACTTGTATGGAACCAAAATATGATATTTTTACTTAGAGCTTACTATACTCTTATTGACTTCATTTCTAAGACATGGTGCATGAATGTCCATTGTCCAAGAGCTTTACAATCTCAGTGAAAAAAGAGTGAAGAAACTGATGAAGTTCTGCAAAATGATTGAGCTATTGATGTAACTTTGTAAACTTTGTTAATCAAAGACTATTTTTTATTTTAAAGTATTTTAAATAGAGCAGGGAGAGTGTTAACATGGATTAACCTGGCAAAATATTGTAGTAGAAAGGTTGGTATTTCTGACTGTTGTTTGTTTCCTGTACTATGCTAGAAATATAAGCCTTCTCTAGCTTTCATGAAATACCTACAATCTTTATTTAATTAACTTTGAGACTTGCCAAACAGATTCTGTTTGCTTTTTTAAAGGTTGTGTGCTACTTGTGTGCAGCTGAAAAACTTTTGGCATGAATCCATATGGCTTTAAGCTTACTGTTCTCAGATTCCACACATTTCTATGATATGCAGAAGTCCAAAGGAAGCAGAGCTTTATCCTTGGGGTTTCAGTATTCACCCTGTAACTCAACAGAATGCAGTCAATTTTAATCTGTTGTTTTCAAGGCCTGCCGGACTCCTAGCCGAGATGAAGCTGGCATTGAGATGTTGATAAGCTATTTCCTGCAACTTGGTTATGTAGAAAACAGATTTTTCCCACCCACCAGGCACATTGGAGTTCTATTTACATGGTAAGTGTGTAGTTCATGTTTCTCTTTAGTCTTTTTTTCCCCCAGAACGTTGGTTAATCATTAACTGTTTTTTAATCTGAAGTATGTCAGTGTGTGTCTCCTCTTGAATCCCTGCAGTGTGTTGTCAAATTATTTTTTGTAAAGTTAAGAGTAAACCCGAATACAGTACACTCTTTACATGCTTAGAGTGAAACCATTGGCTAGATTATTATTTGGGCTACAGGTTAGTACAAGGGTGAAAGAGAGGAAATAATCTTCACTTTGGACAGCTGCAGATGTTTCTGAATTCTGAATCTAGGTGTACAAAATGAGGACAAGGAATGGGGTCAGACCTTAATTCCTCTCCTTCAATTTGTTAAGAAGACCACTTGGGCCAGAAGAGAGAAAGAAGCAATTTATTTTTTTATAAGGGAGTATTTACTATATCTGTGAGCAAAATTTGACTCTGAATTCAAAATTTTTATCTTTTGTAAAAAAGGTGACTTCCGTGTAGCCAAGAAGAACTGTTACATTTCTAGTGAGAACTGCAAATAGAAACTTTAAACACAAGCAGTAGAGGATCTGACCATGCCAGTTGATCTTTGGCAGCACCTAAGTAGGAGAGTGTAGCAGCACATTTGGATACTGCCCCAGTATGCTCTCCATCTCTGTGATGTTTTATGGGCACTTCTGACTTAAATGTAATGAGCTTATGGAGGCACTGCTGTAAAACCTGCTGAAAACTGTCTCAAATAAAGCTGTTCCCTGGATTGGTTAATTCTGTGGATTATCCTTGTAGAATATAATGGTGTTTCTGTTTCCCCTTCATTTTCACTGTAGCAGAACAGTTAATAATTCCAATACTCATTCAGAAAAACAGAATGAAAGTACTTGTTTTTTTAATGGACTCTGATAATCTTAACACTTCTTCTAATATTTGTTTCCCAAGGTATGATTCCTTCACAGGTGTCCCAGTGTGTCAGCAAAATCTGTTGCTTGAAAAAGCCAGTGTTTTATTCAACATTGGAGCTCTCTACACCCAGATTGGAACAAGATGCAATCGTCAGACCCAGGCTGGACTTGAAAATGCTGTTGATGCTTTTCAGAAAGCTGCAGGTACACATCTTAAATACTGGAGAGGTCTTCACACAAATGTCTCCAATCTCATTCTGATGTCATAGAGATTTCTGCATTTTCTACTGGCCTGATTACACAGAAAACAAGGAATAGGGACATTGAGGAAGCCTGGTGAAGAGCTCAGATGAAGCTTTAAAACCTGGAAGTGCAGTCTGAACATGCAGATAAGATAGTGAATGCTGTGGTTAATGATTATTGAACTGCAGTTCAAAGGTCAGAGTTACTGCAGTAGCATTAACTGCTTCATTCCTTGCTTCACCAGCACAGCTTGTACCTCAGTGCTGGCAGCTTGGTGTCAAATCTGTACAAGAGACAATAGACACTTTTGATGAAAACCCTTAAGCCTAGTTTTCCATATGAGGGTCTTAAAAATTAATCTTACTTTTTCCTCTGGTGAAAGTTGCAGTTCATTGGAAGTTGACTACCTGTTTTCCGTAGATTCCAAAGGCAAACAGGTTCAAAATAATAAATTTCTGTCCCAAGCAAGGAAAAATAGAAGTTCTAATAAAGGGAATCCTTTTCCTTGACCTAACATGTTATAAAGTCTTTTGTTTTCACTGGGGGCTTTTAAGTAGATTTTCTGATTTGCTTTGTAAGTATCGTTTGTGCTACATGTAGTATTTAAAGACTTGCTTTGTAATTAATATGCACTGTAAGATTTATTTCTGTACTAACATCTGTGACTATTGGTTTGCACTGTATGGGTAGCTTTATCAACTAAAAGCTGTGGAGCACAGAGTTGAATTTTCATAAATTCCCTCCTTTGAATGCATAGCTATCAAAAAAAAAAGTGAAGTATTTCTTCATGTATATTTAAAATAAATAAATAAATAAATTCTTTTTCAACCTTTGTATTTCATCTAAAAGAAATTTCAGTACTTGGGAAATTTCTCCATTTTACTGCTGCTCCTTCCATTTTGCAAATTAAAAAAAAATCACTGATTTCCGCTTCAGCATGTTTGCAGAACAGAATGAATGCAAAACTGGAAAGGTGTTATTTGCTACCACAGTTACCTTTGCAGGGGCCCAAAGCAACATGCTCGGGAGGCATTTCATTGTACCTGTGCATGGTGCAGTAACACTTCATTTTGTTGGCAGAGGCATGATACAGTCTGTTTCCCAGTGCTGAATGGAAGATGTTGCACAGAATTTGTCCTCAACATAAGCAGAAATATGTTGAGAACAAAAAATACCATGTTTTTTTCCTCCTATACTTTCAGTCCCTTTCAGTAGGGCACTCCATCTGTACTTGGGATATGCCTGGCAAATTTTGGATTAATTTTTTTAGTGCAAAAAGGTAGGGATGGCCATGTTTCACATTTTATGTTTAATGGCATATTAAAAATTCATATATGAGTGTAACATGGAAAATCAAAAAATCACAGACACTGTTCAGTGGGAAAATACAGCACAACATGGCCAGAACTAAGTGTGGTGGCAAGAAGTAAGATTACAGAAGCTGGAATATTAAAAGGCAGAGGCCTTACTGTTACACTTCTGCAGGCCTGTCAGCATTGGCGAGCTAGGAGAACTCACTAAACCAGTCCGATGACATGCCTGCTGAGGGTTATGCTTCCATCCATGAAACTGTTACTTAGTATTGCACTACAGGTAGTGTTTGCTTTAGATTTGATACATGATAGAAATTACTAGTGTTTTGGTGGAACCAAATGTCTACAGAACAATCTTATTTTTACCCTATTAAGTATATTTATATATCTATAAATAAAAATTCTAGTTGACAGGCATGGATCGGAGCTTTCATTGGGACACACAGTGCACTTAGCAGCATCTGAAAAGAAGATTAATATTTAATTTTCTATGTTTATGTCTTTTCCTTTTATCATCTCCTTATAGCTGTGCAGATTTTTCTCTTTTTTGTCGCCTGTATAAGCCATAGCCTGCCTCTCCCATGTATAAGTCACATTCAGTTCAGCAGTCTTATGGTCAATCACAAGAACTTCTACAAGCAAATCTGAAGGCAGTGCCCTCAAAACTTGCAGTTTCTGTTGCTCCTCAGAAATGTAATTTTGACAGCTGTGCTTGGGGATGGTTGATGGCAATGCAAGGCAAAACCTGTAGGTCAGTCTAACTTCTTATGCACCAAGAATTCCTTCAGATTGCTGTAGTGCAAGACGAGAAAATATCCTTTAAATCCTAATTATTGGGGCACATACTAGAATTAAGTTCACTTGTTTGTCTTCGTAATGCTGACAAAACCATTTTGTAATTGCAGGAGTTCTAAGCTACTTAAAGGAGACCTTTACTCACACACCAAGTTATGACATGAGCCCAGCTATGCTGAATGTACTGGTGAAAATGATGCTTGCACAAGCTCAAGAGTGTGTTTTTGAGCAGATTGGCCTTTCTGGAATACGCAACGAATTTTTCACACTAGTAAAAATGACACAGGAAGTTGCCAAGGTAAAATATGGGACTTTAAATCTAGTCTTCAAAAGAACTGTTGGCAGTGCTGTGTTATTATCTACAGCTTTTAGTAATATTAACTAATATAATATATATACTACTATTATTATATGCATACTATTATATATAATATTATATAATATTAATGTTTATTACATTTAAATGTTAACAACCATTACTGGAAACCAAAAATAATACAGGGTAGCTCACAAACTAGTTAAAAGCACAACCTTTCAGAAGAGTAAAACGTGAACAAAATTTAAATATTATTTTAGAGTTGTTACAATTTATTTAACTCATAGTTCATGGAGATGAACAGAAACAGGCTGAAGGTTTTTAACAAGCTATTTATGTTGGTCTTTTAAACATAGGGATTTCATCTACAGAGCTGTATATATAAAAGGTCACAGGGGTTTGTGTGGTTCCCTGTTAAGTACTGAACACAGCCTGTCCTTGTTTCCTAGCTGCTGAAGGGTATGCAAACCCACAAATCTTTTGTATTAATGCCAAAAAAATAGCTAAATTGTAACTGAGGGAGGGACCTTTACAAACAGAGTCAGACTGGTACCTGCAGAGCTGTCTTGGAACTTGCCAGAAATTGGTGAGATCGGCTTGCCCCAGAAGGTAGTGTTAATGCTTGGTTGAGGTATGTACCAAAAAATAAGTATGCCATGAAGATATTCCTGTGCTTTCTCAGTTGTTTCAGAGTAGCAGACACAAAAGTGGTTCCATACAAGAAAAACAGGCAAAGCCTTTCATACCAACCCTGTAAAGCCACTGTGACATATCTGTAGGATTGATCAGCTGCAGGGGAAAGATTTTTTGATTTCTGTCAGTTGGAGTAGTTTGATCCACTAAAGCAGCATTCACTGTTTGAAAAAAAAACAAAAAAACTATTTGAATGAATAAAACTGTTTTATTTATGTGTAAATGATAATATCCCAGTTTTAACTATACCACACAAACTTAAGGCTATTTATAACTCCAGAGTTTCAAAGTGTAGCAAAAACCTACTGTTTGATTATGCTTCACTCTTTTTTTCAACTGAATTAATGAGCTATATTTGTAAATTAAGAATTTGTAAATTAATTATATTTGTAAATTTATTATATGGTGTTTTTATTTAACTATGAAGCCATATAGTATGACTGACATAGTCCATCTGTTCTTGTACAAAATTGATTTATTGTGAGGGAAAAATCAGAGAAGACATTTCAAAATTTTCTCCAAACTTAATTCCAATCCATTTTAACCATATTTTCCCCTTCTTTGATGTGATTGTGTATGAAATTATCTTAAGCGTGAATATGACACCCCTTACTTGAGTTCCTAATACCTCATACTAAGTTCTAATACTTCAATTATTTGCTTTATTTTAGGTGGGAGAGGTTTACATGCTGGTTAACACTGCAATGAATCAGGAACCAGTGAAAGAGAATATTCCCTATTCCTGGTCTAAGCTGGCACAAATAAAGTCGGACCATTACAAAGCTCTGGCACATTACTTCACTGCCACCATTCTGTGTGACCATGAGTGTAAGAATCATACTTCTTTATATGTTCATATAAATAAAAATAATAAACACAGCCACAGTTATAGTTTGGTCTGTGAATAAATCTTGGAGCCAAGAACTTTGGTGCTTTAATATATGTTAAATTGTGGTCATTTTCCCCACTCACATATGAGGCCATGCTCTTTTTGTCTTTTGAGAAAAATGTGAAAATTCAGTAAACTAACTTACACAGAAACAAAAGTTATATATCCTTTATATACTACTACTAAATAGTTCAGATTTTATCAATATTTTTGGCATATAAGTATTACTTGCATATTGTAGATGATAAACGGAAAAACTTGAAATTCTTATTCATATATTTATATACACGTATATAAATATTTTACTGCATTGGGAGAGAATGTAATAATTCTCAATAATAATTCACAATAGTACACCTAAAGGATCAGGGGACCAAGAGAAGTGTATGGTTAATGTTTTTTACCCATTATTGCAGTGCAGCCTGGTGATGATGAAGATCAGCAGGAGAAAGCCTTGTCCCAGCTGTATGACTGTGTGCCTGAAGGGCTGATGGTTCTTGCTGTTTTAAAGGACAAAGTTCAGAGAAAACAATTAGGTAACTACCACTTTCACACAGCTCCAGTTTGAAAATTACCTGGTATTTATTGTCTGTGGATGACAAGCAGTGGTTTTTAATGTTTCCAGGGAAAGCGCATTTACGCAAAGCCATTGTTTACCACGAAGAAGCTCTCAGGGTCTGTGGGCTCTGCAAAAAACTTCGCAACATTGAGGTTCTCCAGGAGGTTCTGACAGCTGCACATAAACGTTCACTTCTCAAATATGCTCAGCAAGAGACAGAAGATGACTTCCTAAGTCTGCTTCAGGCTCCAGATATACTCCGTAAGTGTACACAGCCGGAAATAAAGGATATCCAACCATAGGCAAATATGGTTTCATATGGATTGGCCTTTAATTTGTATATAGATGTATTCCATACAGAACATAAATAATGTAGAATATATACTGTACATTTGTAGAGTTCCTGTTGTAGTTGAGATGGAGACAATAGAAAGCAACACTCCATTTTCAGAAGGCTTTAAACCTGTTTTTATTCCAGCATGCATGCTTTTTATACATTCTTACAAAGCTCATAAGTTTACACTTTACTCATTGGTCAGAAGAGACAAAGTGCTCATTGGAATAGACAGCTACAGGTTTCTCTTATTTATCCTTCTTTCTTTCTTGGTTTCTCTGTCAACAACCTTGGTAGGAAATTCTTCCAGGGGTAAACATGGATCCTCTTTTCAAATTTCTCTTTGGCTCACAGAGGTCACTGTAAAACCTATTCCACAAGTTCTGATTTCTTACATGTTTCCTCAGTCACAGATCAATATATTTTGGTCAGTATATTATTTTGTTAGAACTGTTTTACAGTATTTCTGTCTCTAGCAACACTGTTTTGTGGGATAGATAACAATGATGGTTAGTTAGAATCCAGCTTTTTTTTGGTGACTATCTTGTGAGCTAGAAAAAATGGGGAAACTTGAAAAGTTAAAATTATATGGGGGAAAACTACAGTAACTGTTTCTTGAGCCCAGCTCTTGTACTAGATTATGTTGTTAACTCCATTTGACTGCTATTTATTTTTCTACCTTAGTCCACCTCATACTACATTTTCCTCTTTGGATGCAGTAGGAAACTATTAGTGCTGGTTTTAAAAACTTCTCAAAGACAAAATAAAGATGGCAATAGCATAATTTTGTTCTGAGGGATTTTTTTTTTAAAGTTTTCCATATTGATACTGTGAGCTCTGAAGACATTTTTAAGGCAGTTCTGATATCTAACAAACTTCCACAAAGATTAATTTTTCCACAGCCCAGTAAGAATTTAGGACAAATTCCTATGTAGCTTGGAATGCAAGAAAAATAAATTTTGATAAATTTTGATTGTTTTAACTAATACTTAAAATTAATTTTGTTTTCTTTTTATTTCAGCTAAAACAGAACATAAAATAGAAACAATTGCTCCTCAGTTTTCCAAGGTGAAAGTTAAAGACTTCTTTCACAAGCTGGTATGTAACAATATACTGATGCTGACCAAATTCTGCCATTTTGATAGCAACAATAAATTCACTCTAACATGAGGGAAGGGACACAAATATTTTAGCCTGAAAAAATGATCCTGTAATAATTGAGGTTTTTTTCAGAAGTTTTTTTTTTGTAGAAATCCCTCCTAGCTTTAGAGGTATAAGTCAACTTGAGAGAAGCAAAGAATAGAAGTGCTATTTCTGTATGGCTTGCACAACATTCAGTCTTGAAAACCTTCATAAAAGTCCCATGAAGTCTCAAGAAATAATTGCACACAACTTAAGGGGAGGGAGAGATACCTAGTTTGTGGAGACAGGCATGCAGAACATGTGACTTGCATGTGACACAGCCAGTCTTTCAGGTGGCTCTGTATGTGTCAGTGAGCAAAAGGAACTGGAAATATGGTTAGGATCAGAATATGCAATGTTTCATGAATCAGTTTATCTCCTCTGACATGGAGTAATACAGGACCTTACAGCCTACGCGGCCAGAGGATTCTGCACAACTTAACAGAGATCCTGGAACAACTTGGCAGTTGCCTTTATCCCACTCTGTCTGAAGTACCAACTGAACAATCAAGAAATCCCTTTGCATTTCCGGGGAATTAGCTGGGAGTTAACCTGAGTAAAATCTACAATAGATGAGCTTAAAGCCTTATGACTTACAAAACCAGAAATGCTCACTTACAAGTGACAGTAAAGCACAGTATGCCTGCTGTTGTGTTCCCTGCAGGGCCCACTGACAGTGTTCTCAGCCAAGCAGAGATGGACAGCCCCACGGACCATTTGCCTTCACCATGAAGCAGGAGAGCTTGGATTCAGTCTGAAAGGAGGTTCACCAGTACAGGTTTACTGTCTTGATCCAGTTTGTTCTGCAGCTGTAAGTATATAGGAACAATTTCTCTGCAGACTCTAGCATCAAAATGTACCTTTAGCTACTTCATACTCGTGGATGGAGTATTTATTGAGTTCTATACATGAGGATAGTAAATTCATATAATCTGAATGCATTTTAAGTGCTATATATGCTGCAGATTCTTAAAGTACCCATATCCCCAACATCACATGAAACTAGAGTTGATTTCTTTCTCTGTTCATTGTTAAAAAGTCACAAATAATAAAAGCAAATGTTACTTCCTGTCTTATTCAGGAAGTTAGAAGGGATAAATACTGTAAAAGGTAGCAACAAAAATAAGGATCAGGAAGAGAATGCAAGGTGTAGTGTTTGCCTAAGGAAAGAAGGGCAAGAATATTTTATTGACTTTTAATGTTGCTCTTCCAGGGAAAATCCAAAGGGATAAAGCAGCACGCAGTGAAAAGCAGTTTACTTATAGAAAAGGCAGAAGTAACCACAGAAATAAAAATAAAAATAATGATGAAAAATAACTAAACACTGCAGAAAATGTCTGCTGGGGGACAATAGCATAGCAAAGCCCAGGGTTTATTTACTTAAGGAGAAAAGTGAAAATAACACAAAAACAGCCAACATTTGATTATAGCAGAATCACATCAATGGTAACTCCAGAGGTAGTTTGTGTACTTGAGAAAGTTGCACTTGTGTGGCTAGAGAATGGGTTTGTAGCATCTAAGAGTGAAATGCCTTTGGGACAGATACTCTGTGATGACAAAAACATTTTACATGTCTCTAATTCTGGATAATAACCTGTGCCAAATTTTTTGACAGTCAGCAGGCCTAAAAGAAGGTGACTACATTGTATCAGTTGGTGGCATGGATTGCAAGTGGCTTGGTGTCAGCGAAGTGCTGGAAAAATTGAAAAATGTGGGAAAGCAGCCCATGGAGATTGAAGTTATCAGTTGCCAGGATACAACAGCATCTTTGGTATGTAATGAGGCAAATTGCCAGATTTGATATGCTAGAGTTTTGTCCCTTGCCTGCCTTCAGTTCCTGATTAATGTTTACTTTCCTGTAGTCAGATATCCCACTCAGCCTGTGAATATATAAAGCCTTCAGATATGTTCAGTTTTAAACCATCTGTTTAAACCATTGTGACCTAGCAAACTAAAGCAGTCTGTCTGCATAAGAATGGTTGGGTGGGTGGTGGGCTTTTTGGTAGTGCAGCTACTTAGATTAATTGCATGAAAAATTTCAAGACCTAGTTTATCCCCCTAACTTGTCCCAGAGGATGAAGGCATGACCCTCTTCAGCAGTGGAAAAACCGCAATGAAACAATAATGGAATGAAATAGAACATCTAAGACCACATGTTTATTTTCTATGCACTGTTGTTCTAAATGATCTGTGACTTTTGTATTAGATCATGGATTATTTTATGTATTTTTCTATTTTGGTGAACTTTTAACTGTCTAGTCAGTTACAAAGCTACTATAGAAGCTTTAGACTAAGGGAAAGTCATCACAAGATTAAAAAATATTAAGCTCTAAATAACTTACTAGTTGTTTGAAAGAACCTGAAGTTCAGCTAAATCCACTGCTTCATGTTTTTAACATTCTCTGGCAAGCTTAGACACTCAAGTAATGTTGCCTGAGAAGTTATTAAGGTGCCCCTGCTGCTGTTAAGTTTTCTTGTTTTGTTAAAATTTGTTTTCCTTATTGAACATAAGGAATTGTGCATCTGCCATTCCAAGTTGCAGCTGGAAAGAAAAGGCTAGAATTGAATCAAATTGTTTCAGGGCAAAGCTAAGAGGAGACAGAGAAGGCTGTGCCTTTCAGGTATCCCAGGAGAATGTCACACAGGAGCTCCTGTAGTTGTGATCTGTATAGAACTGAATACAGTATAGAATACTGTCCAAAGACAGCAAAAGTACTCCCCTTCACATCTGTGCAGGAATTACACACTTGAGCTTTGTAGGGAGGTTAGTGTGTATATTAATAGTTATCCTAGAAGCCAGTAAATGTTTAACAACCCAGGAAAAGATTCACAAGTTCCTTTATGCTTTGAAGGGTATACCTTTGAGTCTACATGTGCAAAATGCCAGGGTCACAGCACTCTGAAGGGCCTTGTGCTCAGTGATGTCATTAGCACAGAAAGCTTGCTGCAGTCCACCCTGAACAACTGTTTGCACAGGAACCTTTTGTTATTGTCAAAATTTTGACCCATTTTGGATGACTGATTCTTACAATGGTTCTCTTTTTCCCACAGCATAGCAAGAGCGCAACTTACTCTATGGGAATGCAGAAGACATACTCCTTAATTTGTTTAGCCATGGACGAGGATAAAATGGATCAGACCAAGAAAGCCCCACTAAAATTCCCTTTTCTAAGCTGGGGAACTAAAAACAGACAGAAAGCTGCAAGTACACTCTGCCTTCCTTCAGCTGTGGCTGGAAGTTCTCAGAATAAGAAGAAGCTTTCTCCCTTCACACTTTTCAATACAGAAAGTTCATTGTACTGAATCTTTCAGAAGTATCTGTTAATGTGACTTTTGTTTAAAATGTAGATAAAAATATTGATCAATTTTCTCTTCACATACGTATGTATAAACTCAGACAAATACTGGTGACTTCATTTGCTGTGCATTGAGCCACTTATGGTCAGAAGCTGGCAGAAACTGCGAAACTGAAGTATTTGAAGGTCAGAATGAAGTTGTTTGGAAGGTATGCAATAACAAGATGTAGATTATAGAATTGCTTACATGAGGACTGGACTCCTTTGGGGTTTCAAAATACAGTTACGACTGATTTTTCATAAAAATAGTCATAACTATGCTAGATGGGAGTTATTTATTACAAACTTGATGCTGAATGCAAAATAATAGGGGACAAATTGAAGAATGATTTTGCTCTTAAAAGTTCAGAGTCAATAATAAATCACTTAACACTACGTTGGAGAATTATCTTAATAAACCACAGGTGAGAGGGAATAATAATATTCAGAGAAACAAGTCTTGTGCCAAGCAACAGTGTCACAGAGTTGTGTTTTTATGCAGAGGTGCTTCCTCAGTACTAGGTGTGGCCTACTGAACAGGTAATTTAGTTCTGGAATAGAATTACAAGGCTTAAAATTTAAAAGGTCTTTTGAACTCCAAAAGGCTTTTACTCTCTTCTTTTTCTGATTTAGGTGACATTTTAAATGCCTGTTGATTCAGTTGTTAAAAACAGGCTTTATTCCAAACTTTATTTGACCTATTTGCCCTAAGACTCGTATCTCGCTTGTGTTGATAAAATTGATAGCTGTGAAACAAATCTCAAAATGGACATATTATAATATATTGATTCAGGGGCACATAAATTGCAGTGATGCTTTAAAATATGATAAAATAAGTACTTGTGCTAAGTGGCAGGGTATTTATTTACTATCACATTAAGCAAAAGAATCTGCCCTTGGAAAAAATAATGAGCAAGCTGTATCTATAGTAAGGAGGGGGACAAGAAATAACTGGTGAGCATTTCTTTGAGATTCTTCTATTATTTCCTTAAATTAATTGAAAATTGCTAACACTGTAGTGTTAGTTAACTTTGCCATCTACAGAGTAGATAGATACTTAAAATTTACACAAAAATCTGCATCTTGGTGTAAACTTTAAAGTTGGCATTTATTTTTAATTTCTTATGTAGTAAGTGTAAATATCTTGATGACCCTTATTTAAGAATAAAAATCAGATGCTGCCATTTACTAGTAGCTTTTTAATTCTGCTTCAGCTTGCATGATAAAGCATAATTTACAGGTTTTTGCTATTTACTGGTGCCATACCTCTTGTGTGTTTCTCTAATGTTGCTTACAGAGATTAAGAAACTTTTAAGAAAAGATCCTGTATTGTGCAATATCAACTAAGAGTTTAAAACCAACTTCATTACAAAGAGTGTAAACATATTTCTAGTTTCCCTGTAAAGGTTACATAAAAAAATAAGTTGTAAATTTCTTATTACTTGCCTGTTCTTAGCAATTACTCTTTAGGTGTACTGGGAGTAGTGCTTCTTTTACACACACAAAGAGCAGCAGCCAGACCCTGATCTGCACAGCCCTGCCTCCCAGTATTCCATACAGATGAGATTTACTTTGCCTGTGTGCTGAAATTGCTATCCAAGTACCTAAAACTTTAGCAAAGTCCCAGCAACCACCCGTGCTGTTCTTCATTTCTCTGAAACCACTCTGATACTCTTCCTGGAAATACTTTCCCTCCTAGCTCCTGAATAATTGTCTTTCCCTTCCCGTCATCACACTCACTTGTCCTTGAGGAAAGCTTGGCATTTTCAATTTAAAACACACCCCTCAATTCAAGTCAAAATGTGGAGCTCTCAGGTGCCAGACAAACACTCTTGGTTTTCTGTCAGCTAACTGAAGAGTCATTCTACACTGAGTGGTAGCCAACAGCTAACTTAACTAGCAGTGAAAGGAGTGAGTGCCTTATGTTCTTGCTCGGGCCACAGGAATTCTTGTACCAAGTGTCTACCCACAAGGATGTATAAGGCTGCTGTAAAGCCCTAAAAAGGAAGGTTAGCAGTGGATTAGTAGTACAGCCTGTAACTCCACTAATACTAATTATTACTACTTCAGCTGAACTCTTATTTAATGCACTGGGCAGATGGCCATTTGCCATAGAGAAAAGGTGTTTGTCTTGCAACACAACAGCCACGTGCCTTTAGATGTGAAATCCAGTCTTCATAGCAAAGTGACAAAACCTTAGAAGAATAAACTGAGCAAATCCATGTATAAAGAAGCTTAAAGTACTCCCTAGTTGCCTAAAAAAAACTAGTATCTTTTCCTGTACTTTTGGAAATTCTGATGTTTATTATTCACTAAATGAAATAATTATGTCTAAGTTGTAGACAAATTTTCATCCCAAGTACAGAATCAGTGTAAATAGCAGGTCCACCTGCTGTCCATGCTAACCAGTGTAAGAGAGGGCTTTCAGAGGTGCCAAGGCTCCCACAACAGGGAGTGGAAAATCCTACTCTGCTGCCTTCCTGATGTGGCCCAAACTCCCAAGTGGTATGAGAGATGCTTTTCACACATCTCCTCAAGGAAAAAGGCAATTTTACCCTTAGAAAATAGGATAAAAATATAACTTAAAATGCAAGATGTCAGGAAAATCAATCTTCTTTAAAAATAGATTTTCAAAATATTAATACTGGAAGAATAGTATGAATTAGGAATTTTGTTCAAAGCTTCCCATATTATTTCTTTGTAGTGTATATAATAGTATGATTGATAGTATAATTAACATATTAGAAGTTATAATTTATCAAAATATTTTGCACCTTTTTAGTATGCCAACCTATATTCAGAAGGACAACATGAATTAAGCAATATTTTGGATATCAGACACATGGGAATGAATTTGTTAATGCCCCACGAAATGGAGGGGTGACCAGAGAAATAAGTTAGTGTGAAGTCAAACCTGTATTCCAGTAGGACTTTCCAAAGGAACTCCAAAAAGTTATAAACCAAAAGATGTTGCTATAAAGCAATATATGCAAACTTTTTGAACACATGTAACATATTTCCAGTTACTGAGAAGTTATTATGCATATATTCATATGGTGGTTTTTTTTCTTGAAGTCCAAAGTAAGCAAGCAGATTGCTCTTCCATTTTTTAACACAGATGCTGAAAAACACAGCTTTCTTGGTTTTTATTTGTTCTACATGGATGCAAAATACAGACTTCTTTCCAAGGCAATTTGCACAGCTTAATCTATATGAACAGAGCAGATGTAAAAAAGAAGCATCAGAGTCCAGTTGCTGCTAGCCATGATTACAGAAATCAGAAAAAAATTGTGGTTATTAAAACCAAACTTTTATAATTCAGAAGAAAAATCCCAAATGTTCGTCTTGCAAAATACCACTGCACGTGCACATCAGGAATGTAAAAAAGTATAAATTTGTTGTGCTACTGTTTGTCCCACTGCTCGCTCGAGCTCCGGGATGTCTGCGTTACAAAGGCGCTGGATGCTCCCGAAGCGCTGCAGTAAGAGCAGAGCTTTTGCTTTGCCGACGCCGGGGATGTGCTGCACGGCCTGCAGCACGGCGGGCTCGGCCAGCCGGGCACGCTGCCTGCCAAGGAAGGGGTTGGCACCGCGATCCCTGCTCTGCTCCCGCACCTGCAGCCAAAGAGAGCCGTCAGCGACACCGTGCGCCTCTGCCGCAAACGCTCGGCTGCGTCCCTGCGCCAGGAAGCTGAAGGTACAAGCTCCCTGCTTGGGTGTGCTCCCTCACGGGGTGCAGTTCGACAAAGCCTTACTAAGAAACAATTTCTCAATAGCAACAACAAATGAAAACAAGTATTTCTGTCATCTTTGTGATGCAGTCAGAGAAAGGGTAACAAGAACCAATTTTAAAAGTTTCCCTAGTCTTAGAGAAAGCAAAATCTCAAGCTGATTTTGACAGTGACATTTGCCTAACGCTAACTAGCGGCACCTCATACAAGATTACATTTTCATATCAGCCTTTTTCAGCCTTCAGCCTTTTTTCTTTGTTCCCAAATGAGCCTTCTTTCCACTGAACTACACTACTGTATCACTGTTGCAGAAGATTTATTCCTTACATTCAAATGATGTTGTGCTCCTTTAAGACCCTATGTATTCTCTCTGAAATGATCATTGGGGAGATCTACCTGCTTTGCTTTATATCTCATATTTTAATATAACACAGAAACTTACTAGTTGAATAATAAGCTGAGAAGCTTCTCCTTGATTTGCCACAGGAAGCAACACCATCCCAAGTTCAAGTACAACAAGTTTTTGTACTCCCAAGTAGTACTGATCACTGATTTGGGTTTTCTCTACGATTACAATTCCCCTAAGACTGCTGGCCTGTATTGAAAGGAAAAAGATATTAGAAAAAACCTTATTAATGACAAGTTAATGCAACGTAACAGAGACAAATTCCTTCAAGTATGAGCTGCCTAATAGCATATCAGAGGAAGAACATAAGTTGCAGCAACAGGACAGAGGTTTAATACAGCTGCAGAATTTTTCTGTTTCCAGGTGAAAATTATCCCAAAAGGTCATCTTCAATGGAATTTTTTAAAATAACACAAGAAGAATGTTTTCAGAAGCATGGAATAAACAAGTATCTCATGAAAACTTTTCACTTTATATAGCACTTACATTTCTAAACCTAACCAATCTTCGTTTGAATTCATCCCCTGCAACCAGATCTGCTTCAGAAATAAGTAAAATGCAAGTTCTGTTTGAAAGATGAAAGTCCACCAGTCCCAAGCCATCTTCAAAGATGAGTCTAACCTTCCCTTAGGATGAGATTGTTAGAAGAAAAAATACAGTGGTTAAAAATATACTAACAATTATTTCACAGCACAGCCTTCCTAAAGTGTCAATAATTCTAGTGATTTGATAATGAACTTTATAGAAAGCCTTTTTTCCTTTTAAGTAAATCTATTACAAGCAGTCCAAACTACTGTCTTTAATAATGCAAATTAATAGCAGCTCCAATCTACAAGATTTAAAAGTACTAGAGCTGCTCAGTAAACTCTGGACTTGAACAAAAATATCACATGTTTTTCTGGAGGGAGCATCATAATTTAGTTTGTTGTGCCAGCAACATAGTAGCAGAGTATAGATGTGAATTCAAGGGAGTTCAGTGGAGATGCAAATCTGCAAAGCCCCCCAAGAGCAGATTCTGCTGCTTCCCTGCAGTGCTCTGCAGCTGTGAAAACTGAGCTGACCACAGAGATACTGCACAAACAACTGGCATCTTTCAGCCTGCTAACATAGTCCATACCATAAATATGGGACCAGTCAGGCACAGAGTAAAGCACATTCCAGCTGTTCTCAGCGTTACTGGGCAAGAGAGGGGAATGCTTTGCCTGACTTGCTTTTCCTCTTCCAGTCTGTGCTTACCTTGTAGCCCTTGGGCTAGCTCTGACCCTCTCCACTTCTCATTTCCAATCACATGCCCGAAAGGGACGACTATAGAGCCTGCTGTCACAGGAGACTTCGCTTTTGTTGTCATCAGACCTCCTTTAAAATCCTCCTTCACTAGCAGTTACACCCTAGAAAGGAAAGTGGAAAAGTAGCGACACATTTTACAAACCTGTTCCAAGCTTTAAAATTTTAATAATAATTAATTTAATCAAATTTTAATCCTAAACTTAGGCTGCAATGTTCTGGAAGAGACACGATCTCCTTCCTCAAGCTTCCTTACAGCTAAGGTGAACATATCAAAATCGGCCAGCAATTGTTCACTTTAACACAGGCTGTTGTGTTAGCTTGCAAATTCCACTTTCAGCTCTACCAATCAGCCTAAAAAACGCCTGAATTAAAACACACAGATGATGAAAAAACCCACATCGCCTTTTCCATACCTTCATCCAGCTTGCTGGGAGGAAATCTTCCTGAATTACAAAGCCAACTCCATCTGCCCCTCCATCCCTCAGCTGGTGGAAGTCTCCAGACCAATTATTACACGGTGGGAGAGATTATGTTCAGGTTTGCCAGCTTTACGCGGTGCTCTGACTTTAACGAGCCTTGGAGCTAAGGCATGATCTAAAAGACAGGCACCACGGACAAGCCGGTACCACCGCAAACACGCACACCGAAACACATCCCACGGCGGAGCCCCCTCGGGAGCGGGGAGAGGCCGCAGGGGCGCGGCCCGGCCCGGAGGAGCCGCTCGCGGCAGCCAAGGGCTCGCCGGGCAGCGGGGCCGGGAAGCTGCAGCGGGAGCTCCGCAGGCCGCGGGCGGAGGAGGAGCGGAGGGCGGAGGAGCGGAGGGCGGGCCGCACCCGGAGCCGTTGCTACGGCCGAGCGAGGCTGAGTAAGGCCCGTGCTGACTGGAGGAGCGCGGGCCCGCAGCAAATCCGCCGTGGCTTTGTTTCCAGGCGGGTCGCGAAGGCGAAGCGTCCGACGCGGCGGGGAAGCGGCCGTGAGGCGGTGGCTGGAGCCGTCCCGTCCTGATGGCGTTCCTGTTCAGGAGAGGCCGGAGGGGCCCCTTCGTGAGTATCGCTGTGCCTAGCGCGGAGCTCCGTTACCGTGAGCGGGGACAGCGGGACGCGGGGTTCAGTGCGCGGCTGGGACGAGGGATGGTTTCTGCGGCTGATGCCGGTGATCGCTGAGCACTTTAAAGTGAGAATCGGGGAGAAAAATCAAGCCCAAGCCAAGACAAAAAATGGTGTCTGCGGGCTGGTGCGTTCCTTTCCTTCAGTCCCGGGCCTGCTCGGCTTTTCAGGAACGCCGAGCTTCCCTTCCCTCCCCTCTCCTCCCCTCCCCTCCGGCCCGGGCTGGCAGTGCAGCCGCTCGCTGCCGGGGCGATCCTCGCAGCACGTTCGGTGCTGAGAAGTGAACGGGTCCAGGTTCTGATGGGCGGCCCAAAGCACACAAGGGCTGTACGGCTGTCAGCAGCTGTGCGGTGTGCTCTTCCAACGCACTTGCACCAGCTGAATTTTTGTTTATTACTGCAGTGAGAGTATTGATCTTGCGTTGTTGTCATAGTTTTACCGTGGGATGACTTCACTTCAGCGGTGTTCCCTGGCAGTCTTAGCAGGGTCAGTCATAGTCGTGTCTACAGTCAGCAGCCGTAGCAAACGAAATGGTGCATGCCAGACACACATGCAGAATTAGGGAGCAGGGTGTTTGCATGACTGAGTAAAAATGCACCATTGAATCCTTTGATGTGACTTCATGTAAAACCAGAAATATTTCCCAGCTTGTATCTTAATTCTCCTGTTGGAGAAGTGAATTCAAGAATAATTTGGGGAAAAAAGATCTGTAGCAGAAATTGCAGGAGCTTAGCCTGTTTCACTCCATAGAAAAGTAATATCTGCCCAAAGGTGGTGGATTTATTATGGCATAGTATTTTCTGCTGCCTAGAGAGAGAGGATAAGAGGTAATGAGCACAAGCTCAAGCACAGACAATTCAAGTTAAACATAATAATAAAATACTGTGAGGTGGTTCAGCACTGGTCCAGGTTGGAGATACACAAGACATGACTGGACAGGACACCAAGCAACCCTCTCGTGGTTGACCCAGCTTTGAGCAGGAACTTGAGCTGGACAATCTCCAGAGCTCCCTTCCAACCAGTATACAGTTTCCTTCACAGTACTTTTGTAGGAACTCTGGTCCCAGTTTTCTGACATGGTATTTAATGTTATACCATCTTTAAAAAAAATTACTGTGCTTGCTGATGAAAAAAAAATTATTGTTTTTTTTTTTGTTTCTTTATAATTATGGTTGAACCTTTGACTGCAAGACTTAGTGGTAGGGTTTTGTTTTTTCCATCTCATACTGCTATGACTGAGGAATGACAAACTGTAGAAGAAAGGGACTAATATTGTTAGTCTGAAGCAGCATTCAGGTATTTTGAAAAAAGCTATTTTCTGGTCCAGTTTTTCTTGTATATATATATATAGGGAAAAGATGAGTAAGTTAAAATTCTGGTTTTGCAAATTGTGATATAGTAGATAGAAAATGTACATTCATGGGTCTCATGTAAATTACATTTCTAACCTTCAAGAGCAGGTGTTCATAAATGTTAAATGAACTTGCCAGCTTTACATGGTGTTCTGACTTTAAGGGGAATGAAATGCCATTTCAGGTCTTCCGTTTACATTAATTGCATGTAATTGTTCTTCCTTTTTATATTATTTTGCATTGTTACTTTCTGTGCACATTCAGTTCTGTGTTTTTTCTCATTGTAATCCTTAAAGTCATTGTCAACTAATTTTATTTTAAATCATTTAGAAACATATAGCTCATGGCCTGGTCCCTGCTGCTACCATAGCTCCTAAACCTGCAGTTCCCCGCACCCCTCCCCCTCGTAGTCCAAACCCTTCTCCAGAAAGGCCCAGGTATGTGTTGGTTTTCGGGGTTTTTTAAAATTATTTTTTCTTTTTTTTATATATATTTTTGTTGTTTCATCAGGTATTGTAGCATACTAGAAAAATCTGATTAGAAGAATTGCATGTCTTTACAATATTTACAAATCTTTTCATAAAAAGAATATATATTTAAGGGGGGAAGTTTCTCACTCTGAACTTTTTTCCCCACTCCTAAGCATGGTAAATATTCAAGACAGTAACTGTTATGTGACGTGTCTGAGTCAATTAGAGACAAATGGACTGTTTAAAGTTAGTGGAATTTTTAATTTGGCTGCTGCAGTAGAGTGTAGTACAGCAGCAGCACAAGTGCTGTGAGTCAGGAAATGTTAGCTCATTAGAAAAACAAAAATTAAACCTTGCTACCATACCAGGGACTTAAAAAACTAGCATGGAACAGCACACTGGATTGGAAAAATGCAAATTCTTTTTCTTTTAAGTTGTAGTTTCTTACAGTTTTTATTCTGTTTTTTTCTGCATTCTGGTTGTTTTCTGTGGCCTTTTTAGTGTCTGTAACATTTCTAGTTAATTTCTTCTTCCTTTTTGGCCTCAAGTTCTTGTCATTCATTTTACAGTTCTCAGCATTTCACTGCTTTAATCTTACTACTTATTTTTCCTTTTCATCATACCCTTCTCTGTACTCCACAGCATCACACAAATAGGCACTTCTGTTTGCTTGTACTGGTTTGCAGTGTGCCAACATTTATTAACAACTTCAGAATCATCAGTAAAAGGTTTAGAGTAGGGAATAATGGAGACAAAATAGCAGGACATGGAAGACCTTTTCAACACAACACCAGGTAGTATTGTTATGGCTAAAGTGAATGCTAAATACTGTAAATTATTGATGTGAATTATGGGAAAGTAACTTGGTATATTCCATGATTTTCATGCATGTGGTTTGGGAGAAACGGTAGATATTGTGCCTTACTCTTGGATAGCTGCATTACAGTAGCAAGCTGTTTTGTGCTTTTCTTTGGGAGGTTATAGTTTGTAACCAGTCCCACAGCATTCAGGGGTATTTGTGCTTGTTAACTGGGAACATTTTGATTTGATTAAATAGCGAAGACATTTTGCAAAGGGAAAGTTATAAAATGTGGAGCACAGAGAAAGCATTATTGCTTCATTGCTTTATTCTGTTTCCTTCCAGGTCTGCTCTAGCAGCAGCAATCCTTGCAACAACACTAACAGGGCGCACTGTTGCTATTCCTCAGCCTCGGCAGAGATCCCTTTCTGAAAGCGACTCCACCTACTTGGAACAAGAATGTTTTGAGCCATATGCAACAGTCACAGAGCTCAGAATAGGGTACTGTATGCCTTCTGGTTTGGTATCTTAAACTGTGGTGATGATACCTTGGAATCTCTCAATGATCAGTTTTACCAAAGACTCCTGCTGTTACAGCTACTTTCTTTTTTCCTACCCTATAATAAATTCAGTCTGAAGTGTCTAACAATCCTTATTCCATTTCTTGTAAAGTGGTGTCACACATACAATCTTCAGGGAGGCAGATTTTGATTGTACAACAGTCATAACTAAAATCACACACTATTTCTGTCAAATGATGATCAATTTTACAGAATGTGATGAGCTGAGGAATCACTTGAATTACATGTAAGGTATTTCCTTTGTGCTAAAATGTCCATTTCAAACTGTCTTTTTGGTAGAATTAGGAATCTACTATCTCTAACCTGTCATTTTAAGATAGAGAGGAAAAGGTAGTACCAGTGTTAATTGTCTATTTTAGAGTATACACATCGACACTGCCTTGGAGATGGTTTATTATCCCATACCATTTGGGGGTTTTTGTTCTGTTTGGTCTAGTTTGTGCCCAGGGTGGCTGCTGTCCCTGCTTCAGCCCCCACGCTCCCTGGCTCTGGGGGTGTCAAGAAGAATGGAGCTGAGCCGGGGTGTCTGGAGGGAGTTTGGGGCAGGGTGAGGGGCATGGGCTTGTTCCACTGAACACACTGACCAGGGATCCTGCTGTTTCTGTGGGTTTTGCCTACTTCTTTTTGTGGTTTTTGTAGTTTTTGTTTGTTTGTTTTGGTTGGTTGGATTTTTTTGGTTGTGTTTTGTTGGTGTTTTTTTGTTTTGGTTTGGTTTTTTGTTTTGTATTGTTTTGTTTCTTTGGGGGTTTTTTTTGTTTGGTTGGTTTTTTTTGGGTGTTTTTTATTACTGTTATTTTTGCTTTGGCACCGTGACTGAGCTTGCCAGCTTGGCCTCTTTTGCTGCTCCGCTCTCGGGAAGCCCAGAGCCAGTGCGTGCCCACCAGGACTGGGAACACCCTGCTTCCCGCTGGGACTGCCCCCAGCCTCCGCAGAGCCCAGGCCCAGGGACCAGCCAGCGCCGCTGGGCAGTCCCGGCGAGTCTCTGCTGCTGCTGCCCGGCCCCTCCGCGGTGCCCCGGCTGCTGCTCCGGGGTTTTTTCCTACTCCGGAGCTGTTTCGCCCCTCCCTTCCAGGAGGTAAAAAACTGCAGAGTTTCTGCTGCCTCTTGCTTGCTGTCCCGGGGGAGCCCACCGTGCTGCTCTGGCTTGCTGCTCTGAGGTTTCCTGCTAGAGCCCCTTTCGCTATCCAGAGGGGCACGGGACCGGCTGCCGCTGTGAGTTTGTAATGGAGGCGCCTTCTCCATCCCCTGTGCCGGCTGTGCCCGCCGCTGTCTGGGAGAGACGGCTGGACTGGCGCCACAGCGCCCCCTGCAGCCGCGGAGGAGTCGTGGCACCCGCGCTGCCGGCCGGGAGCCAGCAGCGCCCCTGCTGGCTGCAGCCAGAACTGCACGAGGGGAGGGCAGCCCAGGCTGGTGTGGGGTTTGGGGGTAAGGCTCCACAATTTCAATATTTAGCATTTGTTCTTTTTTTTTTTTCCCCCTCTGGTTCTGTGCCTTGCAGACACCCTTATTTTTTTGTTAATAAACAGGGGTTTTTCACTTTCACCCCCTGGTATCCGTTTCTCTCATTGGCGGAAGAAAAGGGGGTAATTGAAGCCCTTTCTCTTTAGAGGAAATGCTCATTCCAGGGTGTTTTCTCCAGAAATTTATCTCAAAAGCAAGACAACTACATTCCTTGTTTGCAGCTAACAGAAGCTTAGATATCTGTCTCTTTGGACTTGTGTATATTTTAAGACTGATGGTTCTACTTTGCTAGTGTGGGATTTTTTTGAAGAATTGGCAGTGCTGAAACAGGCATTAAATTGCTTTTTGCAGATCTAACTGGAAACTTGATGGTTGTGACGGATCTCCTCTACAGTCCCTGGAAATATCAGGCAATTATGGTGAAGATGAGGACATGGATACATATCTTTCAGATGCTGATAAAGAGGCAGAGTCCAGCTGTCAGAGTAATGACAAAAGGCAAGGAAGCTTTAGCAGCAATGCTGTTTATGCTGTTCCCTGCAAAACTAAAAAGGTAAGATTTTTAAATGCATTAGTTCTTTTACCATGTTTTAATGTATTAATGCATGTTAATATTTCAGATGCTTTGTATTCTCTTCTTATTCTTTAGACATGTATTCAATATTTATTTCACATGCTAATTTTTGTGTTTCATTTACTCTTACATGAGTTACGTAGGTTTGTTGGTTGTCACAGTCTCTCTCTGGTTATTAGGAGCACACTGGTATTTTATGTAATCATCATGCATAATTATCTTGTATATAATAATCATGAACAGTCTTGTAAAATGTCCAGTAATTTATATTGAGCATGGTACTTACATAGTAGAAGATTTGTTAAAAGCACTAGTAACTTCCTTGTTAAATGGTGAAAGCTTAGTTAATGGTTTGGTGTTGTGCTAATGAGCACAGACCTATATAGAAATGGGGAGATTCAGAATCAAACAAAATAAATTTACCTTTTCTTGAAGACCAGGTAATTTTTGTATGCTGTGATTTTGCATTGCTTAGCCAGCAATGAACTTAATACTCCTAAGGCACATTTAAAGTTAAATCAAAAATCATACAAAAATTTAACAGGAAGAAGTACCTGAGTAGGAAAAAGACAATAAAAGATCTCTTAAAAAATGCCTCTTCAAAAAAACCCAGCATCAGTAAAGTATGACCATCAGTCTGAGAATATACACCACAAATCCCAAAACATGAAAGAATCCATAAAACATCCCAAGGTGCAGTGACAGTAGCTGGTAAGAGGAGGGAAGGGGAAGAAAAAGAAAAAAGGGGCGGGGGTGAGTAGAATATGTGGAACACTGGTGTGTGATCAGTGGGGAAACCAGCAAAGATGATGTTAATTAATGGTTCATTGATCCCTCACAGCACTGATACAGTAGATAAATGGCTGATAATCAAGATCACATACGCCACAGCAAGCCAGGAAACACAGAATAATTTCATGGACTCTTGTAACCAAAGAAGGTGACAGAAAGTACTTGAACTAATCACTTCATACTTGTTAACCTCCTGTTGATCATTGTAAGGTTTAGATTTCATTTGCATGGAGCCCTAAACAACAGCAACAAAAGCTCCCCAAGAAAACAAGAGAAGAAACAAATCTTATAATTTAGTCTCTTAAAATATTAGTAAACAATTCTGAATGGGACTGGGACGTTAATACACTAAATGTGTCATACAGGTATCAAGGTACAAGAGCTAATTTAACAGTGATCTCATGATTTAGAGAGGTTTGTCCTATTTTTACATAGGAGGAGCTCCCACCATCTCCTATTCCTAATGCTGACAAGAAAGAGGTTTCTTCCCATGAAACTGAGTGTCAGGTGGTGGTGGATAAGTCAGGTGTGCAAACAGAAGGTAAGTAAACTTACTTTAAGTCAAAATGCCTTGCCTTTTAATTCCATTGGGGAAAAAATAATAAAATAAATGTAATACTATATTGTAATATTATACTCCTTTTTTAAAATGGCAGTTAAAGAAATGCTATTAAATACTTAGCAGCTTCTAATAGTTACAGAAAATTAAAAGCCTGCATAAGGAGGAAAGATTGGTTTATACTCACTGTGGAATGAACTGTCAGCCACTGTAAAATAAGGAGGTGGGGAGGAAGGTTTTGTGAACTCTTGCCTTGTAAAGTACAGTCATTCTCTACTATGCTTTTGTTGATATATGTGCCAGAAACAGTCAGGTTTGTAATCTGGAACTTTTTGGAGTTCTACTGTGTTCAAAGAAAAAAAAAAAAAGGAAAACATTTTTAATCAGTTATTTCACTTCTATGAAAAAATGTCTGAAAAACAGTAGTAAAAACCTCTTGGGATTTTTAATAATCAAATGGCATGATAGAGGTGTTGTTTATACCTTCTGCAAAAGTTGTATCATTGTTGGTGTCAGAGTGTTTCTTCAGAACAGAGAAATAAACATGGTCATCAGTCTCAGGCTATCAACCTAAGCACTGAATTGTTAAGCTTCACAAATAATTTTTTTTTCAATAAGTAATTTCATTAGATTAGGGATATTTGGGTTGTTACTGGATCTGTCCTTAGGCTATTTTCTTATAACAATAGAATATTGGAGAGAGAGAAATTATAACAATAGAGCAACACCAGTCTACTGGTATAGGAGTTTTCTTGCATAATTATCTTGTCTGTTATTTTCAAATCAGGAAAAGGGAAATAAGAATCAGTTTTGGAGCTGGAAAATGCAATTTTTACAGAGGATGGTTGTAGCAATGATGAATGAAAAATGCAGACTCCCCGTAGCAGCTGCAAAGGAAGATGGTTTATTGCAAAAAAGCAGGCCTTTTTATGCTGTATTCAGGGAGTAAACTCCTACCTGTTTCCATTCCCATGGAGCAGAACAAACATGCAGTGGCTGCCTGCCTCTGCTGTTCACATGTTCCTTTACCCCATCACCTTTTTGATGACACAGTGTCCACATGTACCCTGACCAGTCAGAATCCCAAACACAAGGTGGGCCCACACTGCTTACATGGCTTGTTTTCTGTTTACAGAACTTGTTTTTTAGGTTATGTGACTTGGTTTTTGCTATCCCCTTAGCTGAGGCTTTCCCAGAGTGCTTTCTGGTGAGCTGAAGTGACAGAAATGAACAGAAGTGAACAGAGGCCTGTCAGGCCCTTATTCTATAAGGTTTTTCATATCTCCCACAGATGGTAGCACTCTGTAGCTAGTGGATAGGAAAGAGAAAGCCCAACTGAGTCAATTTTGAAAAAATTGTGTCTTTCTAAATTTTATTCACATTGGATCCCAGCATTTTTCAGTATTATTTCAGTGGACTCTATTTATTTCTCTTTTATAGAGAACAATATTCAGAAAGAATGGCTGCTTTGATAAAACCATTTGGGAAGTGAAGGCATTAAACTGAAAAAATGTTTCTAATCCCTCTTCTACATAGTAACTGCTGTAGACCTTGAAAGCTGTCAGAATTACTCTTGTTTTGTTCAGAGATGCAGTAGGATTCGAGTCCAGTAAAATCAGTGACGATATTTCATTTGTTCTTCATTCAAATTCTAAACTTGTAACAGAAGCCAACAATACAGCTTCATTTCTTCTATACTTGCACCTATCCAGTGTGAGGTAAAGTGAGGTCTCACATCAGTGTCCTGATACACCATGAAAGAGTTAATGGAAATCTGTGATCTAATCTGTGGTTTGGCGAGGACTTTCTTACATTTATTTGCATGTATTAAATGTGTGCATACATATCCTTATGAACCCTTAGAGCTTATGCACTTAAAATAAGTTTTCTAAGTTCTAATTGACTGAAAGATCTGTTTTTCTTTAACAGAAAACCAAAATCTGGGCTTGAATTTAAAGGTAAGACTTTTATAAAGGTTGATTTTTGATGCATTTTGGAAAATAGGGTGTCATAAAAAGCTGATAGGTTTGCACTCACTTAAAACCAATTTATTGCCACTAGGGAATCTTTTTCTTTTGGAGTACAGGAGTGGCTAATCATTCCTTTTGAAAAAATGAAGCTGTATAGGTAAATAAGCCATACAAAAGTTGTTGTTGTATTTTTTTTTCTTATGTTGTCTGTTACTCATGTGAAAGAAACCGAGAATGAGAGACAACATGCAAGAGATAGCTCATACTGTTAATTTTCAAATTCTGAGCCTGACTTCACTGCATTTTTGTATAGTTTTCTATTTGAGCTGATCTGACTGCTTCCTTAAGCTTGAAAAGGAATACCCAAAAATTTAGTTTCTCAGATCAGCTTGCCAGAAGATTGTTTATGAAAATGGTTTCTTCTATTGTTATCACAACTTTTTTCTTAACCACGTTATCTTTTCCTTTGAAATTGTTCATGAGTTTTGTCTCCTTTAGTCACTGGTGTCACTCAGTATCATCAATGTGTTAAATTCCGTGACAGCATATCCTTATAAAACTTCACTGCTGTTTCATAAAAACATGGAGGAAGTATCTACATCACTTTCAGCTCAAGTAAATACATTAGCAGAAATGACACTGTAATGCTTTCCTGGTAAAAGAACCTTCTGAAAATGAAAAACAAAATACTTCTGGGGTTTTTTTCCAGCAAAGCAAGAACAAAGTTCTTCAGCTCTGAAAAACATTTTATATTTTAATTGATTTGCTGATACCCAGTTAGGGACTGTCATAATTGACTACTCTAAAGTCTTACTCTGTACAGACTAACAAGTGGGAAGAATGCCCTTCCTGTTTCTTCAAGAAGCTTTGTGTTTGTGACTTTTATGTCAGCTGGAAAAAAAAACTGTTTTGAGAACTGTATGTCCCTGACTACTGAAGATAATAATGAGTTTCAGATGTCCACAAGTGACTGATGGCAGTGATAATTGATAACATGATGTCTAGATTAGTAAATGCTAAGTTTTGTGTTATCAGCAGTGAATCCAACATTCAGTTTTGTTGATATAAAAGAAACTCCTTCAAAAATTTTATTTAAGTTCTTCAGCAGTGATGCTGTTAAAGCAGATTGTCTTTTTTTATTTCTCTGCTAGGAGGAAAAATTAGTAACTGAAAATCTGATACATGACAAACCTCCACCATCCCCAGGTACTTTGGATTATTCAATGACTTTGCTAGACATTTTCACTTTATTAATATGCATGTGTAAATGAAAATCAGTTTTACTGATGCAACAATATATCCAGAGTTTGGCAGATAATCTAAAAGTTTACTTTTGTAAGAATTGTTCAGTAACTTCTATTCAGTAACACTGAAGTTGTTCAGTGGGAAGGAATGTAAAGCTTTCATTGTATGGGTGATTAAAATTTGCAGGGATGAAGGATACTGACTTGTCCATGCAGGGCACAAACACTTTGCTCATTGCAGTGGGCATTTCAGATTTACCTCTCCAGTCACTGATGTTTGGGGGAGAAAGATCTGCTGACACTATCTTTTCCATTAAAAGATGATTTTAGAAGTTTGTAGTGTCTGAGAGAAAAGATGGGAACTTGCAGCCACTCCACAGCTCTCTTTCCAAATCCACTTTTAAAATTATTTCTTTATCAAGAAATAATTATTATTATTATTATTTTATTAATTATTTAAGGTCTTACCTTTTGGGAGCTGTGAGCTTAGATCTTACAAAATATCACTCATATATAATGTTAATATTAGAAAAAATGGTTTGTAATTTGCTGAAATCCTGTTCCAGTCTGGATAGTATTTAAATACCTTGTTCTGTGGCATTACAGATGTGTCTGTTCGGGCAAGGCAAGTATGGGAAAACATAAGCAAAGAAAAGTTCAGAGAGCTAAAACAAGAAAACTGGTCTCTGAACAAGGCATACCAAGCTCTGGCCCAGCAATTGGAGGGAACAAAACAGCACATGGAAGAACAGCAGTTAAAGCTGAAGAAACTAGAAGAAGAAAACAAAAGACTTAAAGAAGCTGTAGAGAACTCACATAGAGAAGGTGAGAGAAATGTACAAGCTATTCTGCAGTTATCTTGTTTCAATTTTTCTAATTTCTTACAACATTTTCCTTTAGCAGTAGGTTTCAAGTGATTGATTTAGGCAAGTATGCATGCAGAAGTAGTTTCCAAACAGTATTTTCTACATTTGTAGAAATTTTGTCAAGGAGTAAGTACATTATAAGAAAAAACAAATTTGCTTGTTGTTTGAAATATAGTGGATTTTTTTGCTAGTAGTTTTTAATGGGATTTTCCATACCAGTATTTTGAGAGAAGTTATTGGTTATTATTCTAGCTTATTTAATTTTTCTTTCATTACAGTTAACAAATTGTTGTGAACATTTCTTGAATTTTAATGGAACTTTCTTGTTGGATATTTGTTTTAACAGGGGAGGCAACAGAATTGCTTTCTCTCAGACAGCAAGCTCAAGAGCTGGTAGATGAAAATGATGCTTTGAAAACAATGGTCCATCGTTTAAATGTAGAATTAAGTCGCTATCAAACTAAATTCAGGTCATTGTCCCAAGAAGAGGTGAGAATCTTGGTTATCAAGGCACTTTCTACTGAAATGTCCCATTGTCTGTTTTTTAATCTTTTGAGTTTTTATGACTGTTTTCTCCAGATTTGCCATAAAGTCTATAAATTGCACAGGCTTTTACTGAAATTTAAAATAATTCAAAATAAGCCTCTATCATTAAGTCTAATATTAAGAATTCAGTATTATTATGTATCAGTAACATACTGAAATTCAGTTTTATTGGGTGTGTGTTACATATGCAACACATGTAATAAGCTTGTTTGGGGTGATAACTGTGACTGCAGGGGACAGTTGCTGGTGCTTCAAAAAGCAGGAAATAATGTCAATATCTTTTAAAATATTTATTCTAGAATGCAAAGCTGAAAAGCTTACCCATGGAAGGACCACGACCACCATGGCTGGTAAGTCAAATAACATTTGCACTTAACTGTTCATTCCTCTCTAAATAAAGAAGTAGAATTTCTTTACTGAAATCAAAGTATTCAGCTATTACTCTGCTGAACTATCACATACTAATCGAATATTATAAACATTTCTTTTGTGGTAGAAAAATATGTGTGGCAGAACTTTGTAATGAATGTGTGCAGTTCCAGTTGAATGTACAATAAGCTACAAACTGCACATAGTCACCAACTTTGAACTATTGAAAAGTATTGTTACACTGAGAATCATAAATGCCATCTTCACTTAGAATTGTCTAGCATTTAGTCTGCTTCAAGGTCTTCCAAGGTCTGTTGCTTAATTGGTAATCTTAATTGGTAATCTTTTGCTGTTACTTTTTTTGTCATAATACTAAATGAAAACAGAATATTTCTGATTGTAGGAGTGGTCATGGATCCAGTAGTAGCCTATAAATTTCTGACAAGGAGAAGACAAATAGTCCATGAAAGGGAATGCATTTGTAATATGTAAAAACATTTCTTCTTGAAATACTAAACAGATCTTATATTTTCCTTCCTCACTGTTACTGAGAACTATACAGAATGGGAAAGTTCTCCTGCTCTGTCTCTGTAGCCAAAATAGCCAATAATCACATATGAATGTATTTAGTATTAAAGATGCAGATTTGAGAGTGTAAAAATTTCCTTCCCACTTCCTAATGAATCTGGGATAATTTTTTTAGCAGTAGTGTTCACTATAGTGTTTGAATCTTGTTTTGTATTTATTTGCATCCATATTCTCTGTGTTGCATATAGTGATAAGTTAAAGCTGCTTTTAGAAGAAAGCTGCAAGTGAAGCATGCAGTCTTTTCCTTTCCAAAGCTTGCTCCTAACGCAGTGCTGTGAAGTGTTTCTGCATATGGTGGTCTGTGTCCTTGTATAAGTTCTGCACTTTAATCTGCAAGTCATACATGAAACCCCTTTAACAGCTTTTGAAACCAATGATCTATAGCTGAAGTAAAAACTACAGATTAAATTATGGCTTGTAATTAATATTCATGTATTTATTTTTTAATTTTCTTTTAAGCTGGATATGAAGTATTTGTCACCTCTTCTGTTGGCATATGAAGATAGAATTAGAGAAAAGGAAGATTTTATTCTTGAACATGAGGCAAGTTGCCATTTAGAAAAAATGCAGCAATAAATTACTGAATTTTTTAAAGGGATTTGCCAATAATGTTCTCTGCCTAAAGTTTAGAGCAACTTTGTTTCACTTTTCCATGCATAATTATTGTGCTGTCTTATCCTACTTGACTTGCTTGTTTTTGTCAGCCTGTTCACATTAAGGGGCATGCACTACACTGAGATATGTAAGATGTGCTCTAAAAATGGAACAAACCATAAAGTAGTCAGTGGTATAAAGAATTTTTGTCATTCATGATGGGAACTCAGTGCTCTTGCAGCTGCTTGAGGGTTTTGTGGTAGAAGAATACTTCTAGGTATTAAAAGATTGGGTACTCTTTTTGCTTTTTAGAAGTATTTTTTATCACTGAATCTTTGAAAAATAGCTATTTGCTTCAGAGTACAACTTCCCTAGGTTTTGAAAGTAAGTGTATTTCCTTCAAAAAATTCAGCCATAAAATAAGCAGAAAACACCAAGGGTTTTTTATATTACTGTAAATTCACGGTGTTGTCTTACCATATTCAAATCCATGTTACTTCTACTGAAAATGGATAGTATCATCCACTAATTTCCAGAATTCAGCTTTTTAAACCTATCTTCTAAGGGTCTACAGCTTGCAAAAATGGGGCACATATCAGTATTATTTTTAATCAAGTATTACAAGATTAGTGAAACAATTTAGAAATCAAATATGCACACCTGAATTAGAGATGAGTGAGTAGTGAGATAATATTCTATTACAACAAGAACTAGAAGGCAGCTAAGCATGTGTACTTATAAAATTTTTTCTGGATATAAAAATTAAAGCAAAATAATTGTACAGAATTTTATATGAAATACTTTATCTTCCAGGAAGACATGAAGAATTTTAAAGCACAAGTTGAAGAGTTGGTGAAGGAGAATGAAGATTTGCATGGGCAATTAAATAACTTCATTACCCCTACAGAATGGCAAGTTATATTACTAGGAATTAATTTCAAAGTTAAAAATTATTTTGCTTATTTTATGCAAACTTTAAAAATTACAGATTTTAAGGAAAATTTTTTTTGTCTTCAAACACTGTTTTTCTGAAGAATTAATAGCATCACAACTGTCATGTTGGAACAATGCTGATCTTCAATGCCTGGAGTAATTTTGGAGTAAAGATTAAGTATGAATGTGGAGTTTTGCACTGGAAGCCCATGTAACTCTGTCCTAGATATTGCAGGTTACATGCCTTTACAGTGTGCCAATGACATCAGTTTTCCACTAATGCAAAATAGCATTGGAATGTGGCATTAGAAGAATTTGGTGTTTTTGTGAAGTGAAACATTGCAAATGAAGTTAAGTGAGACAGTGCATAATGAAGTTAAGTAGTTGTTGGAGGTTAGCATTTTATTTTTTCCTTTTTAAAATTTTTTTTCTCCCATTTGTTGCCTAAGAGATGGCAATGATGATGCTTGGGAGACAGGAGATGTGCTGGGAGGAGGAGGAGGAGGAGTGCAGCTGACTCTGGTCTCTTAGCTGCGGGGCTTTCCCTCGGGAAGTGCAGACACCTGGAGATTTTGGCTGGGGTTCAGGGGCTGGGCTCAGCTCCTCACTCTCAGATCTGAGTGCACAGGGCTGGTTGTGGTGCCAGACCTGCTCCCAGAGGATTCGCTGCCACCGCGGAGCTTTCATCCTGCTCTGATTGCACACACTGTGGGTGAGCTTCTGCTCACAAGGAGGCTGGAACAGGTTTGGGAACAGCATCCACTATGAGTGAACATAAAAATTCTTCCTGCACCCATGGCACAGGTAGGAGTTGCATGCAAGGGCTCAGATGACACCATGTCTACATGAGGAGGACTGGAAGAGAGAGCATGCAGCATAATCTTAAGTCTTTCTGCAGATTCACCCAGTGGCATAGACTTACTTTCAATGAGGCAGAAATACAGGTGTTTGTATCTGTATAGATTTGGTTACCTCAGGTCCTGATATTGCTTTCAATAAGGATTTTTAATCTATTTTTAAAGAGGTTCAAATATGATTCTGTAGATTTACACTGTTGGCAATCAGTTTTGTTTGTTCTTTAGACATAACATCTGAGTTATATTGTTTTAAAAGCCAGTTATCATTGCAGGCAGCTGCTGCAAACTCAGGCCAAGCTGGTCTTGGAAGAAAATGGAGTGTTGATGGAGCAACTCAAAATTCAACAAGCTAAAGCAAAAGACAGTCACAGGCAGCATGTTCAAGAAGGTAAAAGGGCTTGAGTTGCTAGTCATCTGAACTACACTAAAGATGGTACTGTAGGTTTTGATTTTTGTAGGGTTTTTGTTTGTTTTCTGTTGTCCTTCTTTTGTTTCTGCAAGCTTGGCAGTGTTTTGGTTTTGGTTGGCTGGGGATGTTTTTGCAACTTCATATATGTCTAAGAAGCATCCTTGAAGTAGGTAAAGTTATAGGAGATCAAGCTCTGCTTATCAAATGATGCTTTTAAAAAAAAGTTATTATCACCTGTTGACACTATAAAAAATACTCCATTTTGACTTCTTCTGAAAAAGTGAGAACTGTTAACCAGCAATACAGTTATTTGCATAATTGAAGAGCACTTCAAACTGAATCAGAATTTTTCAGAGTAAAATGACATTTCAGCGAGCTTATAGCCTTGAAAAGAAGTACTCTTGAAGTTTCTGCACTATTCCAAAACAAGTTGCTTGAGACAGCAAAAAGTCAAGTCCAAACTGTTAAAACACAAACTGACAAATGCTCTGTTGCATAACGTTGTAAACAACTAGGAATTAATGTAGTAATGGTTTTGTTGAAGTTTCACTCAGTGGTTGAATTAGTTCTGCTATAAACAGTTGACTCTTTTTTCCTCTTTCCAAAAGCTTCAAAGTTGACCAAACAAATAGTAGCCTTAGAAGATAAGAAAAAGAGTCAAGAGGAAGAAATAACAGAGTACCAGAAGCAGCTAGCAGCTCTGTGTTCTACATGTGAGGAGCTGAAAGCCAAAGTGGATAGCAGAATAACAGCAGAGGAACACTTGGCTGTGGTGAATGACTTAAAAAGGTATGAGTTTACATATGGTGCACAGAGAAAAATTGGTGCAAAGCATGCACATGACCAGAGCTGCACACGTAGCACTCTGTAGGCAGGAGGCCAGTGGAAACTTATGCTGGTAATCCAGGAAGGTAAGTACCAAAGCACAAAGAAAGAGAAAGAAGTATTTTAAAAATACTGTCTTAGTTTTTAGAGACATTTAAAATTACAAAATCCCAGTTCTAGAAACATGGCTGGAATTTTTTTTACCACAGAGTACCTACTGCTAATTATAACATCTGGAATAGTAGAAGAGGAGGCATTAAACATACCATTTTTGTCAAATCTATTTGCTTCTATCAGTACTATATGTAAAATGTTCTCATTCTTGTGTTCCCATCTTTGGAACATGTCTAAGGAATCCAGGAATTCTGAGCTAGAAGTTCTAAGTTTCTTCATTTGATACAATATGGAAATTACATGAAACATCACAACTCAGAAGTGCTGCTGTGCAGCATAACCTGCAGAGTAATGTTTCTGTGAAGACATTCCATACATTTGTATGCTTTCAAGCCTTTGGATAGTGCAGGTTACTGTTTCATGGGACAGTGCCATCCTGAGAAATCCTCAGACCTTGTATTTTGCTGTTGATAGTAATTTATTTGAGAAAAAAAGAAACATGAAGGGATTACATCTGGACTACATTTTTTTTATAATTTAAATAAAGTGCAGTCAGAAGGAATTACTTGAATAATTTGATATGAGATTTTAATACCTCTGTGATGTCATCAGTGAACACTGAGCTTTCTCAATGTATCTTATTTCATAACTTCAACATGGGTATCTTCCTGTAACTTAGCATTTTAGTGATGTAGATCTGTACATGATGCCTCTTCTACACTGCTGGTTTTTGCAGCTGTTTACAGCAGGAGCAGGAGAAAAAACGCTCTGAGGTGGAAGCTGTAATGGGAAAAATAGCATCACTGCAAACTGAAAACAAGAAACTGCTCCTAGAGAAAAATAACTTCATGGCTGACAAGAAGATCCTGGAAACTGAGATGCAGATGACTCAAAAGACAAACAGGTCTTATCACAGTCTCATTTTCTTGTATATAAATACTTTTATTTCTAAAAACAACAGAAATATCTGTAAAAATATTGTCTGACTTCCCATAATGTGTATTTTCTACCTACTGCAAAGAAAAAGCCATGTTACCTAAACACGTTTGTCATGTCTACAGGCCTGGTTGTCAAGTTTTGCTAACCTTTGTATGTTTTCATGCTCACTTTTCTGTGTCTAAGTGCAAATTAAGAATAATCTTTAATAGTTAGTAGTTAGCTGTAGCAATTAATCATTAGGTGTACTTACCTGAAAACAAGATGAGTAGACATACCCTATTTGCAGTTAGATAAGGATAAGACTTACACTATTTGCAGATCTTCTCACGCACCTGGTTGCTTAGAAAGGAGTTCACAATATTTTAAAAAGACAGGATTATTGTTCTGTATCTTAAGAAACAGGAGCTTGTAGCCATTGCACAAACTGTTATTTTGAATCATTGTTACTATTTTTATTCAGATAACGTATTGTAAAGAAAAAGCAGCCCCAAAAATTGGAACATGATACTAAGGGCACTGCAAATATTCTGAGCCAGTGCATTTTTAACAGTATGTACAAATGTTTGAGACTTGTACCTGTTGATTTGCATGAGTGATACAAGTTCTTTAAGGTCATTACTAATTCCCAATCCAAAGATTTTCTCTTTTCTTTTATAGACGATTAAAGAAGAAAATAGGTCTTTTGCAACTGCAGCTGGAGGAAGCAATGGAAAAAGAAGTTGCAGCCCATCACTATCTAGCAAACCTTATTGGGCTGGTGGAGAAGATAGCTAAGGAACGTGATCATCTTGTATTTTTGGTAACTACCTTTAAATAATTAATGTGATTTAATTCATATTTCACACAGTTATCATGCTACTGGCACAAGTATTATTAATCTGAATTATCAAAGAATGAAGCTGTAATTCCAGTATAAGGATTTAGCTCTATTTAAGTGGGCTTTAGCAAATAGGATAGGAGCAGTGAAAGATTTCTTTTCTAGAGGAGCAATTAAAAGCAGCTACCCTTATTTCTCGAGGTAATATAATTAAGCCTTAATTCACACGAGCATTAGGGTCTGAAATGGCACTTGCCAAGTCTAAAAGATTTTTTTAACCTAGTTTTAGAAGCTGATGTTGAGCTACATGTATTTAAAAATAGCACACTATCATAAGATTTTAATATTTATTTTGAGTCTTAAGGGTGGACTGTTATCCTTGAAGTGATTTGTATGGAGTGTCTGCTGTGGATGCATATGCATATTAATGCTCCTTATTGGTTAGCAGTCATTTTGACAGGCTCATTGAGACTTTGGAACAACTTCTTTTTAGTGGAAGTGCCTGGCATGGAAGTTTCTGGGCTTTTTGTAAGCCCATTTTGTTTCTTTTACAGGATACTGGGCACAATTTCAAGTTTTCATATTCACACTCTTGTCTTCAAATTGAAACTGAAATAATTTCACAAAACTTTATTAAAAATAAAGCTTCTTTTACTTGTTGTCCAGGTAGTAGACAAAGGTTGTCATCAGCATTGGATAAAAACATACAGCAGTTAATTCCTAATTCTAGAAGGGGAGCTATGGTGACACAGCTCAAATCCTTGTCCACTACACACTGGACTTCAGGATTGAAACTGGGAACAATAAATGTATCCTAGAAACTGGGGGCTGATTCTTAGATCTCAATCTCTGGGATGTCTGTTTTCAAATATTAATCATGCCATATTATAAATATCCTTGCCTGCACCCCTGCCAAATTCAAGGGCTTGTTTGAGAGCAGATTGCTAGATGTGACCTAAAGGATGAGTCTTATGCTTAAAAATGACATCCCTACATATGCATACTTAGATCTGTAGGAAAAAAACCACAGAATTAGTTGGGTTTACAGTATGTTTCATTTCAGAATAACACTGCTTCATAGTCTTCACAGTCAGTTGACAAATTATTAATGAGTCATTATGAGAATAATTTCCAGGATTCTTTATCCATGTTGGTTCTTCAGACAGAAGAGTTCAAAATGGAATTGCTGTGTCTGTCTCAATGTATGCATTTTGTCTGCCCTGACAAACAAACAGAGTGGTTACATGTAGCTTTGTTTACTGCATGGTTGCAGGCCAGATGTTTGGAAAATGAGAATCATGGTGTTCTCAAGAAAATTATAGAAGGCAGCCTGCGCTTAGGAAGATTGGAAGAAAAAGTTAAGGTAAGCAGTGCTTCTAAGCTAAATATCTGTTGTGAAATGTTTGGGGTTTTTAAATGAGAAAAGTAGTTAATCTCTGCCAGTGTTTTTATGAAAGACTTATGTATGGATTATCTTTAAAAGTTTTGAAAAAATAAAATAGATCATCATTATAATTTTCACTAGTGTCTTCTTCCATTGTATTTGTGCATTGCATATCTGCCAGATATTGTGTTTACATCGTTACTTGGAGAATTATGACAAGTTGTAATAATGTATTATTTGTATTTAATTTTTTGCCCTATATTGTAACCCACGTGTTCTGTCTTCTACTTCTTTGAGGCTGTACCACTCCTTTAACTTGAAGTCCATTACAATTAGATTTGGAAGAATGAAAGTGTTATCTTAGGTGTACAGTTATCATCAAGTACTTTCTTGTGACCATAGGATAGAAGGTTGAGAAACTCAGATGTTCAAACATCCAGCCTAGTTAGTGAATACATTATGAGTTATCTTTACAACTCTCTAAACAAAAAGCACAGTATGTAATTGTAGTATAACAGTGAAATAAATTTGAAACATTTATGTTTCAGCATCTTTGGTGCTATCATGATTATTTTTACTGTAATCTTAAAAAAAAAGAGAGGAGAAAGATACCTGGTATATTGGTTTCCATATCTAGAAAGTAATGTATAGATTACATTATTACAAAAGCTGTTTTGTATTAAGTCAAGTTTATTCCATTTATCCTAAAGCAGAGAGTCTCTATATTATACTTTGCCAGTCAAGACCTCCACTGCTATTCCTGCATCAAATGACACAAATGTGCATCACCACTGTGGTAATGGAGACCATCTCCTTCTGCACTTTCATTGTAAGGATCAACACAGTATAGAAATCAGCAACAAAGAAAATAAATGAAATTGTAAGTGTAAAGAGAGGGCAGTAAGCTGAAAAATACCTTGAATTTGTAAGGAACCCTTCATAAAATACCTGAATGCATGAAACACTACTGTAAAAGACTTACCTAATTATAGTAAGACAGCCATAAAATATTTTTAGCTTTTTTCGCCATCATTTGTGTCTAGCTCCCCTACTAAGAAAGTGGCTTGTATTCTTGTTAAATGTGAATCTTCTGCAATGTAATAGATCTGTGACTACTGTAAGGGATAGAGAAGAGGTTGGCATAAAATGAAGAATATTTACATGTAGTGAATTTTAAGTGCAAAACCAATACTGGCAAAAGGATAAGCAAGGACAACCTCCATACTTCATTGGATGCAGGGGGAAATAGATTAACTTAAGATGAAGAAAAGGCAGAGTATTTAACACCATCTTTTTCTCAGTTTTCAGCAGTAAGACAGATTGCTCTCAGGACAGCTGGCCTCCTGAGCTGGTAGATGGGAAAAGGGAGCCCCCTGCAGAATAGCCACCCTGTAATCTAGGAGGAAGCAGTCAGAGCTGTGCTAAACCATTTAGGTGCTTACAGGTCTGTGGGACCAGAGGGGATCCATCCCAGTGATGAGGGAGCTGGCACATGAGCTCCCCAAGCTGCTCTCCATCATTTACCATCAGTCCTGGCTCACCAGGGAGCTCCCAGATGACTGGAAGTGCCAATGTGAAGCCCATCCCCAAGAAGGGCTGGAAGGAGGCTCTGGGAAACTCCAGGCCTGTCAGCCTGACCTCAGTGCCTGGCAAGAATATGGAACAGATCATCCTGAGTGCCATCACACAGAACCTGCAGGATGGCCAGGGGATCAGAGCCAGCCAGCGTGGGCTTAGGAGGGGCAGGACCTGCCTGACCAACCTGATTTCCTTCTATGACCATGTGACCCTCCTGGTGGATGCAGGAAAGGCTGTGGATGTTGTTTATTTGGACTTCAGCAAAGCATTTGACACTGTCTCCCACAGCACACTCCTGGAAAAGCTGCAGACCAGGGCTGGGACAGGAGCACTCTGTCCTGGGTTCAGGACTGGCTGCATGGCCGGCCCAGAGAGTGGTGATGAACAGAGCTGCATCCAGCTGGGGCCAGGCTCCAGGGGTGTCCCTGGGGGGTCTGTGCTGGGGCTCTGATCAGTCCTGTTTAATATCTTCCATGATGATCTGGATGAGGAGATTGAGTCCACCATGAGCAAACTTGCAGATGACACCAAGCTGAGAGCCTTTGTTGGTCTGCTGGAGGGTAGGAGGGCTCTGCAGAGGGACCTGGACAGACTGGATAGATGGGCCAGGTCCAACAATGTGAGATTTAACAAGTCCAAATGACAAGTCCTGCACTTTGGCCACGAAACTCCCTACAGGCTGGGGACAGAGTGGCTGCACAGTGCCCAGGCAGAAAGGGACCTGGGGGCTCTGGTCAGCTGTGACTGAACCTGAGCCAGCAGCGTGCCCAGGGGGCCAAGACCAAATGGCACCTGGCCTGGAGCAGGGACAGCGTGGCCAGCAGGAGCAGGGAAGTCATTGGCTCTGGTGAGGGCACACCTCCAGTGCTGTGTCCAGTTCTGGCCCCTCAGTTTGGGAAGGACATTGGGATGCTTGAGCAATCCAGAGGAGGCAACGAGGCTGGAGAGGGGCTGGGAACACAAACCCTGTGAGGAACCACTGAGGGAGCTGGGGGTGCTCAGCCTGGAGAAAAGGAGACTCAGAGGTGACCTTATCACTTTCTACAACTCCCTGAAAGATGGTTGTAGATGGGGGGGTCAGTCTTCTCTCCCCAAGCATTTAGTGACAGGACAAACCTTAAGCTGTGCCAGGGGAGGATTAGGCTGGACATTAGGAAATATTCTTCACAGAAAGGATGATTGGGCATTGCAACTGCCCAGGGAGGTGGTGGAGAGGTGTCCTTGGAGCTGTTTAAGAAGGCTGGACGTGGCACTCAGTGCCATGGTTTAGTTGATGAGGAGGTGTTAGGTCATAGGTTGGACTTCATGATCACAAAGGTCTTTTCCAGCCTAATTTATTCTGTGATTCTGTGAACTGAGAGAAGCTCTCAGTGCCATGGTCAGCATGATAGCTTGAGGTAGTACTTTGACTGGAGTCAGCATGATAACCTGAGGTACTTTGGCTGGGGTTCCCTGGGAGCTCTCTTTGTAATTCCATAATTATAATTACCAAGTAGTTTGATGATTCATGGCAAGAATTTGAGGAAGCCAATTTTTCTGGTATTAAAACTGTTTCTTTACAGTCAGAATTCTGCACTGTTTTCTCTTTTAATATGAGCTTGGATATAATGTTTGTCTCATCAGGGAGTCCTTCAACTTCATGCAAAAGGGACAGCTAACACAGAAAAATCTGTCTTTTTTATGAAGTATTTTAGTCAAACATCTAGTACAAATTTTGTGAAAACAATCCAGGGTTGTGGACTTATAACTGTGAATAATAAATCTCTGATAACAGAATTTGCACTCCATCATTAGACACCTTTTCCTTTCCTTTACTGCAAGTGTAATCAATCTTTAAATTATGCACACACTGTTGAAAAAAAGAATTTAGATTACAAGTTCATTAATTCTGAATCTATTTGATAATAATTTTGTTAGTCATGAGGTTTTAGTAAAAGCAGAAACAACCTTTGTATTGAAAACATCTACCATCTAGCATCTCCTACTGTAACTGCCCTATATATTTTCATGCAAGTTTACTAATTTGGCCTTAATTTTTTTCCTGCCATATTGCTCCCTATTGCATTTAGAGTACAAAATAGTCATTGATGAAGAGAAAGCAATAAAGATTTGTTCCTAGCACTTCCTGATGACTGAGGAGCTGTATTTTTCAGAACTGCATGTGCTCATTGCAGAACTTGCTGATTTCTATAACCCGTTGCTCATGCCAGCACATTTGAAGGAGACAATGTTCCTCTCACCAGTGTTCCTTTGCCATGTTCCTATCAACATTAGTCTGGACTTAGGGGAAGGTGCTTTGTGTCTGAAATCAGGATACCATGGGTTGATTTAAGTCTTGCTGCATACATGGCTTTTCTGTTCAGAGTATTCATTCTGCTTTGTTAGACTAGATTTTTCCAGTATGTGACCCTTGAAAATTCATGGAGCATTACTGGTTTTTTAAATGCAGCCACTTAAGAAACTGCTTCTATTGTTTTGTCAGTCCTAAAAATGGACTATTTTTTCCCCCAAATCTTTTAATTATCAGGGCAGGAATTCACCCCTCTTTTTGTCCCAAGTTACCAATCAGGAAATACAAGGGCCCAGGTAGTACAGCATATAATATTGCAACACCTCTTTTCCCTTCATTCCCTTCATTCATTCCCTTCCAATTCATTCCCTTCATTCATATGTTCAAAATCTTTCACACTTTGTGATGTTAGCTGATGTATACAAAGAATCTCTAAATTATTCTGGTGTATGTCACTATTTTGTATACTATGTAGCTTATTTCCCAGAGTTAACCATGTTTGCATAGAAAACAGAAAGTATAACCAAAATTGAAAGGAAATGCATTCATCTTACTGGTAAGGAAACACTGGATTCTGTTTCACACTCTTAAATTGATCTGTCTGCAGAGGAGAGAGAAATGTGCCCTGATTTTTGCTGGCTTTTGTCTAAAACTGTTTCAGTTTTCTCACACTTCTCCACTCAGCTGTGAGCTCAGAAGATGACTTGCACACACTGCTACTCACACAAAAGTGCTGCCAAAAGTCAGGGAAGAGATTAGTAGCCCCAGGAAGGTTAGTTATGTGTCTCAGGCATTCTGAGCCTGCTGAATAGAACCTATCTTTCCATGATTGCAGCAAAATAATTTATTTCCAAGATCTCTGTGACAAACCCAGCAGCCAAGGGCCTCCTAGCCAGAATGGCAGCACAGTGTATACCCTGACCCAAAAATACCATGTATGCATATTTCCTCTACATCAGCTGCAGTCTGCTTTACTGTCTCTTTACCACTTGGGAGTAAATTATGTCCTCTCCAGTACCAGCACCTGCATCCATGATCATTCCTCATCCTGCTTACTGTGTGCAGGGGGTGCTATGACTAGCTCTAGAGGAGAATATTATGACTTCCAGCTATGTGTTAACATCCTCTTCCTGAAAACTGTCATCTCCACCAGTCTGTTTGCTGCTACCTGCTTCACTTCAGAGAGCAGTAATAGGTTATCTTGAACAATTCAAAGGTGTGAAACATCTCTAAGTGCCAGCAGCTGCATGTGTCAGTGTGCCCAGAACCATCCCAGCCTGCCCAGGCTGCATTTTACAGCCTTATTTATAATCCATCCATAGAGGCAAGATCAGGACAATGTGTCACTCGTACCTAGTTTCAGACTATAGTCACATGGCCATAAGGAAAAGGTGCCCTTTTCCCTCTGATTTTGCAACCATTCTGCACACAGGACTCAGCTTCAGTTGGCAAAGGTAGAGCAGGAGTGCAGAGCCAGCAGAGGCAGCTGTGGCTATGGAGGAGCAGAGTGCAGCTTAAAACACAAAGCTCAGCTCAAAGCACAGAGCAGCCTGTAGCTGGATGTCAGTGAGCACGTGAAGGAAAGCAGGGTTTCACCAGTGCTACAATTCACCAGCCTTCCTTCCCCCTGATAAAGTCGAGAGAGGAAGTTTGCTCTTGTTCTTTGAAGTTATTGTGGACATCTAATCTACAGAGGGCATTTCAAGTCTCACACCTGGCTGGACCTGACAAGTGCTGGGGTTTTACTGGCAGAGGGGAAGGTTCAGCTGTTTCCCTGTATTCTGCACTTCCTCTAGGCTGGCTCTGAGCAGCCTTCTGTTCAGAAGGAACTTCTTTACTTTTAGCCTTCCATAACATTACTCTGCATTTTGAAGGCTTCTCTGTGAATCTAAAAAATTGAGTGATGTTACTGGTTAACTTGCAAGCTTCTTATTCTTCTATTAGAACTGTTAGGGAAAAGTTAGGATAAAAATCCTATGTAAGTCAGCCTTAAATATTGAGTTACTAATATTCTGTAATCTATTGTTGTCCTATTACCTCTAGAAAATGAAACTTTACAGTGACACACTTTGCAAGAGCTAAAAAGGAAACAGTTTGTGGAAAGGATTATATAGCCTTATATACAGCATGTCTAAAAATGCCTTTAATTCCTCCAAAAGACAAACTCAAATCTTTCTCCCCTGATTCAGATGAAGATAAAACCTTAGTGATTAGCACCTCAGATAAAACTTTATATTAGCAAGACATAAATAGCAGTATTTTCAAAGCTTCACTAACTTAGTTTACAGTTTTATTAAAGGAGGTGTTTCCGTCTCAAAACTCTGTTCTATAACCTGTAGGAAACATCACAGTATGCAGAGAAAAAACAGTTTTAGCATTCTATTTGTAATCATGAGAAAATAAGTTAATATTGGATTTTGGTATTGTCAAGAGCAGCAGCATCTGAAAATGTGTAACAATACACAAATCAGTTTGCAGTTTCTTGTGTGCATATGCAATTTAATGGGGATATTATTTCAGAAAGCCAAGTTACTAATTTTTTTTTTTTTGAGATGACACCAGTCATTAGTTACCGTTTAATTATTATAGCCATTAATCAAAAAATCACTTGTGCTTCACTGAGCAAGAGGACTGTTACATGAAGCAGCAAGCAAAGGTATTCTTTTCTTCCTCTTAGTATTAACAGAAACACTTTTTCATGGTATGTACTGGTAAGTGTGACTGTTTGGCAAGTGGTAAGCAACCTGTGCTGTAAAGTGTAGCTTTGTATCTTGGAAAACAAACCTTTTTTTGCAGGTAACTGTGTTTTCTGTAAAACAAACTTACAGTATGGTATTCATTATACACAGTAGTTTTATATGCAGAACAAAATGAAGTGTAATACCTTCAAATTAACAAATAGGCTAAAAAAAAAATCCCATAGTGCAACCTACCTGGCATAATTAAGCAAGGCAGCATTGATGTAAAGATTCAACTGAAAATCAATATCTTTAACTCTTTCTTTTGTTGGTAATGACTTGTCCTTATTTCTCCTACAATCCCACTTTTTTCTATTAACTTTAACCCTTACAGGCATATAAAAAGAAAGCAGCTGGGAAGCTTGGAGATATCAATCTCAAGATGACTGAGCAGGAGAAGGAATTTGAAAGGAAGACTGCTCAGTATGAGCAAGAAAAGCAGCACCTGCAGCGTCTGCTGCAAGACAAGCAGGAAACCCTCAATGAGGTGCTGCAGCAGAGCAGGTGAGTGGGGCACAGGCAGGAGCCACCCAGGCAGCTCAGGCAGGTGAGGGGACAGGGGAAAGCACCTGCACACAGCCAGCAGCAGAGTCTCCTGTGGTATGTTCCAAAAATGAGAATGCCGAAACCCTGCTCATGATTGCCAGCTCTCAGAAAGGTCTTTGGAAGGAGGAATTTATTCTGTATGGCTGCTGCTGTTCTTAAAACTTCTTAAGAAGGATATGAATCTGTGTGAGTCTTTGATAATTTGAAAGGATTCTATAAATTAAGATATATGTTGATTTATTTTAGTAGCACCTTCTGCTAAAGGATGAACACTTTCCCATTCATACCCCTCAACAGTTTTCAGAATAGTAGGAAATGAAGGGAATCTAATGAGTACACCAAAGATCTGTTTTCTTTTGAATCTTACTGATCTATTGACAAGTGACTTAGATTTGCTATGTGCACAATAAAGAGAAGAAAATGTAACAGATTTATAGAAGATTATGACTGCAGTGTTGAGACATCCTTTAAATACAGAGTCCTTTAAAGGTATTTTTTCCCTCTGATAGTGGAAAGCTTCACAGCACATTTACATTATGAGCATAAAAGAAAAACAGTTTCAGTTTACAACTGAGGAAAAGTAATAACCAGTAATTTCTCAAGTCATCACTGCCATTGGGAAATAAAAGATTTAAATAGATTTTAACAGACAATAGAAAAACAGGGCTTGGTATCATCTACCTTACATCAGTACAGTCCCTCTCAGTTACTTATACAGTGCAATTAAACAGGTGTAAACAGCAGAGTTGTACAATTAACATTCCATTAATCTCTGAAATTTGCATTAAAAACCAGATTGAAGTGATCCACATTTCTCTGGAACTAGTTATTTATGATCTTAAACTAATTAAATTACTTTCATATCTCTGAGCTCATGTAAATTTTTTTTTTACTGTAGAGAACAACAATTAAATAAAGAGGGGTTTTTTTCAGTGTGGGACAGAGCATAATTTGAAATCCCATAATATGGATAATTCAAAATTTACCCTTCTAGCCCCAAAGTAGGCAAATTAGATGATGTAACACAGATGTGTAAAATAGTGACACTTTTCATATAGTATACTAAATCACTTTTACCTTTTCAGTCCAAATTAATTCATTTTTTCTTCAGTAAACACACACAATTAATACTTGCATCTGCCTTTTAAGAAACAAGATCTGCACCTGGAACTACACCATTGTAGTCCATTTAACTGTATGATGATGAAGAAAGGTGGTTTATGGATACATGCCCAAAATGAACCTCATCAAGATATGTCTTTCATTTCTGTAGTCTCAAACATTATTGAATGGTGTCATGAGTGACTGGTTTCTTCATATTCCATTATTTTTCTCAAGTACTGCAATATAAACTAGTTTCCCAAGGTAATCCAAATATGTATCTACTCTTTTATGCCTATCAGTCAGAAATTAAACATGTCTTTTGGTCTGCTTTCTGTATTTATGATTTTACAAGGTTTATTATTTTCTATCTCCCTTCACACAGTCACAGGAGTAAGGAAGGGAAAATGATGTGTAGTTCAGATGTTGCTCATCATCTCTAGCTTGGCAACTAAAGTCCCTTAGTGCTCGGAGAGTACCAAACATTTCAATTTATTGTGACTAGCTGTATTCACAGAGTAGATTTTTAGTCCAGAGTACTGTGTAGCTGATAATGTTTCTGTGCAAAATGCCTACACAGACATTAGGATAAGTGCATACAATCAATATTTATTCTCTAATTTCTAATTTATTCTCCAATTTCACTGTTAGGTGATGAAAATCAGAGTAGCTTGCCGCATTTTAAGCAGAAAAGTCAACATACTTTAAAATCTAGCTGAAGGTATGATGAATCACTGTAAGCAGGTGAAGACAGAAAACTATTTCATATAATTTATTTTGCTCTTGCATTTAGTTTAATAATATGGAGATAGGAAATTGGGGCAACTCTGACTTAGCTACCACCATGAAATTCTTTATCATAAAAGCATACTGTACCTGTTGTTGCTGCTAAGTTTTCTTGTAAAGCAAAGTGAAATCCCACTTCAGAAGTGGAAACAGCGCCGTGCTTTCCGTGAGAGCTGCACAGGGATGAGCAGGGCCTGAAGGGGAGCTCAGCAGCCGGGGTGGTGGCAGGTCACTGCCCAGCCCTGTGTGCCCAGAGGCAGAGAGCTGCAGCCACAGCTTGCTCACAAGTTGTGCATGTGTAGACAAAGAGATGGATTCGTGTGCTGCTTCTCTCCTGTTTTTAACAAGTGTACTCCAAACTAGCATGGGCTTTCATCAAACATAACAGAGATGCCTTTGAAATTTTCTCCCCTTCTGCATTCTTATGCTCACAAGTAGTGCATGTGCAGACAAAGAGATGGATTCATGTGCTGCTTCTCTCCTTCTGTTTTTAACAAGTGTACTCCAAACTAGCATGGGCTTTCATCAAACATAACAGAGATGCCTTTGAAATTTTCTCCCCTTCTGCATTCTTTCAGCTCATAAGAAAAATCAGGAGTTCATTACTTACCCATTGCATCCAAGGGATGAGGATTTTTCTACTTGGTTTTCAAAAAGAAACACATATAGATACAGTTGTACTTCTGATAAATAAAAGCTCTTAAAGATAGGCAGATTTCCCTTCCTGGAAGCTGCTCCTTAGAGCCTTATCAGTAATTACAGCCTTTGCTAGACAATATTGCAAATTCCCAGCAACCTTTAATGAGAAAGCAATAACATTTTGTTTTTCAGGCAGCTGATAATGACATCTTTATTAGTCACTGAGTAACCTTAAGAGATATCAATATCACAACCTTTCATTAAATAAGAGGTTTGAATTATAAACAAAGTTCATGATCTGACCCTAGGGTAAAAAACCAGGTTCCTAAATATTTCCAGTCTTACTTGACCTTTATGAGTTTTCTAGGTCAGAGTTTATTTCATAAGACTCCTGCAGAGAAACAGTACCTCAAGGTAGTCACAGCTGCTGTGCTTTGGATGCAGAATGTAAGTTTGAAAGTGCATTAAACCTGTCCTTGGAAGAGGGTCAACAGCAGAAAAGCTTTGCAGTTGTGCACGGGCAAGGGGGAGGAGCTGTCTTATCTGTGAGGTGACATACGAAATTATAACCACAATAAAAACCTCTGTGATAAGGAATATGTAAATAAACTGTCACAGGATAGATGAAAATGAATTATAGAGCCAGCCCAAATAAGATTCTGAGATTTAAGGCTGAATGAATTTAGTTCAATGAGGGCATGTCTTTTTTAAAGAAGAATCTTTCAGAACCTACTTCTGGTAAATTTTTCATCCTCAAACATCAGTGGGGCACTGGCATTTTGCTTATTCTCAACAAATTATAAAATCCTACATTTTGGCTAGGTTAAGGGTTGAATTAAATTTTTATTTTTACTTATTTCATTAATAATAGCCTACATTAATAAGAAATTAGCTTAATACCTTTTGTCTAAAGGCATCTGGAAGCAGCACATGTATCTAAACTGAGCATGTATCTAGTTTTAAATGCCAAGTGGCAAAGACTTGTGTTTCAAAAGGCAAACCAGCTGTAGAGACGAGGAAATTTTGGTGTTGAGAGAGATGTACAGAGCATCAGCAGCTGTAGTAACCAAGCTGCTCTGTAATCCAAATTCCTTAAGGGAAGGGGGGTTGTGACTAGCAAGAAGACATCCTCTCCCCAACCACTTCTGCTGAGTGCATTTTTAAATTTCAATCAGATCAAAATTTTCAAACAAAATACCCTTGTCTAACTACACTTGGGATGCTGCTGCTTCTTCTCAGATGCTGACCTGCAAAACAGCTGAACTATGAAGCAGCACCACACTGCAAGTTGTGTAGTTGTGGCACTGTAGCTGTGCCACACTGCAGAGCCTTACCTGGGGCTGCAGCATGCTGTGTGTGCAGCAGGGCCAGCTGCACTGCCCTTTCCTGGCTGCAGGGTGCTCTGACTGCTCATCCCAAAGCCAGCTCAGTTAGCTCTCTCTGGCTCTGCATCTCTCAGCTCCGTTTAAAAATCAGTCCTCCAAGAAGAGATCAGATTCACAGAATTCACAGAGTCACCGGGTTGGAAGAGACCTTTGAGATCATCAAGTCCAACCCAGCCCCAACACCTCAGCTAAACCCTGGCACCCAGTGCCACATCCAGGCTTTGTTAAACACACCCAGGGATGGTGACTGCACCACCTCCCCGGGCAGCCATTCCAGAACTTTATCACCCTTTCTGTAAAAAACTTTTTCCTGATATCCAACCTATATTTCCCTTGATGCAGCTTGAGACTTGTCCTCTGGTTCTGTATTAACCTATGTGTGCTCATTTTCCATGCATCAGCTATGCTTTCCATGTCAATTGATCTTCATTTCCTTATTATTTTGTATTTTGACATACACTAGGAGTCCAAGGAAATCCAAGCTCTTGGGCTTTGTCTGCCTTCTAAGTTGATACCACTTTTGTTTGGCTCCCACAAAGATGCATTAGCTGAGCACAGAGTCTGACTCTGATCAGACCCCTGGGGCTCAGAGGGGTGAGCACAGTGCTCTGGGCAGAGAGAAGGGGCACTGCAATGTGGGGAGCAGAGCTGTGCCCACCAGGGAGCCCAAGTCAGTGCAGAGGGCTAGTCACAGCATTTGGGTCTCACATGCACTGCTCTGTGTGCAGACTTCATTCAACTTGTTACATAATGGGTAGTTTGGTCATACCCTATTTAGCATTATTTAATGAGCTTTTTCAAAAGCAGAAAAGGAATGAATTTCAATCAGGCAATTTCAAGCACCTAAATACAGGCCATTTCTAATTTGTTTATCCACATGCTGTACTTCTGTACTGCTAAAACATTGTTAAAGTTAGGATTTCTCTTCATTTTTTTTTTCCTAGGAAAACAGAAGGGGAACTTGAAATCATGTGGGAATCCACAGCCAAAGAAAACAGGAGAATGAGAGAACTCTTACAGAAATCCCTGAGGAAGAGCAACGCATGGAGTGCTGTCACAGTCCATGAACCACACTCTCAGAAGGACCTAGTTTATGGACATGATTTTAGCTATTGTGATGTGAAAACTTCATCCCCTACTGAAAATGAAATCCAGCAAGAATGTCAGTGATAAGAATCTGCATCTCAACCAAGAAAGAAAACTTGGTGCCTGAATTTGACTTTTCAGCAACACAAGGTGTTGCTTGCTGTCTTCAATATTAGTGTATTTTTAAGGTTATGAAAATGACAACAGCATATTCTCTACTTGTACTGTAAATAATGTAAATCTAGCCTAAAATATTACTTTGAAGAAAAGGCTATTCATTCTTAAGACAAAATGTGGTGCAACTTCAAGTAAACATATAAAGTAAGTAGTTAACAGGATAAGCAGCTGCTAAAGCTTGGTGTTCAGCACAGACAAGCTACATGCCACAAAAGAAGGGAGCAGCAAGACAGTGCTTGTTAAAATTAAAAGGACAAGTTTCAGTAAATTCTCCCTAAAAAGCCTGATGGAGTATGATCCAAGCTGAAAAGAAAGTGTAGCTTGTACTTTTTCTCATGAGGAAGCAACTTGACTTCCTAAGATGCAAAGATGTCCTTATACTAGATGGTGTGCCAAAAATCTTGTTGTCTCAAGGACAGAGAAACATTTGACTGTGGAGCAGACAAGACCAAAACATCCTCATGTTGTGCCTGAATGCACAACTGTCCAGTGTGTAGATTTACAGGATCCCTGCAGGTGTTGGGAAGCTCCTGCCATGGGTTTGCCAAGGGGACGAGCTGCCAGCACAGATGCAGCTCTCCTCCAGATTGTTTTGTTCATCCTGCTTCAGACTCAGTGGCTTCAAAAGCCACCCAGAGTATTCTCTGAAGCAGTGCTTATTGTATATGCCTCTAGATTATTGACCTGTATTTGTTTTAGCTTCCAGATTTGTTGATTTTTCACAATATTGCACATCAACTTTGTAGTAGTATGTATTACTGTGATATGACTTTATTTTGGATTTACATATAACCTGCTGGATCAGCTTTTTGGTTTTGCTTCATTTTCGTAACAAAGCACAAATGGTACCAGGAAACTGTAACAATACAAAAAACATGTAACTATCATAGTTGTGTAGTATTAGAAATAATGACGAATTTCGTTGGCTTTGATCAAAGTTAACAAAAAGAGCAGAAAACCAAGTTAAAATACTAAAAGAAATGCATAGTGTTTGTGTCTAGAAAGGTTCCTGCAGGGTTGTCCTTCAGGGTAAGACCATGACTTAGCAGAATGGCTTTATTCAGGAGAGGATGGGGACAGCACTTCCTATCACACCATGGTGGTCAGGGACAGGCAGATGTAAAACTTTCAAAGCCAGGCTCTGCAGTCCAGTGCAAAGCTGAAAAGTCTGCAGACTTTCAGAGCACTGGCAGAACCTCAGTGCACTCAGATACTGCCCTGATTATAGGAAACCACCAGAGCAGCTAAGTCATATATATGCAGGCAAGATGTTAGGATGTACTTTAATTACTTCCCTGTAATAGGAATAACACGAGTGCAACAGCCTTACCAGTTCATCAGGATAAACTTCAGCCTGCCAGAGTCTTTAAGACACTGATTAAGAGAACTACTAATAGCACACTATCTTTTGGTCTCTGCCCAGAGACTTAACAAGAACTACACCTTTGAATCCTTTCACTCTCCTGGCTTTTTCAACTTGATTATTTTCGGACTCCATGCCTCAACATAACAACCAGAAAATCCTTTTAAGCAGAGTCTTAAATAACTTCATTAATATGTGAAATTGTCATGGGGATGGTCTACCACTAAGCCAGTCCTGTCCCCTATGTCCCTTGAATTTGAAAAAAAACCTAATTTGAAATGTCAGGTGTGAAATACCTCTTCAGGTAAGTTAGACAGGCATACACACTCCTCTGGTTTCCACAGAAGCTCCAATCTGCAGGTGTGCAGACTCTGGAAGAGCAGGGAACATGGCCATACCCACAGCTTTTCACCTTTTGAAAGGCAGCTTTGGAAAATTAAGCCTTTCATGTCATATTTTTTAATTTAAGCATCTCTTAATATGCAAATACAATCTCAGAACTGATTTAATATTTACAGTGTTACCTTCAACTGGTTTTAATTGCCCTTTTGAGTATGTTTTAAGAGTTTGTAAAAATAAGCAGCTTTCACAAGGTAAAGCTATTGTATTGGTAATTCCTTAGAAACAGAAGCAAGATTTTCAAAACTCTCAGTGTCCTAACTGTTCTTCCACTGAAGTGACCTGGGAATGTCCTAGAACTGTACTTTTGCCACACCTGCTGCCCATTTTCACAGCTCTTGTTTTAGAGTAGCTTTTAATATGTGGTTCAAAGGGCAGCACCTTGACACTCTTAAGGCTTTGTTCAGAAATGCTACACTTTGTCATTTGCATATCATTAAAATGACTTTTAAATGAACTAATATTGTTAAACTTTAAATGGACTAACATTTAATCAAATCCCTGGGTGATTCTTCATACTCAGTTTCCACAGGAAGAAAACTGAGAAAAAGTTATGTCCCATGGATGAAAAAGTCCTGTGACTCAGGAACACTTTTTTGGCATAACAAAGATCCTGTTTTAGGCCATTTTAAATACATATGAATGTATTTTAAATACACGTGAACCCATTTGACATACTTGGAGAGTAAAATACTGGAATTGTTTCAGATCAGCAAAAGTAAATTTGAAACAATTTGCCCATTTGCAAATGTGCCAAGTGTTGTACAAGTAGAATTGATGATTAGACAGGTGCTTCCCTCCAGTTCCTTCCAAGTTGATTCTCTCTTTTATTATCAGCTGAAATAATTGGTTTTCCTGTAAATCTCTTTCAGATGAAACATAAATCTTACGCTCTGTATGTTTTTCATCTTGCATTAAGTTTTGTAACTGGTTTTAGTATATTTCTGTGTACAGACAGTACACAATATAATGCTTATTGCTGACTATTGATTTTAGGACTAGAAAAAAATCAAAATACTAGCATTACATAAATAAATATTATTTTGAAAAAAAGAAAATACTTTTTTATTAAAACATGCAACATTTAAGCATAAAGGAAAAACAAAAACCAACAGAAAAGTCCTGCTAAAACAAAGTTGATAATTTTAGGAGCTAAATTGCCTAGCAGACAATACCACTGCCTCATCAAACCAAAATTCAGTGTCTCACTGTCTAGAAGGAGGAACTCAAAGGGTGTTGGTGCAGGGCCAGGAACTGAGCTCAGTGATCCTTGTGGGTTCCTTCCAGCTCAGGATATTCTGTGATTCTGTAAGTCACCTTTCACTTTGTGGAGGAAAGATAACCAGATCCAAGCAGTTAATTAGGGTTCAGCTGCAGCTGTATCTAATACTGTGTGAGATAATACATTTAGATTTCTTTATAAGAATTTGGTAAAGTACACTATATTGTTTGCTCTTTCACATTATTTGCTCCCATTATTTCTTTCTCAGCTGAAGGCAGGTGGGTGGAACTGTCACCTCAGTACAATCAGCTGAACAGCCTTTTGCAGGAGATGGCAGAAGGGTTTTACTGAGTACAGCTGGCATTGGATCAGTGCAAGTGTAACACGGTGAGTGCTTTTTAATCTGAGTATAACCACAACATCTCTTGCAATCAAAAAAATGATTAGCAAAGGTGCTAAGATCACAGGAGATCAGATACTATCTTAATATTACAGCCCTTGACTGATTTCACATGCATCTTTCTGCTCGCATTTTTATAGCATTTTTTATAGCTCTCATTTTTTCCTGCCCTCATTTTTTTCAGTCTAGATGATGTTCATATCTTCTAAGTGTGTCCTGTTGTAAACAACTCAGCGTTCTGGAAGCTGAGGGTTTTAGTCCTAAGACCATTTAATGATTATGACACTGTCATAAATCTTATTACCATCCCGTGGCACATACAGGACAAGCATGGGATCAGGCCCTGCCAGCATGGATTTAAGGAAGACAGGTCCTGCTTGACAAACCTGATCTCCTTTTATGACTAGAGAGCCACCTGTTAGGTGAGGGAAAGGTTGTGGATGTGATACCCACTACCAAGACTTCAGCAAGGCTTTTGATACTGTCCCTCAGAACATTCTGCTGGAGAAGCTGGCAGCTCATGGCTTGGACATCTTCCCTTGGATAAAAACTGGATGGAGGCTGGGCCAAGGTGGTGAATGGAGTTAAATCCAGTGGGCAGCTGGTAATCAGTGAGGCTCTCTAAGGCTCACTGTTGGGGCCAGTCCTGTTTAATATCATCATGGGTGGAGTGGAAACTGCAGAAAAAGTTTATTAGAGAAGCTCCCAGTAGGTGCAGAAAGGACCCTGGGCTTTCTAAACTCCCCAGAGAGGGACCTGGGGACAACTGGATCCAATCTTAGTCCCAAACTGTCATTAACTCAAGTTGTATGTATCTATATACACATATACATACAAACTTAAGTCTAAGGAATCACAGAGGTGTGATTGAACATCTGTACAACATTGTCCTGCAGAATTAAGGATGGCAAATTAGATATATTTATATAAAATAATTATTTCTTTTGATAAATTATTAGACAAAGGATCTAATATCAGAATTAATTACTGCATAGTATAGAAGCTAAAACTACTAGTATAGGATAGGACAGGACAGGATAGGATAGGCTAGGATAGTGCACTTTATCAAAGCAGTCACAGTAAAGCAAAAAAAAAAAAAAAAGCTTTGTATCAAAGCTAGCAAAAAACCAAATTATTAAGTAGAGATTGATGTAACTCACCCAGGCTTGGGGCAAATCCTGTTCACTCAGTCTTGAGGAGTAATTTTGAGGGGTGTCTCCATCCAAAGGAGGAATCTCTGTACATGCTCAAATAAGGGGTATGTTAGAAGAACCTGCCATTTGGAAGTGGGACTGAACTTTTATAGTGTAAAGGGATTGATTGCCAGTCATACGTGTCCAGGTAGCCTAGCAGCTTGTCTGCTAATTAATATCCAGACAGGATATTCATTTGGGACTGATGTGTAATGCTGGTTTTTAGGTTAATTCAACAGCAAAAGCAGCACATGAGCCCCTTTCAACCCACCAGTGATAGCTTTGTAAATAGGCATTGTCTGAGTTGCTTGACCACATTCCAGGGCAGAGCATCCTGCTCCAAGCATCCTTTATTTTGGTGAGAGGATCCAGCACACCCTCAGTCAGCCGGAAGGCAGCACCAAGCAGGGTGGGCAGAAAGGCTCTGCAGAGGGACCTGGACAGGCTGCAGAGATGGGCTGAGGCTCAGGTGCAGTGCCAGCTGCTGTGTTTGTGTCACCAACCCGTGCAGTGCCACAGGCTGGGGGAAGAGTGGCCGGAATGCTGATCCACAGCGGCTGAGCCTGAGCCCAGCAGTGCCCAGGTGGCCAGTGGCACCTGGCTTGTATCAAAAGTAGTGCAGCTGGACCAGGGCAATGCTTGTCCCTCTGTGCTGGGCACTGGTGAGGCCACAGCTCTGGGCCCTTCGCTGCAAGAGAGACTTTTTGGTGTGGAGCCTGAGCAGAGCAGGGCAGCAGAACTGGGGAAGGGTCTAGAGAGAAAGTGCTGTGAGGAGCAGCTGAGGGAGCTGGGAAGGGGCATGCCGCTGCCAGAGTCCAGGTTTTATACTCTTCTTCTTGCCTGTGGTGCAGTCCCTTTGTCCTTCCTTGGAGTTCTTCATATTAATGCTGTCTATTCTTTGTCCTGCCTGGCCAAAACCTTGTCTGGGAACTGATGTGTATCTGCTCCCTGGTTCCCAGAATCCCACATTCAGATGTGTGTCCTTGATGGTCCTGTCTGTCTGAGATGAACATCTTCATGGCTCATCATACCAGCAAGAACACCCATCTCCTGTGCAGGCTAGGTTCACTTTGTGTGTTAATGACACACCTCCTCCTCAGCTGCCAGCTGTGGTTTCGCCACCCTGTGAAAGGTTTTATACTCTTCTTCTTGCCTGTGGTGCAGTCCCTTTGTCCTTCCTTGGAGTTCTTCATATTAATGCTGTCTATTCTTTGTCCTGCCTGGCCAAAACCTTGTCTGGGAACTGATGTGTATCTGCTCCCTGGTTCCCAGAATCCCACATTCAGATGTGTGTCCTTGATGGTCCTGTCTGTCTGAGATGAACATCTTCATGGCTCATCATACCAGCAAGAACACCCATCTCCTGTGCAGGCTAGGTTCACTTTGTGTGTTAATGACACACCTCCTCCTCAGCTGCCAGCTGTGGTTTCGCCACCCTGTGAAGCAATCCCCCTTCTCCCTTGCTGGTGTGATTTCAAAGTTTCATATTTTATTCTTATATCCATATTCTATCAGCACGAATTACCATCATACCCATAACAGTTGACAACACAGTGTTTGGTCAAAGATTGGATTTTGGAGGCTTTTAACAACTTTAGTGATTCTGGGATTCTGTACTCTGTTCATATGGATCACAGCCTACGTGATCCATACTCCTCTGAAAATGAAAGCTTTATAGATGCAGTCCGAAGAAGAGCTGAATTCCTACTGCTTCAGAAAATGTTTGTGGTTTCAATTCATGTTTAAGATTAAAGCAGGGTCAGGGTGACAGCAATCCCTAAGAGCAGAGTTCTGTTGTTTATGCACTGTGCAGCTACGCTGAAGCCATCAAATAGCATTGCCCAGTAGTAGCCACTGACCACTTTAGTTTTCTCCACTCCTTGCTGCTGCATACAAAGCTGACATACTGCTGAAGGACAAGCAAGCTCCTAATCTGCTAACATTGACTGTAGTGGCACCTTTGGAGGGAACCCCTGGGAGTTACAGATTTCAAACGAGTGTTTTGTGTTGCTTTAAAAGAAAGGTCTCTGCCAAGGAAGGTGGGAACCTTCCTGGAATGGGGAATATGTCCCCCTTCTCTCCAAATTATTATAACTTTGGAAATACGGGGTTTTAGGCAAAGATGGGAAACAGAATAACAGTTCTTTATGTATATACATATATATATATACATACATAAATATATGTGTGTGTGTAAATATATAGACAAATACATATATCTACATAAACACACCCACCCCCATGCCCCCCAACATACAGATATATATATAAATAGATAGATAAATATAGACACACACACACATATATATACAAACACATGTACATACAAAGAGGGTCAATCAAAAGCCAGCACCTTTTTTTCTCTCGGTGTCACCCTCAATCCACCCCCAGCCAGGACTATTTCAATGGAATGTCACACCCAGCTATATCTTTTGTTTCCTAGCTGCCCCATTTGTCTCAGGCCTGCTTCCAGGTAGCAGATGGGAGAAAAATTTTACTGAAAAAAACAGACCCAGAATATGTGGGAAAAGTAAGGAAGAAGAAAAAAACCCAACTTGTAATAATTCGTCGTTTTTCTGTTAACATCAATAATGGAAATAAATTACTTTTAGTAACTGTGAAAAGCAAATCTCACGTTTTAGAATTTTAAGTTTAATAAGGGATAAAACAAGGGACAAATATCCAGCTCTGGGGAGCTTTTGGCGAAGGGTCAATTTAAACATCGTTCTCTATATACTGCTGCATTGCTGGGGGTACATGCATATTCATGATTTATACATTATTCAAACATTGCTTTGAGTTTTTGCTGTTCCAGAAACTCTCTTGTTTGGTTTTAACCTTTGACTTGTCTGCAGGACATTCTGTAAATTGGGTCAATATATTTTGTTTCTTCCTCTAGTTCTGTCCTGTTGTTTCACACTCCCTGATATCGAGGAGTGGATGAATCCTTCCTGGACGCTGGTGCTTTGATTTCTGTCACTGTTATCATGTGGGAAGTCCAAAACAAGGTGTAAGAAACAAAATAATTGGTTTACCCCATTCTCTGAGTTAGTTACATAGAAGTATTTTAGTCTCTATTTTAATATTTTGCTAAAGCCTATGATACATTACATCTATCACACTACTATTCATATAAACTATACAGTGCATACATAAACTGGCAGATTATACTGTACAAAAGCCATTAAAAGTAAGTATAAATTGTACCATATCAAAATACCTAATTCATGAACGTGAAAGCCAATATTATGTTGTCATCTCTAACAGCAATCTTTGAACCACACTCAGTAATGAGATTAAGTTCACAGAAGAGAACAACAGAAGCACAATGTGATCGGTACAACCACCTTGAGAAACTCGAAATGCTGAGACTGGCAGAGGCTGCAGAGCTCCTGTCACGTTCCTGAAGCACTTGTAACCTAAACTCCAGTGTACTCTGTGGACACGATATGGATATTGTAAACCTTTAAAGCTTGTTCCTCCTGCAGCAATCAGCCAAAGGTCTGCTGTCTTCTCTCCAGCTGGCATGATCTGCTTAGAGATCACTTCACACATTCCAGGGCACATACTGGAACCCTGCCTGATGTTCACAAACCTGAATTCAAAGTTTGGGATGTTTTCTATACACGATAACTGAAGAGCCACAAAATCTTTTTGTGGTTCTAACAGTTGTGTCTTATGAAGGTGGCACACTTGTTCTCATTTCTTTCCCATGCTTGGCACAATTTCCAGCACACTACAGAAAAGCCAGGATGACTAAAAAATGCCTTTATAGGAGGATTTACTGGGCCACTGCTGCCAGCTGATGTTTTGTTAAAGGTGTGCAACTTCTTAAGAATTTTAAAATAGCTTTTCCTTGTTTCATAGATACTATGCTTAATTTAGATGACACAACACTAAGAAATTATTTGACTGTTTTAGTCTAGTACAATAACTCTACCCATGCCAATTTATCCTTTTTCTGTTACCCACCTGGCAACAGAAACTTGCTATTTGCCCTTGACCACAGCTGACAGAGCATCCTGACTCTGTTATATTGCTCCTGCCTTCCAGTTACAGAATCCAGATCTTCCAGCTGGTAAATTGAAACCATTAAGTAGTTTCAGCTTCCTTTCACAACAAAACATAAAAACATTCTTCCATTCCTACCAAGAAAAGGAGAAAATTCAGGATTTGTAGAACTGGAGTCGCATTCAAGTTTCATTGATGAATTTACAGAGCATATTCTGTCCATAATAATTGAACATAATTTTGCCATATTTTGGAAAAAAATAATGTGATTATATATTCAAAAAGCAAACATTGCTATCACCTTTTAGAAACCAAAACCACAGGAGAAATCAGAGTGAAAGGAATGAGAGACTTGTCTTTACAAACAAACTGTGGATCTGCTGGTAAACAGAGCCAGATACTGAGAGATAAAGGGAACAATGGGAAGGATTCCACTGACCGATGAATGGAATGAGAGAGATTTGTCTTCACAAACTGTAGGTCTGCTGATAAAAAACCTGGATACTGAGAGATGAAAGAAACAACGGGAAGAACCATAAATTCCATAAGGAATTCCACTGACTGACACAAGGAAAAGACAAAGGTGGGGGATGATACATTAGAAGGGAGTCCTAGGTATCAGGTGTTCGGGGAAGTCTGTATCTCCCAAGCACCTCAGCCAACGGGGAAAGAGGAAAATGTGGCCAGGAAATTAGGATAAAAGGAGGCTGCATCCTAAAATTTGAGAGACCCCAGGGCAATGCCCCATGGCCTCTCCTTTTATTTGAATAAAGTAAAAAGTACTCCTCTGTCTCCTTTTTCGACATAAACCTTTGGTGTTTGTGGAGTAATTTCCTTGCCAGGAGTAATTCCCAGCGGTTCCAATGCATTTGGCAGCTACAGCTAAAATAGCGGCGTTACTTTTAACTCCGCTCTGCCAGTCAGGACAGAGCACTTCACACTCTGTGTTTCGGTTGTGCAAGCAGCAGGGAGAGTCTGACACTCGCATTGAGGTAAGTCTGTACCCGTGTTATGTGAACTGACAGAGCTTTGATGTGTACTTACCTTATCTCTATTTCCACTTTCTAGAAAAATTCCCCTGACCATTATAAGTCATTTAAACCCAGGTGTTTTCTTTTCTCCTAGCTCTATTCCCAAGCCAGAAAGATGCTGTTTTTCAGGCCGGGACATTGTCTTTTACCAGCTCAGAAGAGAGAACCTCCTAAGATTTTTTCACCATGAAAAATTCATTCCACTATCCTGGCACATTGCATCAGGAGTTCTGAGAGCTTTTCCCTTGGGACTACAAGTCTTTCCTTGGGCAGGCATGGTTCTTCCATTTAGGAGAGTTCTAAGCACTGATCCTTCTCTGCAAATCTAGTGCAAATAAGTATGGTAAAAACTCCATGGTGTCAATCAGCTTGGATCTAGAAAAGCAGAAGCACTTTGAAGGCTTCTTTAAGTTTAAAAATGTGGTTTCCCAGGGAGTAAGCTCTCCAGACTTTTTTAGTCCTGAGCTATTTTCTTCTGTACTAAATTTATTTAAAAATACCTACATAACCACATATTCAGATATGAAATATAGGAAGAAATATATTTTAGCTATTAGAATTGTTTTATACCTGAAATATTTGGTTTCAGTAAATACAAAATTAAAATGAGACTTCAAAAGTAGCACAGAACATCATAACCTCAGTGGAGTGCTTCAGTACTCAGTGCTTCTTTCCTCAGCTAGAGATGGGCACAGGACAGATCGGTCTTCCAAAACCCATGTTACCTTGGTGGAAGGCCAGAGGAATGCAACCCGAGTTTTGGACTCAAAAGAGAGATCAAAGTCAGGCTTTGTTTTTAAATAAACAATCATGAGAAATTGGATGTTTATCAGAAAAATCATTGATCGTGATCAGAGTCTGAAGCACTGTTAAAACCTTAAAAACTAGTGTGGCATACTACAGCTGATTTTCTCCAGAGCCCATCAAAATTCCTTTAGAACATCCTTAGGAAGAGACTTCTTGATTTTTTGGTGAACTTGTGGATAGAATGACACACCCAGCATTTACAAGTTTATTGACAGTCTCTAAACAGCTCTGCTTAAAAAAATACCTGATACAAAATAAATATCTCGTTGGACTAAAGGCTCTGCACTATTTGGGCAGTTCTAGTACAAAACCTTTAGCAGGCCTGAATATATTTTCAAAAGCCTTATCTGTCACAGAAGAAAAACCAATTCCACTGGAACCAAGAACTAAGTAGGGAAAAAATACAGGTATTTAAACCCCAAATATTCTGTTAAGAGCTGTAATCTATTAAGTAGTTCTGTTAAGAACTACAGTCACCTAATATTTCCTACTGACCCCCACAAGATGCAAAGATCTTGCAAACCACTAGCATAACCCAGCATCACCACAGCTCTTAAATCATAATTTCTTTATATTCCACTTGCGGCATACCTGCAGTTACTTAGGGAAAAAAAAAAAAAAAAAGTTATTTAAAGGATGAGTGAGATCAAATCTTCGAACACATCTATTCATGGTCAGAGTCAAAGGAGACCAAATGCAGGGAAACACACTGGTCCTCTCATTAAAATTCAATAACCTGGAAGCAGGAAGGTTAGAATGGAAAGTATTCACCCTGGGATACTGCTAAGCTACAATTAAAAACTGCAAGTTAGGATGATCCTTATCATTTGCTTTGGTATTGATCAAAGCAGAACATGCATCACTGCAAGCAATAAATACCAACCCTAACAAACATTAACCTTAATTTTAGTAAGCAATGATAATAAAAGGTGTATTTATATACTGTCCCCTTGCTATTTCCTGAATTAAAGTTGAAAATTACTTTTTACGATTTAATTGGTAAATAGCATTTTGAAAAGGTTCAAACTACAGTGCTTAAATAGGACCAGCCCTCAAAGTGTTTGCCTCAAAATGCCTTGGAATTTGAACTCATTCATGCCTTCATCTATTTGTGTACCTATTTGAGAGAGAAGGATTCTTTTCCCAGGGCTGTAAAATGTAATTTCTCTTGTCTATGAAGAAAATAATATCAGAATCCTTGAAATCAATGCTTATTTTTTCCTTCAGTGGCTGAGGAAAAGGAGGATTGCTGGTAAAATTAAAAATCTTTTAATGGGTTTACAGCATCCCAAGAAAAGCAACGCTTAAAACAAAACTAGACAATAAATGAAGACACTTTTCAATTTTTATAAAGAAACACAGGCTAGTTAAGGTGAAATCACTGCAGACACCTATTGAGCAGGTGGGATCTCTCTAGACAGACCTTCCAGGCTGACTAAAGAAACCAGCTGCTCAGGAAAAACTCAAACTACATCTTTTCAATGCTGCTTGTACGGGAGCTGAAGAAACAGAATGGAAAACAGATCTGAAGGAGAAAGAAAAGACAACTGACACATGCATCTACACAAATTCATCAAAGATTACACCCAATCCAAGAAAAATTCCTCAGCAAAACTTTATCTAACAGAACATTAAAGATTACATATCCCATTGTCTTTTCATCAAAATTACGTGGGTTTTTTGGGGTTTTGTGTTGGTCTGTGAGTTCCAGGGTAGAGATGATGTGGAAGATGTGCCTGCTTCATTTCAAGGGACAATGTTAGCCCCAAATATGACCTCCCCTTCTTTTTTGTCTTTTCACATTAGCTCTTTCAATAGTCTCTGTGGCATTTCAGGAACAACACAGGTATGATAAGATTATAAACCTTAATTTCAAAATTATCAGAATAAGGAACACAGAGGTACATTACATAATATCTGATCCCAAATGAAATTGGGAAATGTGAAATTGTGAAATTGAAGGATATGAAAGCATTGGTTAATTTTGTCATACATCACAATTACCATGAAAAATAATTTAAAAGTCCTTGTAAAACTTTAATTAAAAGAAAGAAATTGTTCATACCTGTCTTTTCATATGTAGCATGACTATAATTTTAACATGTTTTATTCTCTTTATCTGTAGGCAAAGAAAAAGACCCCAAAGTTTTGTCTGGCCATTCTTACTCTGGTAATTTTTCAATAAGAAGTTATTTAAGATGGAAGAGCTTCTCTAGCATCTTAACCCTATTTCTGTGATAATTAAACAAGAAAAACAAAGAGAGGAAAAAGCCAGTGACTAAAAAAGTAGAGTTTTGATTTTGTTTTCTGTACCAACATTACTTTGCAACCTCAGCCTTGGAGAAAAACATTCCCAGTGCAGTCTGGCTCAAGCACCAGAAAGCATGGCAAATATAAACTAACAAGTGTTCCACATGTTCTGAAGAGTCTATTTTTAGTCACAGATTTACATCATCGTTGCAGAGGGAATTCCTGTTGATCAATCCTGCATGCTTAATAAGTTTGTTAAAACGGGAGGAGAACAATTGTCAAAAGGTGCTGATACTCAGGCCCAACAATTTGGTCTTCATTTCCAGCCCTGCACTGCATGTTTATGAGCCATTATCTCAGCGAGGCAACAGATGTTAAATGTTAACATCAGCAGCCAGTTCCTGAACACCTTTTAGCTTTTACCAGTGGGTATTTACTGACAAACCCCTTTAGAGGGGGATGGTCAGGACCTACTGATTGGAGCGTCATAAAGCAAAGGAGCTGTCCAACTGCGCTGCTAAAAACAATTATTTATGGGATTAACATGATTAAGGGTCTTTTTGCAAGTGTTTTAGGGACGACTAGCTCAAATGAAAGCAGTTACCTTATTACAGAATTCAGGATAATAATATTTTTTTCACCCTGGATATACAACTGCATGGCATTTTTCACTGAAGCAAGATCTTGAAATTTTTACATAAACGGAAAATATTTGTAGCTGCAAGTAAAGGGAACACCAGCTGCCCACTCAGCTGCCTCAAGTTAATGAAAAACAAAGGAAATATTTTTGCTTTTGCTTCTCTACCTTCTCAAGATACAAACATCAACTATCTTTAATAGGCTTTAAATAACATCTGGGCACATGGTTTTAATGCACCCATAATGTGACAATTCCTTCAAAGTTATCTTCCCAAAGCATTTCTGAATTAGCAACTTCTTGCTATAAAGATTATCAAAACAGACTCTCCAAATTATGGTTCACTCTCACTAAGTGATACACTACTTAGGCCTTGACAAACATTCTCACAAACGGAACAAAGCTGAAAAAAACATTTTCTTGTTTTTAAAGATAAACTAATTGGACTATCAGTTCACCTGTGGTTCCTAACTCAAAACTTCTTGGCAGAGAATGGGTTTAATGATTACCTTTTATAACCTCTGTACTTAGGCTGCTGCTCCTCCACATTCTGGTTTCAGACATGGACATGCCTTGCTTGTAACTGGCTGGGAAATCTAACAGGAGAAATACACTTGGCAAGGATTCTTGGGCCTGATTAACACCAAACAAGTTTAAATAAATAAGGTAAGTGAAAGCAAGAATTGCTAAAGGTAATGATTGAAGCAGTCTAAATAGATGACTTTAAAAGAGAGATGTTGGGCACAAAGCTACAATGAAGTTCGGCCACCCAAGCCCTGCATTCTTCATGTGTGCAGTTTTCCTTCATAGGTTTAATCTTAAAAGCTAGATTCATTATGATTATTTTAAAAAATCTATAATTCAGAAGATAAACTTGATGTCTTTATAGGCTAAATGTTTCTGAAGATCAACAATAGTGACATAAGTAGGTGTTATGTCAATTTAAAATGCTGCAGTTTTTGTAGCCAGTTACTACTTAATTTACAAAAAAACCCCAACTTATGTTTCCTAAACATGATGCCTTCCAGAGTTACCATCTGTATAAAAGCATAAGGATCTTCAGCACTCCAATTCAAGTAATTATAGTTGTAGAGTCTTAGGAGGGAAGAGACTTTTGACTGAATCTGCTTTAGGGACTCAGGACCTAACTCGATCAATTTCCTTCACCGTTGCAGATTGTATTTTAGATCAGTACTGGGGGAAACAAGCAAAATCCTCACCAAAAAAATCCTTAAGTCTAAATTTAAATTTGAAAACAAACTCTTTACATTCCAGTTCTAAAAAGGACAAAACATTGAGTGAAGGACATTCACCCTGAATCAACACAGAGAAGCCTGGTGACTCTTTCTGAGGCAAAGAGCTGCTAAATAGATAATTCCAGGAGCCCACACTCTGTTTAGCAGATGCTTCCATCTCCAAGGAACTGAGGCAAGGCCTGATTTAGTGAAGAATGGAAAGAAGGTCCCCTAGATAAGAAGAAAACCAGCTTTTGGGAGGAAGATAAAATCTGTCTGGACCTTTGGAGTAGTTCAAAGGAAGGACTATAAAAGCTTGATCGTTCCAGTGAGGACATCCTGCAAACTGAATGTGAGAAGGCACAGACATTCCCTGCCAGGTGGGTGCAAGGAAAATCCCCAGCAAGAAAGAGGAGGAGGAGGTGAAGCTGCCATCACTTCTCCTCTCTGAGCAGGTAGCTCCATGCAAGTCCTTCTCCTGTGAGTGAGTGTGTGCATGTGTTTGTTTTCTGGCAATATTTACCTGCACTGTTTTGTACCCGCATAATCAAGCAACATTAATTTGTTAAGAGTAAGATTTTGTCGTTATTTCCTTAGAAATTTCAACAAGGAAAACAAATGGGTGAAGAAAGCTTGAAGAGAAGAAAAGGAGAGGACAAAGGAAGGGAGGACAGACAATCCATTCAGAGTAATGAGCCCCAAACGATGAACCTACAAAAGCAGGTTTTGCTTTTTCTTTTCCCCTTTGCTCCGTGTGTCAGGGGCTGCCAGAGGGAGGCAGAAGGGGATATTTGTGCTTATGCATCAGCATGCAAAATCACCACTGTGTCCCAATCAGCAGAAATATCCCAATATCTCAACAATGTGGTCGGCTTGCATGTTCAGAAACTGCTACTTACTGAAGTTAAATAGCTCTGATGTGAACAGACTAAACCCCCAAGAATATGTCGTGGAAGTTATCAGATAGAAAAATAATTCAAAGACTTACTCTAAGTTGATCAGCTGAGGCATTTCATAAACTTTTTTTTTCCACAGGTACTTTTCAGAAGTAATAGTGGGTTGTCCAGCTCATTGTTTCTGAAAGTATTCTGAAACTCATTTGTTAGTGATTAGAGCTAGGAAATAGGCACTGGTACTGGAAGTGAAAATCTGTCTCCTCCAGAAAATTACAGATGCTTTCGAAAACAGTTGTGTCACTTCCTCTCAGGAGGGAGTGGCATTTCTCTTAATTTAAGTAGCCTCTAGAAAGATTATCTATGTGGTTTTAGTTTGGTGTAAAGACTGGAAAAATACGGATGTTATTAGAGTAGCCATAGCTATCTGAAAATACTGAGTAGCCCACTACAGACTTGGGAGAGCATGATTTTATCACCTAGCAGTATCAACACCATTCTTAGGTACAAATATTTAAAGCAAGGAGAGGAAAACAGCTGCTCAACAAAAAAAAAAAAAAAAAAAAAAAAAAAAAAAAAAAAAAAAAAAAAAAAACCAAAAAAAACAACCTGGACTCCATCCATGAAAGACAATTTCTGAATCTTAGAAAACTCAGAATTCATCAAGTGCTTGTAAAAGAATGCCATGGCTTAATCAGAGAGGAAAGGGCAAATTCACCCACTCAAGGTTATATTTGAGACTCACATAATTCAGTTTAATAAAGGAAATAGGCAGGCAAAACACAAACAAATGTACTTTTGAAAACAGCAGGAGCACACCACGGGGTACATAGAGATCTTGGAAAGAAGAGTGAAACTTTGCAAAATGGTTTAACATTTATTTATAGAACTTTTATATTGAAAGCCAATAAAAATAAGTCAGTAATGACAATTATTGTAGTTCTATGATATTGAGAAGTAATTGGTGATTTACTAGAAATTGCTTACAAAAATATCTCATTTTACTTCAAGGTGGGCCTCATTAGTGGAATCTGTATGATTGTTGGTACAATTATTGGCTCAGGTATCTTCGTTTCTCCAAAATCAGTTCTTGCCAATGTTGAAGCTGTGGGTCCTTGTTTAACCATCTGGGCAGCCTGTGGAGTTCTGGCAACATTAGGTAAAAAACTCAACAAAGAATCTGAATCTTTGCCTTAAATCTCAATATCTGCTGTTTCTGTGCACTACTCTCATTTCACAAATTAGCTTATAGAACCTAGACCAAAATCAGCTAAATCCTGCTCTATATATGTATATATGCAGTACTCAACCATAAATTAAAAATGGGGTGTTTATAGAAGACAAATTAAGTTTTAAAATTGTAAATCACACTCTGTTTTGAAAGGAAGGTTTAGTTTTTCCTGCTTCATCCATTGATTGTAATAAAGAGAATAGTCTTCTACTTAAATAGCTGGCAATATGTGAAATTTACTGGTAGTGAGCTAGGTACTTTCTGCTCTCTTGCTACTTCTGTAATTCTAATTCTGCTATCTGAAAATTTAGTAGTAAGCACCTCAAAATATTTCAAGAAGTAAAACAAAGAAATTTTTGAGCATTGTGTCAAGTGGGGCAGCATACAAGAAAAACCAACATGCCACACACAGCAACAGAACAGGACATATCACTGCACTTTAATGTTGAGCTCAGCAGACATTTTATTTCAAAATTGTGCAGGAAGTCTGTTTTTTCAAGCTTCCAATAGGTATGTCAGCCAGTGCAGTTCTCACTTAAGTGCTTCTTATAGTGTTCATTTCTTAAACAGAAATCAAATGAAATCAAAATGTTTGTTTCTACTGTTTTGGTGAAATCTAAAATATCAATGGTAGTAGTTTTTAGACTGCATCTGAATAATTTCAGGGTATTTCTTTCAATTGCTCACAAGTAATTAAAATTTTATTTTGCATATACAGTAAAATATACAGGAACATGAAGAGAGTAATGGGGCACTGTAAGGATCAATTTCCTTCACTTTTCTACCTATTAAGAAGTGATCATCTCTTCAAGCAGTCCCAGGTTCAAAAGTGCATGAACTAAACCTGCTTTTCTTGTTATTCAGGTGCACTTTGTTTTGCTGAGCTTGGTACAATGATCACAAAGTCTGGGGGAGAATATCCTTACCTCATGGAGGCATTTGGCCCGATTCCAGCCTTTTTGTTTTCTTGGACAAGCTTACTGGTTACAAAACCCAGCTCCTTTGCAATCATCTGTCTCAGCTTTGCAGAATATGCATCAGCTCCTTTTTATCCAGGTTGTGATCCACCCCAAGCTGTCATCAAGTGTCTGGCAGCAGCTGCCATTGGTAAGAGCCACACTTTTAGACAGAGCAGATCCAAAATTGCATAGTGACCTCTGTCTGGCCCCATCACTTCCAGTACCCTGAAACTTCCTTATGTTCATCTTCACAAAGACACCAGAAATCTTTAAGATACAGTTATTATTCCCACAATAACTAATTAAACAGCATTAAAAGGATGGGTTTAAAAATGTATTTTTTTTCCCAGTCCAAGGTTTTTTTATTCCTCCTTAAGACAGATACATCTGTACAATGAATGCTTATCTCTAGCAGAAAAGGAAGAAAAAATAACTGTGGAAATACTATTTCTTTATTTATCAGAATCTGTGCATCTTCAATATGTTTTTTATTAAAGGTACTATAAAAGTCTAATTCATAAATCTGTTTTTCCTCACTATTTCAAAAGTTATCCAAACACAGTAAGTAAAAACTGTATATAATATAGACAAAAAGTGTGAAGGAAAAGCAGTAGAGTAAATAAGGGGAGGGGCAACTTTTCTTTAAATTCTGACAAACAGTGCATAAAATTATAATTTGATTTCTTTTAGTGGTAATTACAGTTGTGAATTCATTGAGTGTGAAGCTGGGAAGTTACCTGCAGAATTTTCTCACAGCTGCTAAAATGATCATTGTCACAATCATTATTGTAAGCGGAATTGTTCTCCTGGCGCAAGGTAATAAAATATGTTATTTGAAAAAATTATTTTAGCTTTTGTTATGATCATTAAAAATTCTCCACTGACAGAAGTGATGCAGAAATAAGGCACAGCCCTGAATCTGCTCATTCAGGGTTTTAGTTCTGCATCTCTTGGAAATTACGGCATTTTCTTTCAGAGAAGGGGATGGGTGCAAAATGCAACACTACAGATCAATTAATACAAAAGGGTATTAATTAATTTTATACGTGAAAAGTTTCAAAACATGGGACATGTGGGAATGTTTTTTCATCTGGTGGGATTATAAGAATTAATTTCAACATTGATCAGTAATCTTCCTCTTATTTGCAGGAAAAACAGATAACTTCAAAGATTCTTTCAAGGGCAGTAAAATTTCTGTTAGCTCTATCAGTTTGGCATTTTATAATGGACTCTGGGCATATGATGGATGGTAAGAAATCTTTATTAACCTTCACAGTTACAGTTTAACAGCCTTTAACTGGTTTACTCTCTCCATGTAAAACTCTCTGAAGAAGTTAACAACTGACTTGTTATTAAGAAAGTCTTGATGAATTCTGGAAAAAGAACACTAGTTTGGGTAAAAACCCCCAGAACTCCACCCTCTTTTAGTTGCTATTTATTAGGGAAAGAAAATATATTAGATCCCAAAAGGACTACTACTACTGCTCTGGTGCTGAAGGTACTTTGATACTGCAGAAATGAGGAGAATATAACACATTTAATTCCATTGTGTTAGACAAAATAGCTTCCCCTGCAGGTCACCTCATCAAACTCCATTTCTTGTGAAATATGGTGTTTGATTAGTCCAGGAGAACATAAAAAGGAACATTGTGTCAGAAATTATAAGGTTCAACTTGCAGATTCTTTTTCTTAGGGAATGTCAGTTGGCATAGAGTCCTGTTGGCACAAATCCATTGTTATTCTTAAATGTGCAAACTGCAAAAGTCTGTACATAGGTCAGTACTTTGGAAGCAAATAAGAATATAATCTTGATCTACCACGCAGCAATTCCCATTTAAAAGCTTTTGAAACTGAACTTATTTTAAATAGGTTCTTTTTTTAGGTTCTGTTTCAAGCTTGAGTGTCTCAACTCAGGCATGTAAGTCTGTTAATTCAGGCATTCATATGGACTTTTTAAGAGGGCAAAGAAGCTGATTCCTAAATAATTATTTGTGTATGTAACTACCAGGCACTAACATCTGAAAATTTGCCTTTGAACTGTAAATACTGACTCTTCAGATTTTCAGAGTGGATGAATATAAAAACCTTGTTTCATTTGGTCTACACACTCTAGCAAAAATGGTTATTTGGAAATTATAATTCAGATGGGTAAAATTCTTAAAAAGGTTTTCATGCCTGTCTTCTAAAGGCAGTGTGACTTACAGAGCCACTCTGAAACAGCAGCAGACTTGCTTTTCTCTTTGCCCTCAGCACACTCTTGCTTCTTTTTTTAAAAGACTCAGATACTGCAAAGCTTGAAGTTGAAAGGCAATTTTGTAAATCTAAGATGTCTGCCAGATTTTTGTTAGATTATTCTGGGATATTTTATCCAATATTTAGAGTCTTAGAGATGCTAGAGATAATCCAGGAAGAGATGGTGAATCAAGAGGCTGACTTTTGGATAAGAAGCTCACATTGGTTTTGTCCTGCAGTTTTCCCACTTAAAATATTGATTTTTCATTTTTTTTCCATTTTAAAACTGAAAAGATGAAAAACAATAACACAAGAAATAACCTCACCTCATAGTATAGTGGTATTTAAACCCCTGACTGCTGAAATACTCTATGAATGTTTTTCCTTCCAGGAATCAACTCAATTACATCACAGAAGAACTTAAAAATCCTTACAGGTAAAACTGTGTAGGAAAGCAGTGTTTTTACTGGCAAGAAATCAAGTACTATATATTTTCCTATAAGCAAGCATATGTTTTGGTTTGTTTTTTAAAAGCACTAATCTATTATTCAAGGTTTGAGCACTAACAGACAAAGCTAATTAGCTAATTATTATTACAGGCTTTGTATCTCTGCATAATTTGTACTTTTCCTTTTTTTTTACAATCCTGATTTCCATAGCTCTAAAGTGAAAAAAAAAAAAAAAAAAAGGAAAAGTAAGAATCCACAGTTTACTATGACAACTGTAACAGAGATCCAGCAATGCTGATGGGGTCTTACTTTTCCATTCTTTAGAAATCTACCACTCTCTATAATTATTGGAATCCCCTTGGTCACAGTTTGTTACATTCTGATAAACGTTTCCTATTTCACTGTGATGACTTCAACAGAGCTCCTGCAGTCCCAGGCAGTTGCTGTGGTAAGCTACTTAATTCTGTAATAGAACATCTGCATTGAAGTCATTAAATTCCATTCATTTTTTGTAAGACACAATTCATTTTAGTCTAAGCTGTCAGTGCCACCTTTTCCCCCACTATGTACTATCATTCCTTAAGCTAAAATTTCAGTTATGCCTAATTGAAAGAGTAGTTCTGTCATCTCCAAATGGGAATAAAAGAGGGAAGCAAAAGTAAAGCAGTGTTCTGCAAATGTTCTGTAAACATGGCACATCAGAGAGGGACTGCTTTCCATAGGCATCAAAAAGATGGAAAGAGAAATAACATCTGACAGTTCCTCTGCCATTTTCAGTGTTCCCAGTATTTCTGAGAAAGAAGCACATGCCATATGACAGTACAACAAAGTTTGTTGCTATGGAGATAACAGCAAATAGTCCATCATTCACTTCCACCTATTCTTTTTGGGCTTTTTTCCTTAACAAATTTGAAACATAGGATTTTTACATTTTTGCAAGACATACTCTTACAGGTAAAAGTAGAAGTTTCTGAAGCCATAAAAAATACATCTGCCCCTTGAGTTCCACTCAGTAAATTTTCTGTGTCTCTGAAACAACTGTTGAGGTCCTGCAACAATTTTCCTAATGCTAGTTTTTGGGGAAAACAAACAGTACGTGACAAGCATTTAAATACATACATATATATATATATATATATAAAATAGTCTAGCCCAGTGAAGAAGTACAGTACTATTGAAACGCTTTAAAAATGAAATAAAAACTAAATAAACATTTATTTTAAAAATTTAAAATAAAAGGTTTTAAAATTTAGCTCTTCTGTGCATTTCAGCAGCTTGTCTGCACCAAAAGGTAGAGCAAAGAATGTCTGAAGTTAAATCTTGTATAAGAACTAGTCCTCTTCAGTACACCTTTAAACTTACAATCTGAACAACACACAGCAACTAGCACTGAACTGATCAGACTGAATGAAGAAAACCTCAGCCCTGGCTCTGAGCAGAGGCAGCACAACAGAAGGAGTGCCTGTGCAGAGGGGTCTGTACAGCTGTAAGCAGCCTTGGAGTGCCCTGCTTCTGGACCAGGAAACATCACTGATGTCAGACTGGTGCAAAACCAAAGTTCTTTACGCTTGACTTACTAAAAAAAGACCAAAACCAACCCAACTGAAAACTAAACCTACCTGTCAAAACCATTTAAATTCAAATTCGTTTGCTGTTGGTCAATGTACCTACCTGGGATCTACAACAAGAACCCACAAACCACACCACAGGTGAAAGCTCAAATGTAGTGAAAGACCAGAGGCAGCTTGTCCTTGTTTGCCCCCAGGCTCAGGCTGTCAGTGCTGATGTTACTCCTTCTAGAGAGGCTGAAAGCAGCCTCTTTCTGTGTGGACAGTGCTCTGCAGCAATGCCATCTTCCTTCCCTCTGTCTTTGCAGACACATCCCAAAGCAGGTGTCTTTAAGGGAATTTGATTTCTGGGTAGTTTTTACAGCTGCCTTCCACTGTCTCCTACAGATGTTGCATTTTAAACACCATGGCAATAATACTCCATTTTATAGTGGTCAATGAATGAATCCAGGTCTTTATTTGGCAAAGTATTCTTTAAAAACTACACAAAATACACAACACGGATTTGTTGGTAACACAGCTCAGATACCCATTTAACTACAAAGAGGCTCAAACATTACTGAATATACTATATGGTAGTTAATATGACAAAAGTGATTGATTTTAATCCCATTTCCCAGACATTTGGAGATAGAGTCCTTTATCCAGCCTCTTGGATAGTTCCTCTCTTTGTGGTATTTTCAACACTTGGATCTGCCAATGGCACCTGTTTCACTTCAGGCAGGTAAGTCCCCTTATTCCAAATATCTTCACATGAAAGGTTTTGAAGGGCGTAAAAATTTATATGCATGTATCTACAGACATAAGGACATTGTTTTGATCCACATTGCACAAAATGTAATTTGAAATTGCCTGTAAATCCAGCTACATTGTTTAATTTTCAAAAATAAACAGTGGCTATTCAGGTTTGAAAAATTACAAAACACGGTCTCTTCTTAATTCAATGAAGGTATACTACTATAGCACAAAAGGTTTTTTTCATCTCTCATAAATTTTAAAGCTGAGAATTAAACAGTTAAAAGTTACCAGTAAAAACATGACTACACCAGCAAAGGTATCTGAGAAGCTATTCCTTTCTATCAGTTGTTCAGCACTTCCTTTTACTATTTCAATTATTTTAAGATTTCAAAAGCATCTGAATACAATGTGACTTTAAAGACCTTTTTTTGACAAAAGGTTGTCAATATAGCTTTTTGCTACGAAACACATGAAAAAGGAAATATTTAATTAAAAGGGACACAGTCGGTAACATTTCCCAAAATAATTTTCAATTATATGTGCAAAATAATGATTCTGAAATTAGTTTCAAGTGCACTATTTTAATACTGGTTCAGAGTGTATTTTAGCTCACTGCTTTAATACTGGTTATTTCATTTCCCTTATTTTGAACTGCTACAATCTTTAAATCCCAATGCATATCAAAGAAAATACTGATGAAATTAGCTGGATATCTATTATTAGTAACACTGTTTAAAGTCTAGGTGCCACACTAACTGCATTGCCTTGTTTTTGTTTTGTCAGACTTGTTTATGTTGCAGGTCGTGAAGGGCACGTGCTGAAGGTACTGTCTTACATCAGTGTTAAGTACTTAACACCAGCACCTGCTATCATATTTTATGTAAGTATATATTTAAATACAGAAAAAATATTACTGCCTATCACCAAAAATTCTCCAGTAATACATACTTTCACAGCTTCTTACAAGCAGTTTTCACACTTATCATTAACTATCTAGACAAGAAAATTGCTAAATACATTTTGGAAAAAAGACTACATAAAACCCCCTGCTTCTCTAATTTGAACATACTCATTGCAAAACTGGACTTTAAAAATCAAAATGGTTAAGAATCAATGGTGTGAGAACAAAAACTTAAATGAATGGTTAATATTAGGAAATGCTTTCATAGGATGCTTGCCAGCAAGCTATCATTACCCTGTTTCCTCCATGTAGGAATATTTCCTCCATGTAGAAAATTTACATCTCACTAAAAAAAGTTCAGTCAGTAAATACACTTAAGAATAAATCTAGAACATCTTGTTATTTTTATTTTACCCATTTATCTTCAAGTCAAAAAAAGATATATTCAATCCTGTCAGGAAAATTAATCCACAAACACCAGAGGTTTATGGCCAAAAAGGAGACAGAGGAGTCCCATAACTTTATTTGAATAAAGGGAGAGGCCATGGGGCATTCCCCGTGGGGTCTCTCAAATTATTAGAGGACACAGCCTCCTTTTTATCCTAATTTCCTGGCCACATTTCCCTCTCTTTTCCCATTGGCTGAGGTACTTGGGAGGTCCAGACCTCCTGCATCACCTAATACAGACCTCATTTCTGAAGTGTGACCCCTGCTTTTTCTTTCTCCTTATGTCTCTGTTCTTTTTCTCTAAATCCAGACATGTAGCACAGTCTTGAGTGAGTAACAGCCTGTGTCAATTAGTGGAATTCCTATGGAATTTATGGTTCTGCCCATTGCTTCTTTCATGTCTCCATATCTGGCCTTAGCTATCCTCAAGCCCACAGTTTGTTTGTAAAGACATCTCCTCCTCATTCCTTTCAATCCCAGTAACATTAAAAACCTAAAAATATATTGTGTATCTTCAAGATAGTCAGTCAACAATAAAACAGATTAATGTATAAAAATTATAAGCATTTTGACTTAAAATGGAATTAAGATTGCACACAAAAATAACCACATGTTGGCAGGAGTCAATTGCAATATTTAAAAGTGCTGCAATACACTTACACCCAAATATTTAATCAAAAGCATTCACACTTCATACTCTGGGACACTACACATGCAGTTGTATTGAAAGAAAGTAAAATTCAGCCTTCTTCTATAATAGACCACACTAATTTTTGTTTTCATTTTTAGGGGACCATTGCTATTATTTATATTATTCCTGGTGACATTGATACACTCATAAATTACTTTAGTTTTGCAGTCTGGATATTTTATGGTTTAACTGTACTTGCACTAATTGTTATGAGGTTTACAAGGAAGGAAGTCAAGAGACCTATCAAGGTAAGTTCTGTATGGCTTTTCCTCCATTCCATAGATGCTGTAGCATGAATTCACACTCAGTATCTGGATATTTAAACAGCCCCCTTGGGCAGTACCTTGTTTTTTACTCCCCTTACCTGAAATCCAACCATTTAACAACAGATCTGCACTAGGACTCATAAGCTCAAAGCTCATAAGGACTGGGAAAAGATTACAGAAAGTTGATTTTCACTTGCACAGACCACAGGTCACAAGCCAAAATTTCAGGGATGGGTAATTGCAGCCAGCAGACTGCCATTGAGAGAATATACAAAATAAGACCCCAGGTCATTGCATGCAAGTCACTTCCCACATTTATTAAAATGCAAACTTGCACACTGCAATTTGAAATATTCACTAAGAGATCATAGTGGATAATTTGGCAGAAGAGTTATCCCTGTCCGTATTTCTGCTACTCCTTCAGTTGCCCCATCTGCTTCCAGAAAATTTTAAAGTAGAAAAATGCATAAGGCAATAAAAACATTTGTTCATACAGGCCACTTCTGTAAAAACAGCTAAAGAATGAAGAAGTGATTTTCTTCTTTGTATCTTGCAGGTACCCATCATCATTCCTGTCATAGTGACATTGGTCTCAGTTTTACTGGTATTGGCACCAATTATCAGTGCACCTGAACTGGCCTATTTGTACTGTACCTTATTTATACTTAGTGGACTCATAGCTTATGCACTTTTTGTTCATTTAAAATTCAGCTGGGCACAAAAAATATCAAGTAAGTATACCTCAGGCAGCCAGCTCTAAACCCAATATTTGCTAAACTTGAGATTAATTGGTATAATAAAGTTCACTACCTGGTCAATCCCTTGTAAAGCATGTGAGCAGAATGTGGAGGGAAGCAATTTCCCTAGCATGCAGTGGGCTTTACTGAAGACTGTATTTCACTCCTTCCTGCTGAAAAGAAGTAATGTCTGACTTGAGGAAAAATTAATTCACAAAAAAACAACATATCACTGTAGTAGCACAAAGGAACAGAGCTAATTAATCTGTAAAGTTAGATTTTTACTTATCTGTATTTCAAAACATTGCTTTAGCCATTAACTGAAGATTAGCAGACATAAATTCTTATGCCACCAAACACTGGGCTTTTACCTCTGATGATTAATTTTACTATCCTTGCTAAAGAAAATGTTAACAGCATTAAGATAAAAAGATAATCCCAAGGCTGAGTACAGTGAAAGCTGCAAGAACCCAGCGTGACCATTTATGAACTGATTGTATAGTCCCTAGAGAAACTCTGATATTATCTCAGGTAAAACAGGATACACAGGTATTTCTAAGAGGCTAATTGGAATTAGCTGAATACAACAGCATTAGCAGTTCTACAGACATTAAAAAATCCATAATCTATCTCTATTGTCCCCAGGATGATTAATTATAATGTAATAATTATAATTAATTATAATTTTAATTATGTAATTGGAAGTATTGTGCTCTAATGTGTTTGGAAATGTAGAATGCTGTAGTTTGGATCTTAAGACTGCTTATTCCCCACCCTTTATTTTTCATTTTGAAATAGGAATTCAGATAAAAAAAACAACTACACAGAAGGATAGTTTTATCACTTAAGAATTTGAATTGAAATTTCTCTTATAAAGCCTCTAACAATAAATCTTTTCCTCAGAGCCCATCACTATGCACCTCCAGATGCTTATGGAAGTTGTTCCAGAAGAGGAAGTTACTAAATGAAGTATTTTATACCCACCAGGTTGTTTTTAAGTGCTGTACTGGTTGAAGTACATTCAATTTAGTTTGGCACATATATATACTTGCTAAATTGTAATGTTTGTACTGGTGTATTAGTTTTGCAACACTTCAGTACTTCAAAGCATCAAATGTATCTAATAAAAGATTTCTAAGCCAGACTACAGTGTCCAGCAAAGTTGGTTTCATTGTTTGTTATAAATTATGGTGTCTTGTTTTCTGAATTAAAATTTTTAGCAAATATGTGTTTTAATGTCTTTACAAACAATTCCATGAGTGTCAACGTCTTTGAAATGGGTGTCAACGTCTTTATTAGGGCTGATGCTGAAGATCTTGTTACCTTCCCTTTCCTTCTTTGCTGAGACAACTCCTTTAGTGCCAGGACGATTTCTTTCCCAGGGGTTGGCTTTCAGTGGACACCTTGGATCTTCACTCCCTTTTTTTGTGACACTTGTTACTCATTTTGACTTTTCCACCCTGCAACATGAGGGTGTTAGAACCTTATGAGATCTGAATTGCATGACAGCAGGACTTGTTCATCACATCATCTCCTCTCCCTGGTCAATGTCTTTGAAATGGGTGTCAAGGTCTTTGAAATGGGTCAATGTCTCTACCAGCTTCAAGCCACAGGTTTGTTACAGAATCAGTTTGACTCCTTGAACCGACAGGGGTCTGCTCAAGGCTGAGATTCGGAACTTTGGGGGAAAATGCCAGGTTCAAGGGGGATATGGGGTAGGCGGTTTGGGAAGGCTGCACCTTCCTGGTACCTCAGCCAAGGGGAAAGGAAGAGAGAAGCGTGTGGCCAGGAATTTGGGATAAAATGAGGCTGTGCCCTCCAAAACCTCCACAGAGAAACCCCCGTGGGTGTGTGCTCCAGTGGACTCTCCCATTATTTGAATAAAGTTGCAGGACTCCTCTGTCTCCTTTATGGACACTGGTTTTTCATAGCGTGATTTTCCATACAAAATTACTCAGAAAACCTTTTCAGTTATGAAGATGGCAAAACTTAGCAGCAGCAGTGTCAAGATGCTTCTGATGACACTATGGAAAGAATAATGCAGCTCTTACAGCATCACAGAAAGGACAAAAATCACATTAACACCAGACTAGCTCTATCCTCAGGTTCTCAGACCACATATTAGCTATAAAAACATCAGTCTTTGGAGTTGGATATTGCATTCTATAACATCAGTCTCACAGAGAGACATTCTGGGTCTGCAGCCTTAAAAAAAGGTCCTAGAACAAAAAGGAAGGCAGTGCTGAGCATCACTTTTCTTATGAAGCTTTAATCGGTGCAACACACATTGGTGTTATGTTTTTTGGTTTCAGCTACATACACCTTTACATTTTCACTCTCTCACTGAGCCCAGATCCATAATTTAATCTGGAAACAAAAGGGGAGTAAACGGCTTCTGATTTTCACATTCACTTCGAAGGACATCAACACCTATGAGGCTATGAGCTCCTTTCACTCTATGTACTATCACATTCTCTAAATCATGCAGAGCTCCTGAACCTAAACTAACTGTACCAAGCATAAATATTGGTCAAAAAAGGTGCCTGCTCAGCAAATGGTTGCTGTCTCCACGTTTAACTGGCATCATGTGAAAAGCAGCACACCCCATGGAGTGATGCACTTTACCATCTGCTGCATGTATCATCACATTCTTTCATCCTTGCCAAGCCCAGCTTCAAAAGTTGCTCTGTCCAGCAATTGCTCCCTGTCCAAAGGTTCTAGAACAAAACGTGAAGTGCTGGCCTTCACTTTCCCTTTGGAGTTTATGAAGTGCAGGACACAGGTCTGTGTGCTCTCTGCACCCTCACGCACTTTCAGCCCTTCCCAATCCAGGCTGGAGCAGGTCTGTTCCAGCCAGGTCTTCTAAAGGCAGCCCAGGGATGACACTGAGGAGCTGCAGCAGCTGCAACTGCTTGCATTGAGGAATTACAGAGGACAGGGAGAGGCAACACAAGCAGTAGATGTACAACAAAATCTACCTCTGCTCAAGGACGCTGTGCAGCACCTATAGAGGGCACTGCTCCCCCTGGAACTCCTCAGGTGGTCCATAGGAAATTTATGGAGGAGCTTTTGCTGTAGCACCTTGAGAAAGCAGCATTTAAACAAGACAGAGAGGAGAAGAGCCTCAGGAGTCAGATGAGCTGGGAAGGCTCAGCTCCAAGAGCTCTCACTCTGAGTCTCCTCCTTTTCTAAAAGCAGTAAGAAATGCTTTTTAAAGGCAAGTTGTGCATCAGAGAGAGAATTGCCAGGAGACATCCCAGTTCACTTTCATGTAATGCACTAATTAATGCATTGATCCATGGGTATGGGAGAAGATTTTCCCCATGGTTCCTGCACTGGTCAGTGGCATGGGTGCAGGATGAGATCAGGGTGATTCTGGCAGTGTTTGTTATATCTGAAAACTGTTTATTGATAAGGAAAGGTCATGGTCCCGACCAGAGAGGGAACAGAAAAGAGAGCAGAGAAAGAATGAGAAATGGAGAGAGTAACCCAGAAGAGGGACAGAGCGTTTCCGCTGGAATGGAGCAGCTGTGCTGCCAACCGCACCGAGCGTGTGTGCCCGCCGCGGCGGGCCGGGCTCGATCCGCCGGCAGAAGGGCCGGCTGTCCCGCGGGGTGCGGCCGGGCCGGGCTGTCTGTCCCCTGAGCCATCCCCCATCAAACACTCTGATTCATTCCCTCCCTCTTCTCCCGTCCCTGCAGGGCTCCATTGCACCTGG
>NW_024510767.1:0-6701 GCF_017590135.1 Pyrgilauda ruficollis
TGGCAAATTTGGGGTTAAAATGGTGTGAGGTGGGCGTGCCCTACCTCGAGGTGGGCGTGGTCAGCCTTTGGGTGTGGTCCCTGGGGGCGTGGTCACGGTGGGTGTGGTCCTGGGGGTGTGGTTTCCCTTTGGGGTGGGGTACACGGGGAAGATTTGGGGTGAAAGCGGCAAATTTGGGGTTAAAATGGTGTGCTGTGGGCGTGGCCAGGGTTTGGGTGTGGTCCCTGGGGGCGTGGTCACGGTGGGTGTGGTCCTGGGGGTGTGGTTTCCCTTTGGGGTGGGGTACACGGGGAAGATTTGGGGTGAAAGCGGCAAATTTGGGGTTAACATGAAGGGCAGTGGGCGTGGCCGGGGTTTGGGGCGGTCCCGGGGGGCGTGGTCACCGTGGGTGTGGCCCTGGGGTGGGTGTGGTCATGTGGTGGGCGTGGCATGGATTTTGCAGGGTGTTAATGAGGGAGAATTTTGCCAAAAGCGGCAAATTGGGGTTAAATTGACGCGGTGTGGGCGTGGCCTATTACGGGGTGGGCGTGGTCACTGTGGGTGTGGTGCCGGGGGCGGGGTTTCCATTTGGGGCGGGGTTAATGAGGGAGAATTTGGGTTAAAATAGCAAATTTGGGGTTAAAATGGCGACAGCTGGGCGTGGTCAGTGGGTGTGGCCATCGAGTGGGCGTGGCTTGAACGGGAGGGGCGTGGTGTAATTTGGGGGAGGGGCCAAAGGGGGAAAATGAGGCGGAAAAGGGGTGGAGTTAGGGTGGGGGAAGGGGCGTGGTCAGGAAGAGGGAGGAGCTTGCATGGGTGGGCGTGGCTTGGGGCAGGTGTAGGGCGTGTCCAGCAGGGTGGGCGTGGCTAGGGAAAGGTGGAGGGTGTGTCCCATGGGGTGGGCGTGGCCTGAGCCAGGTTTAGGGCGTGTCCCTCAGGGTGGGCGTGGCTTAGGTCACATCTAGGGCCTGTCCAGCAGGGTGGGCGTGGCTTGAGGCAGGCGCAGGGGTGTTTCCCACGGGGTGGGCGTGATCCGGGCAGGGTGGGGGCGTGTCCCCCGGTGGGGGGGCGTGGCCCCGTGCTGACCCCGCCCCCAGTTCCGGTACAAGACCCGGGTGTACAAACAAACCAACCTGGACGAGAAGCAGCTGGCCAAGCTGCACACCAAGGTGCGTGGGACACGCCCCCTGCCCCGAGGCCACGCCCCCTCCGCCTCCCGACCACGCCCCTCCGATCATTGACCACGCCCCTAATTGCTGAACCCGCCCACACTGTGTTCTGGCCACGCCCCTTTTCCGCAGTAACTCACCCAGCTGTGGCCACGCCCCCTCAGTCTCTGACCACACCCCCTGGTCATTTACCACACCCCTGATTGGCCCAATTTCCTGGGCACACCCCCTTTCCCCCTAGGCCACGCCCCCTGCACTTTGGCCACACCCTTCTTATAAACTCACCTGGCCACGCCCCTCTATGTGGCCACGCCCCTCAGGTCACGACCACACCCCACCTTGACCACGCCCCTTTGTGCACTGGCCACACAGCTGGGGACAGGTGGGGACACAGGGGTGGCACAGGGCGGGCGCTGCACCGGGCGGTGTGCACGCGGCGCTACCCCGCCCTGCTGGTGAGCCCGCCACACCTGGCACACCTGGGGACAGCTGGGCACACCTGGGGACAGCTGGGGACAGGTGGGGACACAGGGGTGGCACAGGGCGGGCGCTGCACCGGGCGGTGTGCACGCGGCGCTACCCCGCCCTGCTGGTGAGCCCGCCACACCTGGCACACCTGGGGACAGCTAGGGACAGCTGGGCACAGCTGGGACACCTGGGCACACCTGGGGACACCTGGGCACACCTGGGGACAGCTGGGGACAGCCACAGCACACCTGGGGACACCTGGGGACACATCTGGGGACAGCTGGGGACACCTGGGGACAGCTGGGCACACCTGGGGACACCTGGGCACACCTGGGGACAGCTGGGGACAGCTGGGGACAGATGGGGACACACCTGTGGACTGACACAGAACACCTGGGGACACACCTGGGGACAGATGGGGACACAGGGGTGACGGCCCTGGGTGTCACCAGGGCATTCCAAGGATGTCACAGGGGGTCCCAAGGACGTCACGGGGGGTCCCACGGGTGTCCCCAGGGGGTCCCACAGGTGTCCCCATGTCCCCACAGGCGCTGCTTGACCTGGGGGTGTCCCCAAATAAAGGGGGTGACACCCCTGGGTGCCCCAGGGCAGTCTGGGGGTGCCATGGGGGGTCTGGGGATGTCCCCAGGGGGTCCCACGGGTGTCCCCGCAGGCACTGCTGGACCTGGGGGGTCCCCAAATAAAGGGGGTGACGCCTGTGTGGATCCCCTGGGTGCCACGGGGGGGTCCGTGGGTGTCACCAGGAGGTCCCAAGGATGTCACAGGGGGTCCCAAGGACGTCACGGGGGGTCCCACGGGTGTCCCCAGGGGGTCCCACGGGTGTCCCCGCAGGCGCTGCTGGACCTGGGGGGGTCCCCGAACTACAAGGACCGGCGGGGGCTGACCCCCCTGTACCACACGGCCATGGTGGGGGGGGACCCGCGGTGCTGCGAGCTGCTGCTCTACAACCGCGCGCACATCGGCACGGCCGACGAGAACGGCTGGCAGGAGATACACCAGGTGACCAACTGTCGCTGTCACCGTGTGACACTGTCACCGTGTCACCGTGTGACCCCGTTATCCCATCCCTGTGTGACCCCATCACCCTGTTATCCCATTCCTGTGTCACTGTGTCACTGTGTCACTGTGTCACACTGGCACAGCCGACGAGAACGGCTGGCAGGAGATACACCAGGTGACCAACTGTCGCTGTCACCGTGTGACACTGTCACCGTGTCACCGTGTGACCCCGTTATCCCATCCCTGTGTGACCCCATCACCCTGTTATCCCATTCCTGTGTCACTGTGTCACTGTGTCACTGTGTCACACCGGCACGGCCGAAGAGAACGGCTGGCAGGAGATACACCAGGTGACCAACTGTCACTGTCACCGTGTCACCGTGTCACCGTGTGACCCCGTTATCCCATCATCACCCCATGTCACTGTGTCACTGTGTCAGTGTGTCACACCGGCACGGCCGACGAGAACGGCTGGCAGGAGATACACCAGCTGAGGTGACAGCTGTGTCATTGTCACCTGTCACCGTGTCACCCTGTCACATTGTCACCCTGTCACCCCATCGCCCCATCATCATCCCTTCCCCGTGTCACCCTGTCACATTGTCACTTTGTCACGTTGTCACCCCATCACCCCACCTCTGTCACTCTGTGTCACCCCGTGTCACCCTGTCACCCCACCCCTGTGTCACCGTGTCGCTGTTTTATCCCGTTGTCACAGTGTCACCTGCCTGGTGACAGGGACAGTGCCACCCTGTCATGCTGTCACCGTGTCACACCAGTGCAGCTGACAAGAACGTGTCACCCTGTCCCCGTGTCACCATGTCACCTTGTCACCTTGTGACCCAACGCTGCTGTCACCCTGTTAGCGTCACCATGTCACCGTGTCACCCTGTCACCGTGTCACTGTGTCACCATATCACCCAACCCTGCTGTCACCCTGTCAGTGCCACTGTGTCACCCTGTCACCATGTCACTCTGTCACTGTGTCACCCTGTCACCGTGTCACCATGTCACCCTGTCACTGCATCCCCATGCCAGTGGCAGATGTCACCGCGCCACTCTGTCACACTGCCACATCACCGTGTCACTGTCACCCCATCATCCCTGTCCCCAACGTCCCCAAATCCCAAATGTCTCCAAATCCCAAATGTCCCCAACACCCCCAATGTCCCCACAATGTCCCCAATGTCTCCAATGTCCCCACAATGTCCCCAAATGTCCCCAACACCCCCAATGTCCCCACAATGTCCTCAATGTCTCCAATGTCCCCACAATGTCCCCAAACCCCCATGACCCCGATGTCCCCAGTGTCCCCAAAGTCCCCAGTGCCCTTAACGTCCCCAATGTCCCATGTCCACACAATGTCCCCAATGCCCCAATGTCCTCGATGTCCCCCCAATGTACCCACCATGACCCCTAAGCCACCAAAAAATCTGATGTCCCCAATGTCTCTGATGTCCCCACAATGTCCCCAAACCCCCAATCAACCAATTGTCCCCAATGCCCCCAATGTCCCCAAACCCCCATGACCCCGATGTCCCCAGTGTCCCCAAAGTCCCCAGTGCCCTTGACGTCCCCAATGTCCTCGATGTCCCCACAATGTCCCCAAACCCCCAATCAATCCATTGTCCCCAATGTCCCCGATGTCCCCAATCCCCCCAACACCCCCGGTGTCCCCACAGTGTCCCCAACGTCCTCAATCCCCCCGGTGTCCCCGGTGTCCCCACAATGTCCCCAAACCCCCATGACCCCGATGTCCCCACAGTGTCCCCAATGTCCCCAAACCCCCAATCAACCCATTGTCCCCAATGTCCCCGATGTCCCCAATCCCCCCAACCCTCCCAATGTCCTCACAGTGTCCCCAACGTCCTCAATCCCCCCGGTGTCCCCGGTGTCCCCACAATGTCCCCAAACCCCCATGACCCCGATGTCCCCACAGTGTCCCCAATGTCCCCAAACCCCCAATCAACCCATTGTCCCCAATGTCCCCGATGTCCCCAATCCCCCCAACCCTCCCAATGTCCTCACAGTGTCCCCAACGTCCTCAATCCCCCCGGTGTCCCCGGTGTCCCCACAATGTCCCCAAACCCCCATGACCCCGATGTCCCCACAGTGTCCCCAATGTCCCCAAACCCCCAATCAACCCATTGTCCCCAATGTCCCCGATGTCCCCAATCCCCCCAACCCTCCCAATGTCCTCACAGTGTCCCCAACGTCCTCAATCCCCCCGGTGTCCCCGGTGTCCCCACAATGTCCCCAAACCCCCATGACCCCGATGTCCCCACAGTGTCCCCAATGTCCCCAAACCCCCAATCAACCCATTGTCCCCAATGTCCCCGATGTCCCCAATCCCCCCAACCCTCCCAATGTCCTCACAGTGTCCCCAACGTCCTCAATCCCCCCGGTGTCCCCGGTGTCCCCACAATGTCCCCAAACCCCCATGACCCCGATGTCCCCACAGTGTCCCCAATGTCCCCAAACCCCCAATCAACCCATTGTCCCCAATGTCCCCGATGTCCCCAATCCCCCCAACCCTCCCAATGTCCTCACAGTGTCCCCAACGTCCTCAATCCCCCCGGTGTCCCCGGTGTCCCCACAATGTCCCCAAACCCCCATGACCCCGATGTCCCCACAGTGTCCCCAATGTCCCCAAACCCCCAATCAACCCATTGTCCCCAATGTCCCCGATGTCCCCAATCCCCCCAGGTGCCACATTGGTGACACACAGTGACACCTTGGTGACACGTTGGTGACAAGCTGGTGCCACCTCATTGGTGCCATGTTGGTGACACGCTGGTGACACTTTGATGCCACCTTGGTGCCACCTTGGTGCCACCACACTGGTGTCACACTGATGTCACGCGGTGTCACATTGGTGTCACCACACCGGTGACACACCGGTGACACGCTGGTGTCACATGGTGCCACACGGTGCCACCGCGGCAGTGACACGCTGGTGCCACCACACGGTGCCACACGGTGCCACCTCAGCGGTGACACGCCGGTGACACACTGATGTCACACGGTGCCACACGGTGACACCACGGCGGTGACACGCCGGTGACACACTGATGTCACACGGTGCCACCGCGGCGGTGACACGCCGGTGACACGCTGATGTCACACGGTGCCACACGGTGCCACTGCGGCGGTGACATGCTGTGGGACACAGGGACATTGGGGACATTGCAGGGATTGGGGGCGTTGGGGACATCAGGGACATTGGGGGATTGGGGGGAATGGGGACATCGGGGACATCGGGGACACTGGGAGTGTTGGGGACTTCAGGGACATTGGGGACATCGGGACTGGGGACATTGGGGACTTTATGGGGCCATTGAGGGCACTGGGGATGGGGGGATTTGGGGGGTTGGGGACGTTGGTGACACGCTGGCGCCACGTCGGTGACACGCGGCGCCGTGTTGGTGTCACGTCGGTGACACGCGGTGACGCATTGGTGCCACACTGGTGACACGCGGTGACACCTTGGTGCCACGTTGGTGCCACGTTGGTGACACACGGTGACACCTTGGTGCCATGTTGGTGCCACCACACTGGTGGCACTTTGATGCCACCTCGGTGCCACGTTGGTGGTTGACACCGTGCCACGTTGGTGCCACCACATTGGTGACACGCTGGTGACACACGGTGCCACGTTGGTGCCACCACGTTGGTGCCATGCCGGTGCCACATTGGTGACACACAGTGACACCTTGGTGACACGTTGGTGACAAGCTGGTGCCACCTCATTGGTGCCATGTTGGTGACACGCTGGTGACACTTTGATGCCACCTTGGTGCCACCTTGGTGCCACCACACTGGTGTCACACTGATGTCACACAGTGTCACATTGGTGTCACCACACCGGTGACACACCGGTGACACGCTGGTGTCACACGGTGCCATGTTGGTGCCACCATGCTGGTGACACACTGATGTCACACGGTGCCACGCTGGTGCCACCACGCCAGTGACATGCTGGTGTCACACGGTGCCACTCTGGTGACACGCCGGTGACACGCTGGTGCCACCACGTTGGTGACACGCTGGTGCCACCACACGGTG
>NW_024510768.1:0-509 GCF_017590135.1 Pyrgilauda ruficollis
CTCCAGGTGCTTTTGCCTAGACTTTAAAAAGCAGCTTTTCCACTGTGACTAGAAATCCATGAAGATTTGTATTCTTTAATCAAAATTAGCATTTTTAACCACAGCCCTCTGGTTTTTTCCATGACAAATGGGCACAAATGCAACAAATTTCTCCTGCAAAGTACTCAGATTTGCTTATACAAAGAAATTACGTGCCTATGCCTCTTTCCAGACCATTGTCTCCTATATAGTGTATCCATGAATATTTCCCAAATCCAATTCCCAACATTCACTAGGAAAACAAGAAAAGCTAAGTTATGCACATGTACTTTTGATCTGGTAGAATTTATTCTGTCATATAAAAGCTGTTCCTAGTTCCAGTTCCTTCCCTGAACATGTCCCCTAGGGATCCTGCAAGGATTGGTTTAGAAGAAGCCAACACATTTCCACAGAGAGACTGACAATTGTGAAGAATGTCAGTGTCAGCTACAGAACTAGCCCTCGTACTAATTAAAAAAAAAAAAAAAAAA
>NW_024510769.1:0-509 GCF_017590135.1 Pyrgilauda ruficollis
CGGGCTCTGGGACCAGGAGGGGCTCCGGGGGATTTGGGGGATCCCAGACGGATTTTGGGGATCCCAGAAGGATTTTTGGGAGGAATTTTAGGGATTTGGAGGTGATTTGGGCAATCTCCGAGGGGATTTTGGGGAAATCCTGGGTGATTTTAGGGGGATTTGGGGAAGATTCTGGGGCCTCCTGGATGGATTTCAGTGCGGATTTTTTGTGTTTTTCCCGAATTCCGGCGTTTTTCACTCACTTTTTCAGCTTCTCTCCGACGGCGGGCGAGGCCGGGGGGCGGGGCGGGGCCTTTTCCCGGGCTCCGGGCGGGCTCGGGGAGCGGGAGCGGCTCCGGGAGCGGGAGCGGCTCCGGGACGGGCTCCGGGAGTCGCTGCGGCTGCTGCGGCTCTGGCTGCTCCAGCGGCGCCAGGAGCGCGCCGAGCGCCGGGAGCGGCTCCTGCGGGAGACGGGGAGAGCCGTGAACAGGGGGAAATCGGGGAAATCGGGGGGGAAAATGCTCTGAAAA
>NW_024510770.1:0-509 GCF_017590135.1 Pyrgilauda ruficollis
AGTCTTGTCAGGAGTAATTAGCTGATTTGTGTGAAATTCTTTAAGGTTGTGGAATAAAACTGCAGTGGATTACATGCTGTTACCTACAAAATGTAAAACCTAAGTGTGAAATATGTGTTGTCAGTGCAAGGCTCTGTGTTCTATCTCAGAAGATTAAGCTGTTTTTGTGTTGGCATTTTGGCAAAAAACAGCCACAAAATTACTTCAGTTTTGTTGGTTTGGGTTTTTTCAATAATTTGAATCACAGTGGTTCTTCTCTGTAGATGACTATTCTGTGTGTGCTGATTGTGAAATGCTTGCCAGAGGTTTCAGCAAAAAGAGGCTGGGCTGTAGCAGCCTCTCCACTATTTCTGTTGCCTAAACTGAGGCATCTGACTGCCTCTCAAGGTAAACTTCTCACTCATTCTCCTCTGTACTACTGAGAAACCACTAGTAGGGATAATTTTGCTTCCATTGTTCATAACAGCCATTTTGAATTGGAAAGAAGTAACTGTCCTCCTGATCTTCTG
>NW_024510771.1:0-509 GCF_017590135.1 Pyrgilauda ruficollis
TTTTTTTTTTTATGATGGTTTTTACACTGCCTTGATCACCACAAACCCATAATTAGGAGCAAGCCCTGCCTCAAATCCCTGAGTTGTGCACCCCAGAGCAGGCAGCAGGGGCTGTGTGTGCTTCTGACCTGCTGAACAAGGGCTGAGGGGAGCTGCCAGGCTCAGGGACAGTCACCTCCTCCTGCTTTGATCTGTAGTAACCTCAGAGTAACCCCTGAGTTACAAGGGTGTTGAAGGAAGGGTCTCTTTCCGCTGTCTGGCAGCAACAGTGCCCAGAATCCCTGACATCCCCCCTTCTAATCACCCCAGAGCATTAATTAAGATGCAATTACACCATCCCTGGGTAATTAGGGATGTGATTATCATTAGCAATTAGTGCAGGATTCTGTCCCCGCAGTCTGGGGACAGCAGTGTGAGGAGTCCTGAAGGCTGCAGTGAATTCCAAAGTCAGAAGTTGAGGGATGCCCCCAGAAAATGCCTGCTCTTCTCTGAGCAGGGCATGTGGGCAT
>NW_024510772.1:0-509 GCF_017590135.1 Pyrgilauda ruficollis
TGGGGTTTCCCGGTTCAGGATCAGTTCAGGATCAGTTCTGGGGGTTTTTGGGTTCCCCAGGTGTGCCCAGGCGTGCCCAGGTGTGCCCAGGCGTGCCCCGGCTCACCTGCACGCTCAGGGTGTTGGCCACGATGCCGTCCAGCCGCCCCTCGGCGAAGGGGTCGAAGGTTTTGTCCGGGCGCCGCAGCGGCTCCGGCTTGAGCAGGAACCCCGAGGAGGCGTTGGCCTCGAAGAGAGCCAGGTTCAGCTGCAGGGGCACGTCTGGGACAGGTGAGACAGGTGTGACAGGTGTGACAGGTGTGACAGGTGGGCCATTTTTGGGCCGTTTTTTTGGATACTCGACGAACTCGAGGGGGCTCTTGGTGAGCTGCTCCAGCCCCTTGGTCTCCACGAACGACGACATCTCGAAGCTCCTGTTGCGCTCTGGGGGCCCCAAAATCCCCCAAATTCACCCCAAAACCCAAATCCGCGCAGGACCGAGCCCGAAGCCCCAAATCCCACCCAAAATT
>NW_024510773.1:0-509 GCF_017590135.1 Pyrgilauda ruficollis
TTTTTTTTGGTGTGCAGCACTCATAAAACAGCCCCTGTGATGGTGCTCATTGTTTTGTCTGAGATCCAGAAAAGGAGGGCACAATCTCAGCTATGAACTGGAAACCAATCCTGATTGTTCACTGCTGACACACCCTCACTGATGGATGCTGAAATGAATTGAATAGGAACTTATAAAAAGCTACAGAAAATTAGAGCTGGTAGCAGTAAAGTAAATAAGGCTTTTGAGTATGACAAGGAAAGGTACTGCAATGTCCAGCCTCTGCAGTTTTAAGTTGGCCAATGCACTGTAAAGTGCATGTGAAGTATTGTCAGCATCAGTGGGGTTGTGCTGTGTCACTGCCAAATCCTCCTGCACCATCAATCTCAGCAGGATCAGCTTAGAAATCAGCACCTGTAAACTTCATCCTGGTATTTCCATGGACAATCTGGGGAAAAAAAGTGCAAAGTAATGCTTTTCACTAATTTCAGCTTTATCCTTCCTTGTAAATTATCAATGATATCCAATGC
>NW_024510774.1:0-509 GCF_017590135.1 Pyrgilauda ruficollis
TTTTTTTTGGGATTTGCTCACTCTGTTTCCGGACCAGCTGCAGCCCCAGGACGTTTTTGGGGGGCCCAAATTTGGGGTTCCCCCCCCTCTGCTCCCTCCGGAGCGCCGCCTCCAGCTCCTGCTCCAGCGGCTCCAGGTGCGCCTCGGTCACACCTGGGGAGACAAAATCCCAAAAAATCCCAAAATTCCCAGGCTCAGACCCCAAAATCTGCCCCGGAATTCCCAAATCCCAAAAATCCTGCAAAAATTCCCCCAAAATTCCACCTCAAATCCCCCCAAAATTCACAAATTCCACCTCAAATCCCTCCCAAAATGCCACCCAAAATTTCCCAAAAATGCCCCAAAAATCCCCAAAATTCCCAGGCTCAGACCCCAAAATCTGCCCCGGAATTCCCAAATCCCAAAAATCCGGCAAAAATTCCCCCAAAATTCCACCTCAAATCCCCCCAAAATTCACAAATTCCACCTCAAATCCCTCCCGAAATTTCACCCAAAATTCCCCAAAAAAT
>NW_024510775.1:0-509 GCF_017590135.1 Pyrgilauda ruficollis
ACCCCAACGGAAATACCCCAAAAACACACGAAAATAACCCAAAAATACCCGAAAGAACCCAAAAACACCCGAAATTAACCCGAAAACACCCGAAAGAACCCAAAAACACCCGAATTAACCCAAAAACACCTGAAAGAACTCAAAAACACCTGAAATTAACCCAAAAACACCCGAAAGAACCCAAAAATCCCCCAAAAAACCCCAAAACCAGCCAGAAAAACAAAAAAAACCCAACGAAAATACCCCCAAAACACCCGAAATTAACCCAAAAACACCCGAAATTAACCCAAAAACACCCGAAAGAACCCGAAAATACCCGAAATTAACCCAAAAACACCCGAAATAACCCAAAAATAACCCGAAATTAACCCAAAAATAACCCTAAATAACCCAAAAATAGAGAAAAATCCCCAAAAAAACCCCAAAACCAGCCCCAAAACCAAAAAAAACCCAACGGAAATACCCCAAAAAAAACCCGAAAGTAACCCAAAAATAACCCGAAAGAACCC
>NW_024510776.1:0-509 GCF_017590135.1 Pyrgilauda ruficollis
ACTTCTCTGAGTGCCCACAACTTACTCAGAGAGTGGAAAAAAAAATAACACTGCAAGTTCAGCGTGATCCAGCCTCACTGGAAATGGTATGAACAGCATAGAAGATGTCAGGAGTATTTCTGATGTTTAGGTGCAGAAACACATTAGGGCAAAATGCCCAGAAAACCACAGGAAGACCCAAAATTACAGTTGTGTTAATACAAAACCTGGATAAATAGAGACAAGATGACTCCTCTTTGCTTGTCTTTGGACCAGAAGGAGTGTGATGGGTCTGGCTTTCTTTGCCTAAAGGCTGGTAGGATACAGGAAGAAATGGGAAATGGCTGCCAGGAGGACTTGACAATTTATGGTCAATTTACAGCAGCAGTAACAGCAACATAAAGAGATATGGATTAAATCTTCAACAGTGCTGGGTTAGACTTCCATAAAAGGAAGTCACTATCTCCATTGAAGGAAGAAGTATTTTGGAAATAATGTGGATTTTAAAAATATTTGTGAAAAAAAAAAAA
>NW_024510777.1:0-509 GCF_017590135.1 Pyrgilauda ruficollis
AAAAAAAAAAAAAAAAAAAGAGATCAGGGACAAAAGAAAAAGCAAAGAGAGAAAGCCAAATAAGCGTAAGTAAATGCTCAAAAGGGCTGATTCAAGCTAATATTGAAGCAGCAGGTTTTAAACAGGACATCAGGGAGGAGCAAACTGAGTGAGACTCGTAAGTGACTTGGGTAGAAGGTTGTTTTACAGACAGATTGTTTGCAGAGGTTTGAAAGGCTACAACAAGTTTGGCTGCAGATTTCCAGGCATTACAGTGTGGGCTCACAGTCCTGGCCCATCTGGCCTCCTGCCCACACTGGGGGCATTCCAGCCTTGGTACTCAACATGGTGTCACCAAAGTTTATGGCAAAGGTCCTGTTGACTTTGCTAGGAGTGTAGGGAGGTCTTCACAGAGCAGCAGCTATTTTATGCCACGTTTGATCCAGGAAAGAAGGGCAGGTGCTACCACAAGTTTCCCCTAAGCTTTAGAATGCTGCCAAGGGGAAAAAAAAATCCAACAGGAGGAAAGA
>NW_024510778.1:0-7208 GCF_017590135.1 Pyrgilauda ruficollis
CGAGCACTACATCGACTGTGAGTGACACAGGGGACGCAGGGGACAGAAGGGACACACGAGGACAAAGGGACATGGGGACATGTGGGGACACGGGGGGACACAGAGGTGTCTGAGGGAGCAGCACCTCAATGGCACCCCCAGTGTGTCCCCAGCAGTGTCCCCAAGAACGGGGGGGACACTGGGGGGTCGTGGGTGACACTGGGGTGGCATTGTCACCCTGCATGTCCCCATGGCCGGGTGGTGACACGGGGTGGCACATTGTCACCGCGTGTCCCCAGGACTGGCAGGGGCTGTGGTGTCATTGTCACCACGTGTCTCCATGGCCAGGGTGGTGACGCGGGTGGCCGTGGGGGGTCACATTGTCACGGCGTGTCCCCATGGCTGGGTGGTGACACGGGGTGTCACATTGTCACCGTGTGTGTCCCCAGGGCTGGGGTGAGCGTGGGGGTGTCACATTGTCACCGTGTGTCCCCATGACCGGGTGGTGACACGGGGTGGCACATTGTCACCGCGTGTCCCCATGGCTGGGTGGTGACGCGGGTGGCCGTGGGGTAGGGGTGTCACATTGTCACCGCGTGTCCCTGTCCCCAGTCAACAAGCGCCTGGACGAGTGGGTGACCCACGACCGGCTGGACCTGAAGCGGGTGCAGGTGCCCCGCAAGGAGGCCAAGACCCCCACCAAGAACGGCCTGCCCGGGTCACGGCCCGGCTCCCCCGACAGGGACACGGTGAGGGACACCGGGGGGACACCGGGGGGGCACCGGGGGGAAATTGTCACCGCGTGTCCCCAGGACTGGGGGGGGCTGTGGTGTCATTGTCACCGCGTGTCCCCATGGCCGGGGTGGTGACACAGGTGGCCATGGGGTGTCACATTGTCACGGCGTGTCCCCATGGCCGGGGTGGGACACGGGTGGCCGTGGGGTGGCACATTGTCACGGCGTGTCCCCATGGCTGGGTGGTGACACGGGGTGTCACATTGTCACGGCGTGTCCCCATGGCTGGGTGGTGACACGGGGTGTCACATTGTCACCGCGTGTCTCCATGGCTGGGTGGGACACGGGTGGCCGTGGGGTGGCACATTGTCACGGCGTGTCCCCATGGCTGGGTGGTGACACGGGGTGTCACATTGTCACGGCGTGTCCCCATGGCTGGGTGGTGACACGGGGTGTCACATTGTCACCGCGTGTCTCCATGGCTGGGTGGGACACGGGTGGCCGTGGGGTGGCACATTGTCACGGCGTGTCCCCATGGCTGGGTGGTGACACGGGGTGTCACATTGTCACGGCGTGTCCCCATGGCTGGGTGGTGACACGGGGTGTCACATTGTCACCGCGTGTCTCCATGGCTGGGTGGGACACGGGTGGCCGTGGGGTGGCACATTGTCAGGGGACAGGGACACGGGGACGGACACCGGGACACTGGGGGGACAGGGGACATGGTGACGGGGACAGGGGACAGGGACAGGGACATGGTGAGGGACAGGGGGACAAGGGGACGGGGGACGGGGACATGGTGAGGAACACTGGGGGACAGGGGACAGGGACATGGTGAGTGAGACAGGACAGGGGGACAGGGACACAGTGAGAGACGTGGGGACAGCAGGGGGGTCACAGGGACATGGGGACATGAGGGGACATTGGGATATGAGGGGACACTGGTACCCGGTGAAGGACATGGGGGGGAACAAGGGGAGGGGACATTGGGACACTTGGGGACATGGGGGACACAGGAGGGGACATGGGGGGGGACATGGAGGGACACCAGGGAAAAGGGGACCGAGGGAAAGAGATGACAAAGAACACCGGGAGGACGAGTGACATCGAGGGGACACCGGAGGGACAGAGAGCTCTGGGGACAGCAGGATGGGGACAGGGGACATCGTGGGGACAGGAGAGCAGGTGTGACAGCAAGGGACAGAGTTTGGGGACACCAGGTGCAAGGACAGGGGGATTGAGCAAGGCCAGCACTGAGGGGACACAGTGGGGGGACGTGGGGACAGGGACAGGGGACACTCGGAGCCGTTGGGGACAGACCTGGAGTCCCCAAACCCCGTCGTGGGGTGACACTCACCCCCCACGGCAGGGACATCCCCTGGGGACAACCCTTGGGGGGTGGTGACATCCCCAGGACCCACCCAGGGGCCACCCCGGACCCTTGGGGACATCCCCAGCCCCTTTAGGGGACCTTGGGGACATTTCTGACCCCTTTGAGGGACCTTGGGGACACCTTTGACCCCTTGGGGACACCTGCAACTCCTTTAGGGGACCTTGGGGACATCTCTGACCCCCATGGGGACATCTCTGACCCCATGGGGACATCTCCAATCCCTCTAAGGGCACCCTGGGGACATTTCTAACCCTTTTAAGGGACCTTGGGGACGTCTCTGATGCCTTGGTGACATCCCTGACCCTTCTAAGGGGACCTTGGGGACATCCCTGACCCCTTGGTGATCCCCCTGACCCCTCTAAGGGGACCTTGGGGACATCCCTACCCCCTTGGGGACACCCCTGCCCCCTTGGGGACATTCCTGCCCCCTTGGGGACACCCCTGACCCCTCTAAGGGGACACCCCTGCCCCCTTGGGGACATTCCTGCCCCCTTGGGGACAACCCTGACCCCTCTAAGGGGACCTTGGGGACATCCCTGCCCCCTTGGGGACATCCCTGACCCCTCTAAGGGGACACCCCTCCCCCCCTGGGGACACCCCTGTCCCCTCGAGACCACCCCCACCCCTTTAGGAGCCCTTGGGGCCACCCAGGGCTGTCCCCAGGGAGGGGACCCGGGGGGTGCCGGGAGGGTCCCCGAGCCCGCGGTGGCTTTGTCCCCTGCGTGTCCCCTGCGTGTCCCCCTAAACCCTCCTCTTCCTCCCGGCGCAGAGGAAGAGCCTGGAGCTGGCGCTGCCGGTGGCCCCCGCCAGCGGGAAGAGTTTGCCAGGGCCACCAGCAGGGCCACCAGCGGGGCCACCAGGGCCACCGGCGGGGCCACCAGCAGGGCCACCAGCAGGGCCACCAGCAGGGCCGGGGCCCATCACGCTCCGCCTGCACCTGCCCAAGGAGAGCGAGGCCGAGCCCCCCCAGCGCCCCACGGTAACCCCCGGTGGCCCCAGGGTCCCCAGATGTCACCAGATGGCCCCAGGGTCCCCAGTGTCCCCCAAAGTCCCCAGTGTCCACCATGGCTCCAATAGCCCCCGGATCCCCAGTAGCCCCAAATGTCCCCAGATGGCCCCAGGGTCCCCAATGTCCCCAGTGTCCACCATGGCTCCAATGGCCCCCGGATCCCTGGTAGCCCCAAACGTCCCCAGATGGCCCCAGGGTCACTAAATGTCCCCAGATGGCCCCAGGGTCCCCAATGGCCCAAAATGGTCCCAAATGTCCCCAGGTCCCCAATGGCCCCAGGGTCCCCAGTGTTCCCAAATGTCCCCAATGGCCCTAAATGTCCCAGATGGCCTCAGTGTCCCCAATGTCCCCCAAATGTCCCCAGTGTCCCCAAATGTCCCCAGGGTCCCCGATGTCCCCAGTGTCTCTGGTGTCCCCAATGGCCCCAAATGTCCCCGATGTCCCCAGGGTCCCAGTGTCCCTGGTGTCCCCAGGGTCCCCAGCTGGCCCCAAAAGTGGTCCCGGAAATGGCCCCCGGCAAGTCCCGGTTTTGTCACCCATGGTGTCCCCAGGGTGTCCCTGTCCCTGTCCCTGTCCCCAGGGGGTCCCCACCACTGTCCCTGTCCCCAGGGTGTCCCTGTCCCCGTCCCTGTCCCCACAGCCAGGTGTCCCCTGAGCCTCCCCTTCCTCAGGTGTACTGGGAACACTGGGAGGGACTGGGATGGACTGGGATGGACTGGGAGGGACTGGGAGGGACTGGGATGGACGGGGATGAATTGAACTGGTCTGAACTGGTCTGAACTGGTCCCAGAAGCGCAAGGTGGAGGTGGTGTCCCCGGCCACGCCCGTCCCCGCCCCCACCGAGACCTCGCAGGCCTCCGTGTTCCCCCAGGTGAGCCTCCCAGTATGGGCCAGTAACACCAGTAACAGCAGTCACACACCAGTCACACACCAGTCACACACCAGTAACACACCAGTATCACACCAGTCACACACCAGTAACACACCAGTATGGGCCAGTAACACACGATCTGGGATCATCTGGGGGGGCAGGGAGGGCTTGGGGGGATTTGGGGCAGTTTTGGGGTGATTTGGGGCAGTTTTGGCGTGATTTCAGGGTGTTTTTGGGGGATTTTGGGCAGTTGTGGGGTGATTTCAGGGTGTTTTGGGGTGATTTGGGGCAGTTTTGGGGTGATTTTGGGCAGGTTTGGGGTGATTTGGGGCAGTTGTGGGGTGATTTCGGGGTGTTTTGGGCAGTTTTGGGGTGATTTTGGGGGTTTCTCTCCCCCAGAACGGCTCCGCGCGCCGGGCGGTGGCGGCGCAGCCCGGCCGGAAGAGGAAATCGGCGTGCCTGGGGACAGACGAGGTGGGGACACCTGGGGACACCTGGGGACACCTGGGGACACCGCGGGGGAGGGGCCGCCCCGCCCCGGGGGCTGCGAGGGGGAGGGGAGGAGGGAAATGGGCTCTGGAGCTGGGGAAACTGAGGCAGGGGAGGGGAAATGGCTTGGAAATGAGGAAAATGAGGCAGGAAAGTGAAATAAAAAGCCAAAAAAAAAGAGTTTTAATGAGATTTAACTTCGGGAAACTGAGGCAGGGGTGGGGGAATGGCCTGGAAATGAGGAAAACCAAAAGAGGGATAAGGAAAAATTGAGTGGAAATGGGGAAACTGAGGCAGGGGAGGGGAAATGGCCTGGAAATGAGGAAAACCAAAAGAGGGATAAGGAAAAATTGAGTGGAAATGGGGAAACTGAGGCAGGAATAGGGGGAAATGACCTAAAAATGGGGAAACTGAGGCAGGGATGGGGAAAAGTAAGCTGAAATGGAGAAAATGTGAAAGACCACCTGGAGACAGAGAAACTGAGGCAGAGAGAGGGAAAAAAAATCAGCTGAAAATGGGAAAACCAAAGGAACAGACAAAAATTACCTGAAAATGGGAAAACTAAAGTAGGAACAGAAAAAAATCAGCTGAAAATGGGAAAAGCAAGCCAAGGGCAGGGAACCCCCTGGACCCAGGGCTGGCCGTGTCCCCAGCTGTGTCCCCAGCCCTGTCCCCCGCCCTGACCCTGCTGTCCCCCCCCCGTCCCCGCTGTCCCCAGCCCTGTCCCTGAAACTGAGGCAGAGAGAGGGAAAAAAAATCAGCTGGAAATGGGAAAACCAAAGCCAAGGGCAGGGAACCTCTCAGCCCTGGGGCTGGCCATGTCCCCAGCTGTGTCCCCACTGTCCCACCAGTGCTGGCTGCGTCCCCACCCTGTCCCCAGCCCTGTCCCCACCCTGACCCCGCTGTCCCCCTCTGTCCCCTCTGTCCCCCCCTGGGGAGGGATTTTGGGGTGTCTGGGGGGGATTTGAAAGGGTTTTGGGGCGTTTGGAGCAAGTGGATGGGAGCACTGAGGGATGAAGGGTGGGGAAGTGGGGGGGAAAGAGAGGATTTGGGGAGGGTCTTGGGGGTCCTGGAGGAAGAAAAAGGGGGTTGGGGGATTCCTGAGGGATTTGGGGAACTCCAGGAGGGATTTTGGGGTGGTCCCAGAGGTTTTTGGGGTCCTATTCCTGGGTTGTTTTTGGGTGCAGTCCCAGGGGTTTTTTGGGTGGTCCCAGGGGATTTTGGGGTCCCATCCTGGGGGGTTTCCTGCAGGAGAAGGAGTCGACCGAGGATTACAACGTGGCCTGCATCCTGACCCTGCCCCCGTACCAGCGCCGCGGCTACGGCAAGCTGCTCATCGAGTTCAGTCAGTGCCCCCCAAACCCCCCCAAACTCACCCCAAATCCCATCCCAAACCCCATCCCAAACCCTGGGCACTCCCAAATCCCTGGGCACCCCCAAATCCCTGGGAACCCCCAAATCCCATCCCAAACCCCACCCCAAACCCTGGGCACTCCCAAATCCCTGGGAACCCCTAAATCCTACCCCAAACCCTGGGAACCCCCAGACCCCACCCCAAATCCTGGGAATCCCCCAGATCCCACCCCAAACTCACCCCAAATCCCTGGGAACCCCCAAATCTTCAGGTGTCCTCACCTGTTCCCCCTGTCCCACCTGTTTCACCTGTCCCTCACCTGTCCCCCCCGTCCCCCCGTCCCTCACCTGTCCCCACCTATCCCACCTGTCTTACCTGTCTCCCCTGTCTCTCCCCTGTCCCTCACCTGTCCCCTGTCCCTCACCTGTCCCCACCTATCCCACCTGTCTCACCTGTCTCTCCTGTGTCCCTCATCTGTCCCTCACCTGTCCCTCCTGTCCCCTGTCCCCACCTGTCTCTCCCATGTCCCTCCCTTGTCTCACGTGTCTCTCCTGTGTCCCTGACCTGTCCCCTGTCCCTCACCTGTCGCTCATCTGTCCCTCCCGTCACTCCCCTGTCCCTCCCCTGTCCCCTGTCCCTCACCTGTGTCACCTGCCTCTCCCGTGTCCCTCAAATGTCCCGTCCCTCCCCTGTCCCTCACCTGTCGCTCACCTGTTGCTCACCTGTCCCTCCCGTCACTCACCTGTGGCTCACCTGTCACTCACCTGTCCCGCATCTGTTCCTCCCCCGTCTCACCTGTTCGCTCTGTCCCTCCCCTGTCTCTCACCTGTCCCTCCCATCACTCCCCTGTGGCTCCCCTGTGGCTCACCTGTCTCTCCCCTCGCTCACCTGTGGCTCACCTGTCTCTCCCCTCGCTCACCTGTGGCTCACCTGTCTCTCCCCTCGCTCACCTGTGGCTCACCTGTCTCTCCCCTCGCTCACCTGTGGCTCACCTGTCTCTCCCCTCGCTCACCTGTGGCTCACCTGTCTCTCCCATCACTCACCTGTGGCTCACCTGTGGCTCACCTGTCTCTCCCGTGGCTCACCTGCGGCTCACCTGCGGCAGGTTACGAGCTCTCCAAGGTGGAGGGCAAGACGGGCACCCCCGAGAAGCCGTGGGGGGCCTCACACACCTAGGGGGACCATAAAATATCTGTGTCCACCTTTAGACACCTGGGTCTCACACATAAATTTGTTCCTCAGCTGTGCACACCTGTATGGGGTCAGTGCACCCTGACACACCTGTGCACACCTGTACACACCTGTCTCACCTGTGCACACCTGTACACACCTATCTCACCTGTCCCTGCAGAGTCAGTACATCCTGACACACCTGTCTC
>NW_024510779.1:0-509 GCF_017590135.1 Pyrgilauda ruficollis
GGTCGATGAGGGCCTGCGCGCCCGCGGGGGGAACAGGAGCCCCAAAACCGCCCCAAATCACCCCAAAACCGCCCCAAATCACCCCAAAACTGCCCCAAATCACCCCAAAACCACCCAAATGTCCCAAAATCCCCGGATTTCACCCCAAAATCCCCGGATTTCAGCCCAAAATCCCCGGATTTCACCCCAAATCCCGCACCCCGCTCGCGGAAGGTCCCGCTGGGCTCGTAGCGGTCGATGAGGGCCTGCGCGCCCGCGGCGCCCAGCGGGGGGAACAGGAGCTCGTTGAGTCTGGGGTCTCTCTGCCGGGAGTTGACGAACTCGCGCAGCTGCTCCCGGCTCACGTACGGCTTCCCCGCGGCGCCGCTGCGGCCCAAAACGGCCAAAAACGGCCCAAAACGGGCGGGAAAGGGAAAAAATAAACCAATAATCAAAAAAAACACCCCAAAAACGGCCCAAAACGGCAGGAAAGGGAAAAAAAGAAACAAATAATCAAAAAAACACCCCAA
>NW_024510780.1:0-509 GCF_017590135.1 Pyrgilauda ruficollis
TTTTTTTTTTTCCCTAAGAAATGAAGTTGCCCTAACAAAATTCAGAAGCAAAGAGATTCCCCATTTTGCACTTCACGTCACTGAATTTTTCACCATATTGAGCCAAACCATGGTATCATCCTCTTATTTTATATTCTGCAGCCAAAGCTGGCAGAGTTGTTACATTCATTGCTTCTATGAGAATGCTTTAAAATGTTGATAGATGACACCAAGGCTTAACAATTGCCCTGTTGGTGTTCCACAGCTTATTAAGAACACCACCATAAACCCAAACCTCTGTTTTTCCCAGAAATGATATCAATATTTTTTATTCTCGACACAGATCTCCCATATTAACCATAATTGAGAGGCTGGGAGGTTACAGCTGCGAGGTACTTAAAGCTGAAAGCGTGAACTCTGGGGTGGGAGGGCTGGAGGAAGAAGCCAGCTCTCCTGTCTGAAGATGGCCACTTAACCCTCTGCTCAAGGAAAGGCCACGCCCAGGACTTGTAAATAGGAGTGGCTGAACT
>NW_024510781.1:0-509 GCF_017590135.1 Pyrgilauda ruficollis
TTGGTTTCCTAATTGCACAGAATTAAATAAAAACAGTATTTAGCTTTCTCCTTAGCTGAATTTGGCTTCTCTACTCAGCTCACCTGTAAGCAGAGAAGATGGTGCTTATTAACGGGGACTCCTTGGTGGATGGCACCTGAAGTGGTGACATGTGAACCATATGACCCCAAAGTGGACATATGGTCTTTTGGAACTGTGGGAATTGAAATGGTAGATGGAGAACCTCCTTACTGGAACCAAAATCCTGCCTCAGTAAGGAGCAAATACTCACTGATCCCGCTGTCTTTATCACCTGTCCCATGTCCTGCGTGCCATTGGACAAAACCATTGCCGTCTGCTGGAACTACTTCCACAAAGGTCCCCTCCTAAAAATGTCCCTGCAACACATCAGCATCTCATGTAGATTTGGTTGCATCAGTGGGGGCACTCAAGCTCTACCACATGCAAACAAACTCTATTCTCAGGCAACACTTTCCTTTCGCTAATACGTGGTTCTAATTGTTTTGTCT
>NW_024510782.1:0-509 GCF_017590135.1 Pyrgilauda ruficollis
GATAAAGAGTCAGTTTAAGACAACTGTTAACATAAAATAAGTATGTAAGTTGTTAGTATTGAATACTCAAATATTAATTTATTCTTACGTTAAAATTCCAAAAATACTTCTAGTCTAAAAAGAGGTCACCTTGACTTTCATAACAATTTTACTGTGTTGATTGTGACCTTACTGTTGTCAGAAAGAAGAACAAGTATTTCTTAAAGGCTAAATATTAAAATAACTGCCTGCTCTAAAAATTTGGTAGCGTTACATGGATTGCGGAGAGAAACTTGCAGCTTCTGTTGAATTGGTATTTGTGAGTTTGTCTGCAAACTCCAAGCTGAAAAGAAACAAAACAGTACTCAAAGTATCATAGAGTCACTAAGGCTGGAAAAGACCTCAATGATCAAATCCAGTCTTTGACCTAATCCCACCAAGTGCACTAAACCATTTCTTAAGGTGCCACGTTTACTTGTTTTTTGAACAGTTCAAGGGATAGGGACTCCACCACTTCCCTGGGGATCCTG
>NW_024510783.1:0-509 GCF_017590135.1 Pyrgilauda ruficollis
TTTTTGGGGTGCAAAGGGGATTTTGGGGCTGACCTGCAGCAGGTCCCCGCAGGCCGCCGCCAGGAGCCCCCTCTGGCTGAAGTCCAGGTGCGAGACCCCCGCCGGGACCCCCCAGCGCCGCAGGACCCCGAAGGTGCGCAGGTCGAAGACGCGGATCTGCCTGTCCAGCCCCGACGTGGCCATCAGCCTGAAACGGGGGCAAAGTAAGGGCAAATCGGCCCAAAATCCGGTCAAATTCACCCCAAAATACGGCCCAAAATCCCACAGAATTCACCCAAAATCCAGCCCAAAATCCAGTCCAGTTCACCCCAAAATCCAGTAAAATCCACCCCAAAATACGGCCAAATTCACCCCAAAATCCGGCCAAATTCACCCCAAAATCCGGTCAAATTCACCCCAAAATACGGCCAAATTCACCCCAAAATCCAGCCCAAACTCCAGCCCAAAATCCAGTCCAGTTCACCCCAAAATCCAGTAAAATCCACCCCAAAATACGGCCAAATTCACCC
>NW_024510784.1:0-509 GCF_017590135.1 Pyrgilauda ruficollis
CAGTTGCCTCCATCCATGACAGAAGGTTTCAGGGCCACAGGGGCGATGGCAGGCTGAACAGACAGAATGCTGTTTTATTAGACATCGTTTGCTGAGAAGAAATAGAAAAATGTTGAAGGATCCAGTCAGATCAATTTTGATAGGTTTCCAGCATCTGTGTACAACACACAGCTGGACAAAACTTTGCCGTCAACTTACAGGCTGTCATTCACAACAAAAAACCCAGCACACTGTCAGACCTAAAGCTGCACTCCTTGAATACTTAATGCACTCAGCAACTGTCCTATCCTGCCTGACAGACTCTGGCCAATTCTTGTAGTTTTAAAATCCAGTTTAATCTTACATTGTATGTTTCCCCCTTTTTCTGCTGTATGTGATGACTGAAACATGACAGGAGGAAATGGATGTCGATTCAGAGGCTGTTTGGTTGCAGACAGCATGCTGTGGAGGGAGAATCATGGAACCATTGAATGGTTCGGGTTGGATGTGACCTGAAATGTCACCTCATT
>NW_024510785.1:0-509 GCF_017590135.1 Pyrgilauda ruficollis
CATTCACTTTCACACATTCTTTCACACTCTCAGCACACGAAGTGGATCCCTGTCGCCAGAAAATCACGGGTCCCTGTGCCCCCCCCTTGGCTTGGGGTTGGCCTCAGGGTTTCAGTATCACTGGGCCTCCGGGAAGGTCGTCTCTGGTGCCAGTTCACCTGTGAGGCTGTCTGCGTGTCAGTCACACTCTTAGCCACAGCCCTCTCCACAGGCCCAGGAGAACAATGGCTTGTTTGTGGGTCACCTACACTTTATGCCACAGCCCCCACCCACCTGGGGGAACAATGGCTTGTTTGACTCACTCTCACACACACAACAAGACAATAATAAGGTACCTTTTACTTTCAAATCGCCTATTATAGTTTTAGGTGTTACTGGCCAGTCCCGGTGCTCTTGGATATCCCTCAACCCAGCTGTGTTGTCCAACCCCGGATGCTGTTGGACATATCCTCAATCCGGCAGAATTTGCTCAACCCTGGATACTCTTGGAATGTAAATCCCTCAACCCA
>NW_024510786.1:0-509 GCF_017590135.1 Pyrgilauda ruficollis
ACTGGGATATACTGGGAGGGGGGTTGGGAGGCACTGGGATAAACTGGGATTGACTGGGGGGGACTGGGAGGAACTGGTGGAATTTGGGCTGAATTTGGGGTTTTTTGGGGCAGAATTTGGGATTTTTTGTGGGTTTTTTGGGTAGAATTTTATAATTCTTAGGGCGGGATTTGGGGTTTTCTTTGGAGCAGAATTTTGGGATTTTTTTTGTATTTTTTTGGGGTAGAACTTTAGAATTTTTTGTGGCAGATTTTGGGATTTTTTGGAGCGGAAATATAGAATTTTTTGGGGCTGAATTTGGGGATTTTAAGCAAAATTTTGGGATTTTTTTGGGGGTGAAATTTTATGATTTTTAGTGCAGAATTTGGGGGGGGTTGGGGTGGAATTTGGGGTTTTTTTTAGGGCACAATTTGGGGGATTTAGGAGTTTTTTTGGAGCAGAAACTTAGAACTTTTTAGAATTTTTTAGTTAGAGTTTTGGATTTTTTTGGGGCAGAAATTGGAGTTTTT
>NW_024510787.1:0-509 GCF_017590135.1 Pyrgilauda ruficollis
CCCCCCAGTCCCCCCAGTCCCACCTCGCAGGCTCCGTGCCGCGGGTGCTGCCGCAGCCTCACGGGTGACGCCACCTCCTCCGAGGATGTCCCCGAGGGGGGGTCGCTCTCCCCGTCCGACCCCATCCGGGCCTCGTCCCCCCCCGGCTCTGGGGACACGGGGGGGTCAGGGACCCCCAAAAACCCCAAATATTCCAAAATACCCCAAAATATCCCAAAACCTCCCCAAATTCCCCCCTGTCCAACCCCATCCGGGCCTCGTCCCCCCCCGGCTCTGGGGACACGGGGGGGTCAGGGACCCCCAAAAACCCCAAATATTCCAAAATACCCCAAAATATCCCAAAACCTCCCCAAATTCCCCCCTGTCCAACCCCATCCGGGCCTCGTCCCCCCCCGGCTCTGGGGACACGGGGGGGGTCAGGGACCCCAAAAAACCCAAATATTCCAAAATACCCCAAAATATCCCAAAAACACCCCGAAAATCCCCCCCCCCAAACCCTGAAAAAAAAC
>NW_024510788.1:0-509 GCF_017590135.1 Pyrgilauda ruficollis
TCCACTCTGTCTGCCATTTCAGAAGAATCCTCTTTTATCTCTTCTGCTGTTTCCTCTTCCAGCTCTGGAGAATACGTTGAATTTTCTTCATTCTTCCCCTCTTGTCAAACACCTTACCTCTCACCGGATGTTCCTCCAATTTCTTCTGTAAGACAGGGAAATAATCTCCTGGGTTGTGAGTAGTCCTCCTGAGGTAATGCAGTTGAATGACAAAGTGGTGACAAAGGAAGAACAATGATGGTTACTGTGCCTAGATTTCACTCACTTGTGGAGAAGAAATGGATTCCTCAGAAGCTGTATCCATCCCTTAGCCTGTCCCTTAGCAAAGGAGGGCTTCTCAGCCTAAGAGCCAGGATTCTTTTGGGTTAATGGGCAGTTACAGACAGAAAAAAAGTCACAGAAAAAATAAAGGTTTAAAAATATAAATCATAAATATAGATGTAAAACTCCTAAATGAAACACAGGCATCTCCAGAATTGAAGGTAGGGCAATTAAGCCCTACAGAATAC
>NW_024510789.1:0-7116 GCF_017590135.1 Pyrgilauda ruficollis
TCTTGGTCTCCCAGTAATGAATGTCTGAACCAAAACCTGCTCAAAATGTGCTGGTTTTCTGGTGGTTTTTCTTTTGCCAGGTGGGAACATGGGCTGCCTTACTTGTTCTTGTGTCCACTTTCCACTTCAGTCCATTGCATTTTCTCTGAAGGGAGTGCAGGAACAGGGAGGTTAGGGCAGTTACGTCAGCAGAAAGGCTACTAAGAATAGATGGTAAGGGCTTATTTTTCTACGCAGTGCCATGTAACTGAAGGCTTGTTTTTGGATTTCACATTCTGTTCCTGCCTGTTTCTGTGAGAGCTGCAAGTGCATTTCTATTTCAAGACTCTGCCAAAAATAGTCAATTATATTAATATGAATCCTTTTTCCTTCATTTTTTCTTTATTTAAATGAATTATCCTGTCAGATTAATGTAAGCAGCAGTTATTTTTAGAGTTGCTGGTGTTGTGCACAGAGTAAATGTAGAACAAATGTGTTGTGGTGGCTTGCTTTTATTTTGTATGTGGAGAGGAGCAAAGGCACAGATTGATCCTGTGTATTGTGGGTGCCAGAGTCAGGAAGCTGAGCAAGGTTTCCTCTCTTGTTGACAGATAGGGGCAGGGAGTTTAACCATGGTGTCACTTTGATTCCTTCCTCTCCTCTTCTCCCTCCTCCTTTCTTGCTTGTAGAGCTGGAGCACAGGGTCACTAAGTTGCTAGATTGGGTGCCTGAGGTCAGGGCCTGAATTTAGAGAGTAGGAAAGTGGGAAAAATTTCTAGATATGTCAAGGCCTGTCTCTTGGTTGTGATACATCTGGGTCTACCTCACCACAACTTGCACTTCTCTCTGGACCTTGCTGTGGTCACAACCCACTGCTCATTTTCGTGACTGTTTATCCGTCTGCCTAATTGTTTTATGTGCAAGTAGCCTGATTTAGGTTTAATCTGGCAGTGATTTTCCTTTATGTTAGATCAGTAGTTTTCTAAATGTCCCCTACAGGGTATTTTGAGGCAGGTTTTTTTTCTGCCTGTGATGATATAAAGATGTACAACCCTCTGAAAGCAGTATAACCTGCTTTCCAGAAATTATAGAAGTAAGATTTTTATTGTCCACTATGCAGTTGAACTCCCCCTAGTGAGTGGGAGTAAGGCCTCTTGACCTGAGGGGGGTGGGGAGAGTGACAGATCATTCTTTTCATCAACCTGCTCTTCTTCTTTGCTTTCCCAAAAGAAGGAATCATGAAGTTACTATGCAAAAAGATCTGTATCTCTTGGGGTTTTGTACTTTAGGTGTTTTGAGGTTTTATTTACACACCTCCCCCTTTGTTTCCTGGACAGGTTTTGCGTGACAGTGGAGTGTTTGAGTACACATGGAAGGAACTTTCAATTTGGCTGGAACACTTGGATAATACAAAAGAAGACCAGAAGGAAGCAGTGATTCAGTTTTTGGAAAGGGTAACAGTGTTCAAATTAGCTGGATAAACAGTGCGAAGAACAGTGTTAGTGGAAACTAGAGATTTTGTTGAGAAACCTGTCAAATACCAGTGAGTGAATTCTGAGAAAAGCATTGTTTGGGATTCTTTATACAAAGGTGGCATTGTTCTTGTCTTCAGTGGGAGGGACAGCAAAATGATGAGTGGGAAAATTAAATCCAAAAAGATCCGTTGTTATGACAGCATTTATTGTTGGTATAAGGATAGAGTGTTGTATGTGTGGATAGCTTTTATCTCCTCTTTAGGTGCCAAAATTATCAGACCTCAGTAAAATGTGATCTTTTACAAGGAAAGCTGACACTTCCTGTTTACTCTTCAGGATGTTGGATGCCCAGTGCTTCATTTCCAGTGCGGTCTTCCCAGGGACTCAGTCTGTGGTAGCAATCTAGATGCCAAATTGCAGTGGACATTTATCTTTTCCATCAGTGTCCCCTGTAGAGCAGGAATCGTGGACGGAATCCTGCAGAAGTAATATGGAACTTGTCCTCCTAAAACCTGCCCAGCTTCCAACCACTTCTAGCACATGGTCTTTCTTAGCAACAGATGGTTCCCCTGCACTTGACAGCTGGTGCACTTACTTTTCTCCCCACCTTTGCTGACAGATCCTTCTGAAGCTGGTGACAAAGCCCTATCCCTACACAGACAAGGCAGCAGATGTGGTTCAGGAAGCCAGCATGCTCCAGGTTGCTATGTTTAAACAGGACTCTGATAACATCAGCATCCCAGTCTCTCACATTGATGGTATGTGGTAACCCCTCAACAACAGAATTCCACGACTTGGGGCTACATTTTCTAGCCCTAATCAGCAAACTGGAGGTGGATAGCTATAGAAATCCTCATATGTAAGGACCTCCAGGATTCAGCCCTCCACGTGTACTTGCTATCAGAAGTCGGAATTGCAAAGTTACCCCCAAACGTAATTTTTGATGTGGTTGTGCCACTTTAACAGTATTTGACATCTCTCTTCATGCTCTTGCAGCAGCATTTTCAAACTAAAATGGAAATTTCGTCCTTCTGCTTGGGGCTGTTCATAGAATCCTGGAATCCCAGAATGATTTGGATGGGAAGGCACCTTTTAAAGCTCGTCCAGTTCCAACCCCTGCCATGGGCAGGGACACTCTTCAGTAGCCCAGGATACTCCAAGCCCTGTCCAGGCTGACTTTGGACACTTCCAGGGATCCCGGAGCAGCCACAGCTTCTCTGGGCAACCTGTGCTGGACAGCAGCACTGAAAGGCACAGTGAAGTACAGCTGTGGTTTTTGTGTTGCACTTAACATTGTATCACCTGACAAATGTGTTTTTTTTTTTTTTTTTGAGGAACGTAAAAGATGCCTTGTGTTCCTGGAATGTTGCATTGTACCTCTGTTGTTTTTCCAGTTAGTCTGGATCCCCTGCTTACATTTTTTCCTTCACTTATTAGTTGTCCTGGATATGGTGATGTTCTGATCGAGGGCAGTGATGGCTTCGATGAAGAAATTGGGTTCTCTTTAGATGAAGACATGATTATCCAAACATTTCCTTTCAGTGCTGTTGTCCCTGCTGCATTAGAAGCCAGGAATATACTGTTGCTTCAGTCTGAACATGGAACAGGTACAGATTTTTTTTGGTTTTATGTGACTTTTCTACTGGAGGAGTGAGAGTGCCATCATTTTTATCCATTTTTAATAATTTCTTACCATTTATCATTTTTTACCTTGAGAAATTTTATTATCTGCCCTGCAAGCAGAAGGAGGTGCAGATTCATGGTGTTTCATGCTCAAGAGGGGCATTGAAGTTCTGTAGGTGCTTCTGCCCTTTTTCCCTGACCCTGAAGAGAAGAGTCACTGTCCCTGCATGGACAGTCTTGGTCTGGAAGTAGTTGGCTTCAGTAACACAGTGTTTTAAGGACAGAGTGTGGAGATCAGGAGAGGAAGGTGGTTTCCATGTCTGTAGGCAGCTCTTCCCTAGATCAGGGAGAGAGGACTGCATTGTTAAATAGGAAATGGATGCATTTTCCAAAGAAAACTTGAGAAATGAAGCTCTGGTGGCAAATACTGGAAAGTTCTACCACCTCCTTGAGGAAAGCATTAAAATCACAGGGCATCAGGTGGGCTTGGAGCAGGATTTGCCAACCCCACAGCACCTCACTAAGTCCTCTGTGTGTATTTGCCAGTCAAGTAGCACCTGGGGTGTGTGCCCCACAGTACAAATCAGTTCTTCTCTGAGGTGGTGCTTCCTGTTAAAATATAGGAACGTTTAGCACAACACAGTGAAGGTGGATCATTTGCTTCAGCAAGAACTAATGTGTGGAGGATTTTTCAGGTACCTCAATGGTCAGGAGCACTTGTCTCGGTCACTGCAAACACTTTTTGATCTTATTCGATACTATTCTGTGTGATGCTCTGTGGGCTGCTGCCAAGGCCTGAAGTAAGGAAAGTTGCCCCAGTGTCTGTGCTCAAGTCAATAGTTTTGTTTATTTTTGCTTTTCTAGGAGCACACATTGTGGAGTACCTTGTTGCTGTTTTCACTGACCTCCTGCACTCTCAGAGAGAACCCCTTGCTCTCTGCTTGATGTTCCAGCTCTATGACAAAGATCTCAAGTCGCTGAAAGTTGCCAAATATCCTCAGCTCTACCAGTTTAATGGATACTATAAACTCTGGATACCCAAGCAATCCCAGGAACCTGTGGTACGAAATACCTGAAGTCACTGAATTCTTAAACCGGTTTTCTGATAAAAACCTCACAATTTATAGAGGTTACATTTCCATCAGAAACAACATTTTTATTGAGCTAATTCCGCATTTCTTGTTGATCACATCGGGACACAAATTTGCTCCAGGCCTTTTCTCTGATGGCGCAAGAGGTGTTTGTGGTGTTTGGGAGGTGATACCAGGGCTCAGGGGTCATACACAGGCTCCTCACCAGGTGCAGCAGAGCCTGGTGCATGCTGTGGCCTCCATTTACAGTGCCTGGAGTTCCCCCTGGGTGGGTTGAGGATCACAGGCCCCCTGGGCTGGGTTTGGTGAATTTTTCTCAGTTCAGCAGTGAACACTACAGATTCCCCTGGGGACACTGCTGGACAGCTCTGTTCTAGCAGGACTGCACACTTGTGCTCCTAGAGCTTCAGCCCGAGTTCAGCTCAGAGTTTTTTCCTCTCCCTGGGTTTTTTCTTGGCCTTTTTTTTTTTTTTTTTTTACTTTAAACAGTTTAAAAAGCACAAGGAGGTAAGCGAAGAACCTACTGTGGCACTGGATTCTGTATTTACCACTTTGCTAAAGAGAGCGTATGAGAGAGGAAGCAATACCTTACTGGAGGATGGTGTTCAGGCAAAATTGAGAGACCTGGCTTCCTGGCTACCATCTGATCAGGTTTTGTTGGGAGTAAAGCACGTGCTGCTATACCTGAAATCCACTGTGGAGAACTTCAGCAGTGTAAGAGCAATATTGTAAAAATATTGTTGTTATATTTGGTTTATTTTAAGGTACAAGGTACAAATGACTTGGCTGTTAAAATTTAGGTTCCAGTTCTGTAGCTCTTTTTTCTCTACTTGGCTCTGAGTCTACACAGCACCATGCAAAACTGCACCTAATTTGTAAACAAATGTCAGTTCTTCTGATTATTGAAGAGTGATGGATTTACTTTGCATGAGTTACCTTACTCATGGGTGTGAGTGCAAATAAAACTCAAGATTTTAATCCAGCTCTTGAATCTCCCTGAGAAGCCTTTCTAAAGAGTAAAATTCACTAGCCTGTGTAACTCCAAATGTCACAGTAGAAATGAAAATCTGTCAGTATTTATTTGGCAGCCGGAGACTTCTCTTATCAGGTTTCTACATAAGGAAGTGGTTCCTTCCCCAATGAGAGGTTGTAATCTAAGTAATTCTTAGTTGACTCCTATTCCTGTTGGATAATTACCCTTCCGCTCCCATTCTCCTCTTTTCTTGACTTCCAAGATGCCTTTATTTCCATAGGTTGGTAAAACTGTGGGTCCTCAACTCATTGACCTCTATGTGGACATTCTGAGCATCTTGTTGTGCCGTGGCAACCAAATAAAGCTGGATCAGCAACAGAAGCAGGAAGAGCATCAGGCTGAGTCAGATCTCTTTATGGATGAGGAGTCTCTGATGACAGAAGTGCCTTCAAATGACAAGGTATCAAATCCCTTCATACAGAGGCACCTATTAATAAACTTTGATTTGATGGATTCTCTAGGGAATAGTTTTGCTGAACAGACAGGTGGTGTTGAGGTCTTGGAGGAGAATTTAGGAACATAGAGCATGTGGTCCAGCAGTTGCAAAACTGCTCTCTGGAGATGTGACCCAGCTGCGTCATCCACAGTCTCACCCCTGAGCTGGAACACAGTCAGGAGAGATCCTGAAAGAGATCACCTTTGCAGAAAAAGATGTATTCCCTCAGCCCTGTGTAAAGCCTTGTTGTGAAAACTATGTACTTGAGGAGGGAAATTTCCCCCCTCTTTCATCTGTTCTGTGAATTTGTGGAGATTAGAATGTGTTGATGAACCCTAGAATATTCAGTTTTTGTCTGGAGATGAGCTTTGACATGTTTAGAATGTTCAGTATAACAGCATAAATGTTGGGAGAATGATATTTTTGTGTTTGTAATTCATTAATATTTTTTATCTTCTGGCCAGCTAGTAGACAATTTCATGTTCAATAATTTTAATATTGTAATATTTATAATTGTAATATTTCCAAGCTGTGGAAAATAGGCAGATGAATGAGGGATTTTTTACCCCGCACTGTGATTATCCATTCATTGATACTGTTACCTCTGTTTGTTACAGACACTGGAGGATGCACTCACCTTGATTTTCAGACATCCTACGCTGGAGAGCTGGTTCCTGGCCTTGGAACTGTGCTCTGTTCCTCAGCCTGGTTTGAACCCTGTCACTGTGAAGCTCCTGTCAGCTCACCTCAATTCCGGGGTGCTCCAGCTGCTGAAAACAGGTGCCCCCATGGTGCAGGGCGTCACAACGGATCACAGACACGTGTTGTCCAAGTATTTTGAAGCTATCACAAAAAGCGTCCTGGAAGAGCTGCAGACTGTGGGGAAGGACAGAAGCCAGGTCTATCTCAGGAAGTCTCACCATCTGCAGGCGCTGGAGGAGCTGTACATGTACATGACTGCAGCTCAGCTGAAGGAGATCACTCTAACCATGCTGCAACTCCCTGAGATGAGCTTGACTGATCAGAAATCTGAAAAATCCCCGTGCAGATGAGGCTGATTTCCTGTTTTATGGATTCTGGTTTCCATGGACTTCTAATAGCTTTTGCAGAGTCCTGATAATCCTTTATATGAAGCAGTTTTGTGTTTTTGATGATGGCTTTCTTGTAAGAATCCTCTTTGAGGCCCCTGCTCCCAGACCAACAAAACACTTGCAGTTTCCTTTGCACCAGGAATTAGGATTGTTGTGTCCAAGAGCTTTTTTCCCTGTTATCCTGTGATCATCCCACATGAGTGTTTGGCTTGCGTGTTCTTAGTGTATCCCTTGAACAAAAATTGCTGTAGAAGCTCCGTGTGCCAAATGTAAACCAGCACCTCTTCTTACTTGCTGCACACAGTGTGTGGTTGAAGAAGTGGACCCAGATGACTGGTGCAACCTTGTGAAGACAGGACTTAAGTAAGTGTTTTCATTTTAATTTGGT
>NW_024510790.1:0-509 GCF_017590135.1 Pyrgilauda ruficollis
TGGGATGGACTGGGATGGACTGGGAGCGGCCCTGAGAGGGACTGGGGTCATCCCAGTATGGACTGGGAGCGCTGTGGGCGGCCTGCACGCTGTCGTTGTACGCTGCAGTGGGGACAGGGTCACTGGGATGGACTGGGATGGACTGGGAATGGCCCTGAGAGCAACTGGTGCCAGCCCAGTATGGGTTAGGGTCATCCCAGTATGGGTTAGGGTCATCCCAGTATGGGTTAGGGTCATCCCAGTATGGGTTAGGGTCATCCCAGTATGGGTAAGGCCATCCCAGTATGGGTAAGGCCATCCCAGTATGGGTTAGAGCCATCCCAGTATGGACTGGGAGCGTTGCGGGCGACCTGCACGCTGTCACTGTACGCTGCACCAGGGACAGGGTCACTGGGATGGACTGGGATGGACTGGGACGGACTGGGATGGACTGAGAGCAACTGGGGCCATCCCAGTATGTGTTTGTTCCATCCCAGTATAAATAAGATCATCCCAGTATAGGGCTGGGC
>NW_024510791.1:0-509 GCF_017590135.1 Pyrgilauda ruficollis
CTCCTACAAAAGTAATTTCATTCCTAATAAAAGGGAGATGCCATGGGACATTCCCTATGGGATCTCTCCAATTAGAGGAGGACACAGCCTCCTTTTCATCCTAATTTTCCTGTCTGCATCTCCCTCTCCCTCTCCCCATTGCCGGAAGTACTGGGGAGCTACAGACATCCCAATCTACCTACTACATACCCCCTTAATATGCTCCCCACTTTTGTATAGCAAACGATATTCATGGCTCTTTGAAGTCTTTGTTGTTCTTCTCCAAGTTCATGAATTTAGCGGGACCTTGGCTGAGCAGCAGTCAGTGTCATCAATTAATAACATTGTCTGAAACTGAAGGCTTCTCCTGTCACTTCATTTTGCACAAGTCTCTGGCCCTATCTCTGAGCAGATCCACAGCATTTGTTTGTGAGGACACTTTCGTCTTGTTCTTTTCATGGGGGTCTCTTGTTTTTGGGACATCCCACCTGGAGCAGGTTGTCCCCCCCTTGCTGCAGCCCCACCCTCAG
>NW_024510792.1:0-508 GCF_017590135.1 Pyrgilauda ruficollis
ATAATGGGGGAAATTGGGAAAAACCCCATAAAAAGGGAAATCCCAAAAAATAGTGGGGGGAATGGGGGAATCCCAAAAAAATGGAAATCCCAAAAAATAATGGGGGAAATTGGGGAAATCCCAAAAAAAAAGGGGAAGTCCCAAAAAAGAGTGGCGGGGGGGGAATTGGGAAAATCCCAAAAAAAAGGGGAAATCCCAAAAAAACCAATGGGGGAAATGGGGAAAATCCCCCCAAAATTTGGAGAAATCCTAAAAAACCACCGGGGGGAAAAGACCAAAATCCCCAAATTTGGGATTTTGGGGTGAAAAACCCCAAATTGTTCCTCGCAGGGCGTGGCTGAGGTGCGCGCGTACCTGCCCGACGCGCGCTGGTTCGACTTCCACACCGTGAGTTCCCACGATTCCATTAATTAATTAATTAATCAATTAATTAATTAACACTAAATTGGGACCAATTATAATTTATTATTAATATTATTCCTGTTAAATATTAAATATTACAAAAAAT
>NW_024510793.1:0-508 GCF_017590135.1 Pyrgilauda ruficollis
GTGCCAGAGTCAATCCATGACAATATGTATTAGAGAGGGAGATTAAAAAGGATCTGGAGTTCCCAGAGGTACACATGTCATTTTAAGGGGAAAGAAAGATCCCCACATGCATCCAGCGCTGTAATAAACATACTGACTTTACAACTTCCACAAAAGTTGTGGAGTTTGTTTGCTTCCGCAAATCATTTTGGCCAGGCTAGCCAGGAGACCATCTCTGTCCTCACAGGGGCGGAGGAGAAGACGGACCTCCTGAGGCGCACCCCGGGATTTTCCTGGAGGAGCTCAGCTCATCTTGGCTTGCCTCCTGTGGAGACAGAAAAGGACCTGCTGGTGTGCGGATAAATGGTATGTATCAAGGGGCCCTGGGGGGGGGGGAAAGAGAGAGGTAGGACTGCTGAGATAGTCACTCAGAGGTCTGAGTGTGCAGCCTCGTTCTTGTGCCTGCAGGCAGCCTAGCCAATAGAGCAGCTGGATTATAAATGGGGGTTCATTGTTCGATAGAGCGACC
>NW_024510794.1:0-508 GCF_017590135.1 Pyrgilauda ruficollis
ATTGAACAGGCTTTGTCTGAAACCCTTTTAGTCCAACATATTCAATGATGTTGTTTATATAATTGCAAGCTTTGCAATTATATAAACAATTACTCCTGACAAACGTGTGATACCAAGGAATGTGCTGTTTACCTTCCAAAATGTGCTCTGTGGCCTTGCAGTGTCCTTCACCACACCTAGAGCAGCCCTCACCCCCCTGTGAACACTGAATTTCCTGTTTGTTCCTCCAGCTCTGCCCACGCTTCATTTTTGATTCTATCAGAGGAATAGTTTAGAAAGATTGCAGCTGGGCACAGTTGAGGATTTATGAGGACATGAAGTGCAAATAGGATAAACTGGAAGCTCCTTTCTGAGGAAATTTGTGTTCTGCTGTGCATCTGGAATAGAGGATTAGCAAGGGGATGGTTTATCAGGGAAGGTTACAGGTGCTCACTGGGCAAAAATCAGTGTCTGTGCTCTAGGCTCTGATTGCTGTGAATGTATGTGTGTGTTGATTGTATGTATACAA
>NW_024510795.1:0-508 GCF_017590135.1 Pyrgilauda ruficollis
ACCGTTCCCGAAGGCGCTGCAATACCGGGACGATGTGTCTGATATCGCAATATAATCACGATTTAGAATATTCTCAATCTGTTTTTCACCATGTAAAGGTCCCCGGTGGGTGTGCACCCTTCTCGAGACACTGCAACACCGGGCCGAGGAACGTGACACGGGATGAGTGAAGTGCAGGAGGATCAGCAATCGGCGAAGCCACAGCTGCTATCGCGATACAATCAAGATTTCAGTCAGTTCCAGGTAGTTTTTCAGTCTATTTTTCACCATTTCAGGTCCCCGGTGGGGGTGCACCGTTCCCGGAGGCGCTGCAACACCGGCACGGCGAGCGCAGCACAGAAGGAGGGAGCTGCAAAAGGTCGGCGGGTGGCAGGATCACGGCTGATATCGCGATATAATTTCAATTTCAGCCACTTCCAGATGTTTTTTTATTCTGTTTTTCACCAGTAAAGGTCCCCGCGGGGGTGCACCGTTCCCGGAAGCACTGCAATACCGGGACGATGCGCGG
>NW_024510796.1:0-508 GCF_017590135.1 Pyrgilauda ruficollis
ATTTTATTAATTAATTTATTTATTTGTGTTTTTATTAATTTATTTGTACGTTATTAATGTATTTATGTATTTGTGTTTTATTAATTTATTTGTATTATATTAATTAATTAATTAATTTGTATTTTATTAATTTATTTATATGTTATTAATTTATTTATTTGTTTGTATTTTTATTAATTTATTTGTATGTTATTAATTAATTTATCTATTTGTATTTTCATTTCTTGATGACATTGTTATGCATTTATTATTAATTATTCTAATTTTTATTGGTTTATTAATATATATCATAATTAAAAATGATCATATTTATTGTTTCATATTCTTTTATTACATTTATTGCTAATATTTGATTATTTTAATTGCATTCTCATTATTAATTATTATTTTTACTGATTATTTATTTATTATCTTCTATTTATTTATTGATCATTTATTGTTAATTAATATTTGAAAGTATAAATTTATTTATATATAATTTTTATTTATTAGATTATTTATTAGATTA
>NW_024510797.1:0-508 GCF_017590135.1 Pyrgilauda ruficollis
ACACTTCCAGGGATGGGACACCCACAAAAAACTTGACATTCCATGACATTTCCCTCCACTGGTGTTGGATTCTTCAGCTGCTCCATAAATATAGATTTGTGGGAAACACGGATTTGGGAAACCAGCAGAGCTCCCCTAAGGCTAGAGAAAGGGGCTTGTTCACCCCACCTGGGGTTTTCTCCCGGGATATTTATTCTCAGTGATCTGGGGATACAAAAAATGGGAAAAGGTTGAGGCAGCTCTGTGGATCCACATCCATCTTTCCCATCTTCTCTGAATGATCCTGGCATTAATCAGGAGGAAAAAGAATACTTAATGATCTTCTTTCTCCCATTCATTTATTAGTTGATTAATTCAGTCCCACAGAAGGCGTGGAACGTTTCTCCTGGAAAAATGAAAGGCCTTGGATGTGGCTGAGGAATTTTTTGCTCGCTCTGATATTAAATTTATAAACAGCTTTTCCAAATATTTGCAGCAAATTGTTCTTGCAACAACATTATCTTACCTC
>NW_024510798.1:0-508 GCF_017590135.1 Pyrgilauda ruficollis
CCCTTTTTAATTCCTATTTCCCTTTTTTTAATTTCCCTTTTCCCGCCTTTTTTTCCCTCATTTTCCCGCTTTATTTTCCTTTTATTTTAATTTTATTTTCCATTTTTCCCCTTGATTTTCCATTTTTTTCTAATTTATTTTCAATTTTTTCCGGTTTATTTTCCATTTTTTCCCATTTTTCCCCTTTTATTTTCAATTTTTTCACTTTATTTTCCCTTTTTTCCACTTTTTTCCCATTTTCACTTTTCTCCCCTTTTATTTTCATTTTTTCCCCTTTTTTTCCAATTTTTCCCCTTTTATTTTCCATTTCTTCACTTTATTTTCCATTTTTTCCCCATTTTCCCCCTTTTATTTTCCATTTTTTCACTTTATTTTCCATTTTTTCCCCTTTTTTTCCAATTTTCCCCCTTTTATTTTCCATTTTTTCACTTTATTTTCCATTTTTTCTGCTTTTTTCCCTTTTTATTTTCCTTTTTTCGACTTTATTTTCCATTTTTCCCCTTGATTT
>NW_024510799.1:0-508 GCF_017590135.1 Pyrgilauda ruficollis
AAATTTGGGGGTTTTCTTTGAGAAAGCCACCAGCAGGTTTGATGAAATGTCATGAATTCAGGCATGGATGGAAAATCATCCCAGAAAATTCCCAGAACACGGAGTGAGGAGCGGGATTTTCCAGAGCTGGGTCAGAGATGCGCGGCTGAGCTCGGCTCCGAGGAGAACCAGGGCTTGGTGCTGGATATCCCCATCTTTGTCCTCTGGGATGGATTCTTCCAGACCTGCTGGAATTTTCTGCAGAACTGGGAAGAAAACCACTTTTTGAGGACGTAGGAGGAGATTTTTTTCCCTCTTTTCCCAGGAAATGCTGAGCCTGATCCAGGGATTTGGCTGCTCTTGTATCCCAGGGTGGGCTGGGGGTGGGGACATCCCACCACGCTCCAAGACCAAAGATGTCCATGGGGAATTTTGGGATGTTTTTGGGGGGCTGATCCTGGTGGGTTTGAGCTGTCAGGGAGGAGTTTTGTGGGAATGAGGCCTTGGGAGGGAAAAGCTTGGAAGAGAA
>NW_024510800.1:0-510 GCF_017590135.1 Pyrgilauda ruficollis
AGGGGGCGGGGCCTCACGGGGTGTGGCCGGAGACCCCGCCCCCGACATGGAGCGGGCTCCGCGTGTGGAGGGGGTGGGGCAGAGGGGCGGTGCTACAGGTGGGCGTGGTCTCGCAGCCACGCCCAATCCTCCGGAGCCATGTGGCTGACACGTGGTGGGCGTGGTCTACGTGAAGTGGGCGGGGCCTAATTGGGCGAGGTCTTTCAGGCTGTGCCTCCCATTGGACTGGAAGGTTGAAGGGGCGGGGCTCCCGGGGTGTGGTTTTGCTGTGGGCGGGGTTAGAATGGGTGTGGTCAACGGGTGTGGCTCGAGTGGGCGTGGCTGGGGGGGCTGTCGAGGTGGGTGTGGCCCAGGTGGGCGTGTCTGACCGTGGCTCCGCCCAGGGCCGCGCGGGGCGGCGGCTCCCCCAGCAGGGGGCGCTGTTCCAGGCGCGCCGGCGCGGGCGCGCGCGGGGCCGGAGGGCGGGGCTGGAGGCGGAGCTTCAGCAGCTGGTAACGGGGGGGGTACCCC
>NW_024510800.1:2026-3081 GCF_017590135.1 Pyrgilauda ruficollis
GTGTGGTTTAGGGGGGTCTCTGTTGGGTTTGGGGGGTCACTGTGAGGTTTGGGGGGTTCCCTTTGAGGTTTGGGGGGGTCTCTGTGGGGTTTGGGGCGGTCCCTGTGGGATTTGGGGGGTCTCTGTATGGGATTTGGGGGGCCCTGAAGGGCTTGGGGGGCCCGTGGGGGGAGGCTGGGCAGCACCGGGGATCCCCCAAGATTTGGGGGGGCTCTGGGGACCCCAGGCCGACCCCTCAGGGTGGTTTTGGGGTCCCCCAGCCCCTCGTTCGTGGCGAAGCTGGAGCCCCCCGACAGCCCCAGCCCGGTGAGCGCCCCCCGAGCTCGGGGTCTGGGGGTCCCCAAATCCCTGAGACCCCCGGGAGGGTTTGGGGTCCCTTCCCAGCCCCCAGGGACCCTCATTGAGGGGTTTTGGGGTCTCACTGGGGGTTTTGGGGTCCCCCTGAACACCTGGGGGGGGTCCCTGGGGGGGTTTTAGGTTTCCCCCGAGGTTTTGGGGGTTCCTCCATGGGGTTTTGGCGTTCCCCCAATTCTGGGTCTCTCCTGTGGGGTTTTGGGGTCCCACTGGTGTTTTGGGGTCCCCCCCCGATTCCAAGTCCCTCCCGTGGGGGTTTTGGGGTCCCCCCCTGATTCGGGGTTCCTCCTGTGGGGTTTTGGGGTTCAGCCCCTCCAGTCCCCTGCATTTCCCCCTGGGGTTTTGGGGTTCAGCCCCCCCAATCCCTGCATTTCCCTGTGGGGTTTTGGGGTTCAGCCCCCCCGGTCCCCTGCATTTCCCCCTGGGGTTTTGGGGTTCAGCCCCCCCCAGTCCCTGCGTTTCCCCCTGGGGTTTTGGGGTCCCCCCGGGCGTTTCGGGTCCCGTTTTTGAGGTCTTCCCCCCCCCAATTTGGGGTCCCCTCCCCCCTTTGTGCCCCCCCTGATTTTGGGGTGCCCCAGGGGCCCCGCCGGGCCGTGGGGGCGGCGCTGGCGCTGCTGGAGCAGGTGCTGGGGGGGGCCCTGCGCAACGGGGTGGCCCTGATCAGGTACGGGGAAAACGGGGTACGGGGGGGGAAAAACGGG
>NW_024510800.1:3108-3707 GCF_017590135.1 Pyrgilauda ruficollis
TGTGGGGGTTTGTGGAGGGTCCATGGGGTCTGGGGGGGGTTCATAGCAATGTATAGGTTTCCATAGGGGTCTATAGGGGTCTGTGGGGTTCTGTAGGGATCTGGGGGGGTTCTATAGGGGTGTGTAGGGTTCCGTATGGATCCATAGGGGTGTATAGGGGTCTGGGGGTTTCTATAGGGGTATGTAGGGTTCCATAGGCTTCCATACACATCCATTGGATTCCATAGGGGTCTGTAGGGGTCTGTGGGGTTCTGTAGGGGTTTGTGGAGTTCTGTGGGGGTATATAGGGTCCCATGGGGTTCCATACGGATCCACAGGGATCTGTGGGGTTCCCTAGGGTTCCATAGGGTTCAGTTCAGATCTATAGGATTCCATGTGGGTCCATAGGGGTCCACAGGGGTCTGTGGGGTTCTGTAGGGGCGGATGGAGTTCCATAGGGTTCCATAGGGTTCCACAGGGCTCTCTCCCGTGTCTCTGCAGCCCCCAGGACCCCCAGGACCCCCCCCAGCCCGCGGCCGTGGCCGCCCGGGTGGCGCAGAAACAGCTCGGGGTGCAGCGGTGAGGGGGGGCAACAACGGGGGGAGGGGGCAACGGTGGGG
>NW_024510800.1:5063-5746 GCF_017590135.1 Pyrgilauda ruficollis
TTTAGGGGGGGGGGGGGTTAGGGGGGGGGGGGGTTATGGGGGCAGGGGGCTGTAGGAGTTATAGTGGTTACAGGGGTGGGGGGCTATAGGGGTTATAGGGGCAGGGGCCTATAGGGCTGGGGGGCTATAGGGTTTATCGGGGAAGGGGGCTGTAGGGAATGCAGGAGATCTGGGGCTGTAGTGGTGGGGGGTCTATAGGAGCTGGGAGGGCTAAGGGGGTGTATAGGGATCCATAGGGTCCCCAGGGGCTGTATAGGCTCTATAGGGGCCTTGGTGTCCCCAGGGCTCTCTAGGGTCCCCAGGGGGTCTGTAGGGATCTCTGGGGGTCTATAGGCTCTCTAGAGCTCTATAGGGTCCCTGGTGTCCCCAGGGGCTCTGTAGGGCTCTGTAGGGTCTATAGGGTCCCCAGGGGCTCCACAGTGTCCCCGGTGTCCCCAGGCCGCTGTCACCGATGGCGATTTCGCCGCCGCCGCCTTCCACATCCTGCTGCCCATCGGCCTGCAGGTGGGGGAGGGGCCGGGGGAGGGGGTCCCTGTGGGGTTTTGGGGTCCCTGTGGGATTTTGGAGTCCCTGTGGGGTTGGGATCCCTGTGTGGGTCTGGGGTCCCTGCAGGTTGGGGGTTCTGTCCCCCTGACCCCGTGAGTTTGGGGTCCCTATGGGGATTTTGGGGTCCCTGTGGGGTT
>NW_024510801.1:0-508 GCF_017590135.1 Pyrgilauda ruficollis
AAAAAAAAAAGAAAAAAAAAGAGACATCTATGTTTAATTTAAAACAGTTTGTTAAGCCAGTGATCAATTTGCATAACTCTGTGATTTGAGGAGAGAAGAGGCAACTCTGGTCATCTTGTCCTGGCTGCCAGTGCCCTGGAGCTGGTGACCACAGGCATCTGGCAGGGAACAGAGACTGAAGACCTGAACTTCTGGAAGAACTGGAAGTCCTGCAGCTCTCTGTGCACAGAGCACTCTTGTCTAGCAAGGCACAGAGTGGGCCCTGCACTTTGCTGCATGCTCCTCAGCTTAGTTGGACAGCTGTTTTCTACCTGTCACCCTTCCTAAATCAACAGGCTCCTTTGCTTGCTGCTTTTGTATTTTTCCCCGTAAAACTCAACAGACACATGCTGTTCAATCCTTTAATGGAATTCAGTGGGAGTTAAACTGTTATCTGGGGTTAAATGGTTATTTGTGAAGTCTGAGGGCAGCCTTGAGCTTGGGCAGTGCAGAAGTCAGGCTACAGCCA
>NW_024510802.1:0-508 GCF_017590135.1 Pyrgilauda ruficollis
TTTGGGGGGATTTGGGGAGATTTGGGGTCCTTGTGGGCAGATTTTGGGGGGTCCTGGGAGGGTTTTGGGGTCCCTATGGTGAAATTTGGGGTCCCCATGGGAGGTTTGAGGGGTTGTCGCTGCTCTTCGGGGCCGTGTTGTGATTCCAAACCACCCAAAACCCCTCCAGGACCCCCAAAATGCCCTCAAATCCCCCCAAAATTTCGGGGGTCCCCCCAAAATCCCCCCAGGTCCTGCTGGACGGAGCCGGAGCTGGCGCTGCTCTGCGGGGCTGTGTCATGATTTCAGACCACCCAAAACCATCCCAAATCTCCCCAAAATCCCCCCAAACCACCCCAAAATCCTCCTCAAATTCACCCCAAATCCCGTCAGGACCCCCAAAATTCCTTCAAATCCCCCCAAAATTCTCTGGGTCTCCCCAAAATCCCCCCAGGTCCTGCTGGACGGAGCCGGAGCTGGCGCTGCTCCGCGGGGCTGTGTCGTGATTTCAGACCACCCAAAACCATCC
>NW_024510803.1:0-508 GCF_017590135.1 Pyrgilauda ruficollis
GGGTGTCCGGAGCCCTGGGACCCCTTTTGGGGGGGTCGGGGACCCCTTTTGGGGCTCGGGACCCTTTTGGGGGGCTGGGAACCCTTTTGGGGGACTGGGGACCCTTTTGGGGCTGGGGACCCTTTTGGGGGGACTGGGGACCCTTTGTGGGGCTGGGGACCCTTTTGGGGCTGGGGGCCCTGGGACCCCCTGCGGGGGGTGGGTGGGGAGTGCCCCCCCTCCTCTTTTTGGGGAGGGGGACACCGCAGGGTTCCTTGGGCGGGCGAGGGTGGCGGGGTGCCTTTTTTGGGTCGGGGGTCTCAGCCTTGCCGCCCTCCCCTCCCCCAGGCGCGGGGGCTCTGGCGCTGCTGCTGCCCCTGGGGCTCGTGGGGGTCGTGAGCGCCAGCCTGGGGGAGGGGGAGGGCTGGGGGACCCCCGCCCTGGCCCTGCCCACCCCCCCCAGCCTGGCGCTCGTCCTGGCCTGGGTGGGCGCGCACGGGCTCGGGAGCGGCCGGAGACCCCCGAGGGT
>NW_024510804.1:0-508 GCF_017590135.1 Pyrgilauda ruficollis
GTTCCCCCTCACCTGTTGGCCACGAGCTGCAGGATCTGCAGCAGGAACTTGCCCAGCCCCCGCCGCCTCACGCGGCTCTCCAGCTGCACCTCGTAACTGTGGGACCCCAAAAACCCCAAAAATGAGAGATCCCACCCCAAAACCCCAACACCGAGAGATTCCACCCCAAAACCGAGAGATTCCACCCCAAAACCTGAGAGATTCCACCCCAAAACTGAGAGATTCCACCCCAAAACCTGAGAGATTCCACCCCATAACCCCAACACTGAGAGATCCCACCCCAAAAAAAACCCAACACCAAGAGATCCCACCCCAAAACGGACAGATTTCACCCCAAAAACCCCTCTCAGACTGGGGGAAAAAACCTCAAAAAGCCCAGATTTCAGCCCAAAACTGCCAGATTTCACCCCAAACCCCCAAAATCCCAGGATTTCACCCCAAAACTCCCATATTTCATGCAAAACCCCAGGATTTCTCCCCAAAACCCCCAGGATTTCACCCCACAACT
>NW_024510805.1:0-508 GCF_017590135.1 Pyrgilauda ruficollis
AAAAAAGGCAAAGGCAAAGTTTGACCATGTACTTTTGGGTGCCAGGGGTTTTGTCCTTGGTGCCTGTAGTGCTCAGTTGTGGCAATCAGTGACACCTTTGTTCCAGTCTTTGCTCTGCCTCACAGGACTGGGTAAATGCAAGAATTAATGACATTTGAGGGCTGGTCATGCCCATCATTAACAGGATCCTGCCAGTTCCAGGGATGGATGAATTTAAAGGAAGCCCTGGGGACATGAAAGAACAGTCTGCACAGAGCAGGTCTTGTGTCAAGTTTCTCTTTTCACAAACTCTTCATTTTGGGAAGGTGTAAGGACACCAATTAAATTTCTTGTGTTAAGAAAAGCCATTAAACATTTGGACACTGAATGGTTCCAATTGAGCTACTTGCAGCTCCCAAAGTTCATCTTTCCCATTCTTCTGGGGGGGAAATAAGAAAAAGTGGCAGACAATATATCAAGTTCTAAGCCATTGTTTGCCATACATAATGAAAACACCTGAAACTGGAGG
>NW_024510806.1:0-508 GCF_017590135.1 Pyrgilauda ruficollis
AAAAAAAAAAAAAAAAAAAGGGTGATGGGAATTTGCATCAATGACTCCCATATTTCAGTGATTTTTGCTTCTCATACAAACTATTTTCAGTGATTGAGACCTCAGGAGAAGCAGGGCATGCCTGGGATGGAAGTAAAGGCATGGTAAAGGGTAGCTCAACATAACGTCATAAGCAGGTCAGTAAAATCTTTTGGCTATTCTTCGTTTGCAATCCAATGTCCAGAAATCCCATTCCCTCCACTCACACGCACACCTCACAAATACTCAGAAAGGCCCTGTGCAGGAGCAATAAGAAAGACAATTCATCCTGCTCCAGCTCTTATTCATGAAGAATTTCACCATCAATGCTCTCTGGTCAGTGGAGAAGGCTCTGTGAAACTACCAGCAGAGAAGAAAGTGCCGTGGCTGTTGCTCAGCATCTGGTTATGCTTCCCTGACAGAGTGGACACTGATGATTTCTGGTCATGTCTTGGCACATAGGTTGATCTGCTCTTTTAAGTTCTTCTAA
>NW_024510807.1:0-508 GCF_017590135.1 Pyrgilauda ruficollis
GGGCAGTCAGTTCCAGGTGTACTGCACACTCCTCCAGGTGAAAGCAAACTGAGCCCTGCATTCTGTTGCCAGAGGAATGGAGAAAAACATGTTAGCAATGTCAACAGTGGCATACCACTTTGCTGACTTGGACTCCAGCTCGTACTGGAGTTCCAGCATGTCCAGCACAGCAGCGCTCAGTGGTGGAGTCACTTCATTCAAGGCATGATAGTCCACAGTCAATCTCCATTCTCTGTCAGACTTGCACACAGGCCAGATGGGACTGTTGAAGGGTGAGTGGGTTTTGCTGACCACCCCTTAGCTCTCCAGTTCATGGATCATTTTGTGGATGGGGATCACGGCATCCCAATTCGTTCAATACTGCCAGCGGTGCACTGTCAAAGTGGCAATTGGCACTTGTTGTTCTTCCACCTTCAGGAGTCCTACTGCAGATGGGTTTTCTTCTAGTCCAGGTAAGGTGTTTAACTGCTTAATGTTCTCGGCCTCTACAGCAGCTATGCCAAAAGCC
>NW_024510808.1:0-508 GCF_017590135.1 Pyrgilauda ruficollis
ACACACCATAAATAAAACACAGCAGAGATTTAAATTTTGCTGTGATTCACAGGCAAATGTCCCTCTGCCCTCCCTGCACTGTCACAACAAACCTCTGTAAATAACATCCCCAGCCTGCTGTCAGTGCCAAAAGACATTGCAGAGCAAATGCGGCCTCCTGCCATCTTCCGGAGGAGAATTGGCAGGAGTCACTGACACCAAAAATGCAGCTCTGCACCTCCAGGAGAAACTGCCTAATGAGGAGAGTGGAGCACAGGAAGAGCAGATCCTCTTAGTATTTGGGGGTTGCCACATGACCTCTAAAGACAATTCTATCTCCAGCTGTCTTCCGAACGGCTTTGAGCAAGGATCCAAGAGGAAACATTTTAGGTAGGGACATTTCCCTAAGGAACTAAAATCTGTCATGACATGCAGCACAAAATATAAATCTACACACTGGGTCAGGCTGGGTTCCAGGCTCAGTCTAAAGTCCAGACCCTTACACTCTGCACCAGCATTGAAGATGTGA
>NW_024510809.1:0-508 GCF_017590135.1 Pyrgilauda ruficollis
GCATTCAACAACAAGCTGATCACCCCAATTTAATTAGGGAGGGTAATGCACACCTTCAGAGGAGCTCAGCAGGCTTTCAGAGAAACTGGGGACAAAAGCAGCTGGCATTACTGATAGTTCTAGCATAGATTAAAGTACCCTTCTTTGAAAACAAACACTTTTATAACCCGTTTTCAGAGCAAAGAGCATCTAGAAACCTCGTCACTTTTTGACAGACTGTTTTGCAAAATCCCTTCTGTGTCACTTGTTATATGATGTATGTACATATCTCAGCACAGCCAGTGATACATCATCTATATCACTGCAGCCAGTGCTGCTTTGTTTGTACAAAAGCCTGGTTGTGGACTGAAATGATAAAAAGATGAACATTAAGCACTGGTTACAGATAACAGTGCAACAGTGCTTCAGAAGAGACAAAGTCTTTGAAGTTGCTGAGAAAGTTGAACAAATGTAAAACCAAAACACAGCCCCCCAAACCCACCTGCCATGCTTTTTTTTTTTTTTTTTT
>NW_024510810.1:0-508 GCF_017590135.1 Pyrgilauda ruficollis
TTGGCATTCAGCTTCCAGAAGTAAAATGGAAGTGTTTCAGCGTGGCTTGAGAAAAGAGGGAGCAGCAGAGAAATAGGGCTTTCCTGGCTCTTAGATGGCTTTGTCACCATTAGCACTGAGGGCTGGAAAGCTCTCAGGGCTGCTGTGGTGCTGAGCTCACTCTGGGGGTTGTTCTGGCAGCTGTTGGAAGCAGCTCAGACAAAACTTTCCCTCTGGGAGCTCCCTGGGGCTGTGGGTTCTGTTTCTGTGAGGAACTGCAGCTGCCCCATGGCAGGGGGATTTGGGCTGCAGAGATGGTTGTGGCAGCTGTGGTGGCCTGGGTGACACCCCTGGGACAGGCAGGGCCCTGCTCCAGCTGTGGGGGAGCAGCACAGGTCCTTGGGAAGGGTTCCACCCCTTGGTGCTGCTGCTTGGTGTTTGGTACAGGCTGGGAATTGTCCCCGGTGCTCTGTCCCTGATGCTCCCTTGTCCCTGGTGCTCTCTCTGCCACCTTTCTGGTGCCCTGTCC